>NC_064874.1:64211056-64318556 GCF_943734745.1 Anopheles darlingi
TGCACACTGTTTTAGGAGAACGGACAATGTTCACTTACAAATGACTCACACAACTGCTGACACAGATGCCACTGCAATTGCAAATGAGAGCGAGAGAAAGTGTTAGTTTCGTAAGTAAAATTATATCCAAAATCCAACAAATGATGTGAATGGTTCGCTTCTAGTAGCGAACAGCGTGAACTTTGGCTTTGTAAGTATTCTTATTAGACAAAACGCGATGGTGCATTGTTGCGTTGGCCGGTTAATTTATCTCATACGTGCAGTCGACTGGTTAGCGTATAAGTGAGGAGATGAGAGATGCCAAGCCCCTGAACAGGCAGAAGGGTATGCAGCTGAAATGCTGCTCCGGCACAATTCGAAAACTATGTTTTGTTTCTACCAACAATCCTACTCGATTACTTTGTCATGTAAGAGGGACATAGGAATGTGGTATATTTATTGTAGTAGCTCTGCCAAGCTGTTGAAAGCCTACAGCACATCGCCGATCGTTGCCGTGTAGTATCGCCATGCTCACCATCTTAACTTATATGTTTTGTAAAGGACTGAAGGACAACAGGAGAGTGTGGTTGAGAAAGGCTAGGAGGATTGGATGTAGTATACAATGATAGGAGTACCCCTTGGCGAGGTATTGTGCCCTGCAGATAAAAAAATGGAAAGTATTTTTACACAAACATATACATGTTTGTAGATATATATATATAGAGACAGACACACATATACTTATAATTTCTGAAGCGACGATTAGATTTAGGCGTTTAAAATGGACGTTTTTATTCTCTCTGACTTATTAAACTATCGAATATGGAACTAACTATGTTTTGATTTACCTTCACAAAGATTCTCGTGTCGAGAGGGAACGCACTTGCACAGGAACCGAATGTCTTTGACGCAACGAAAGAAATGCCCAGCTTTCCACAGGGGATCCCACTCTGGCCGGTGCTTCGTATCCCTTCTGATGCAACAGCAAGGTGGTGAGCGAAAAAGCCGCAAGTTTTGCGTTTTATATGCTCACAATAATCTTCAAAGGAGGAGTGTGTTAAAGGAAAAATGGCTTTCTTGCCAATCGACTGTTTCGTGCGAGATTTCGTTTGCTTCTTTTCGCACTAATCATGCAAGTAGGAAGCGGAAAGCTTATCGAGAGGACTAAACTATGTATCAACGGTGATGGGATGGTGAAGTCGTCGTTCTAAAGTGTATTTAGCGAAGAGCAAAAAAGGTGGACTGGAGATTAGAAGCTAAATTCGGTTGCTGTTGGCTATGTACTGTGTCCATGTGACTAGGGCAAGCGAATGAAACTGTAAAGGTGATTGAAGATGAAATGAAGAAAATACTAATTTTTTATGTTCTTGGATGTGGGGAAGATACAATGGAAAGTGGAAAAAGAGCGCAGAAAATATCGGCTGATGAAATAGGATCGAGCACCGAGGGGTAGCTAAAGAGAGTCAATCTGAAAGTATTAAACATAACCCTGGCAGGTAAATGGGGCTGAATCCGTCGATAGTGGCTATTTGTTTTAATTGCCGTGAGTAATAGTTGTTGGAATGCAGGCTGGTTTGATTTTTCTATTTTTTATTCACGATTCTTATTCACGAAGGACGGAACATACGTGTGTTCCTTGATCTCCCTTGTTATAAATATGTGTAAATAGGACAAACCAGACAAACTACACACATTTGGGCTAACTGATTATTTGGATGCTACGCTCTGGTGTCGAAAGTAGAAAGTGGTTTGCCAGAAACTCCCTTTCCAGTCAGAAGACTTTCCGAGCGTAGCGCAATAGCTGATATGATAAGAATATATGATATGAAAATATAAAATGATAATTAGTGAAAAATTTAATTTTGGATGTATTTGTTGTTGCTTTTGTTCTTGCTTTGTGTTGTAGAGTCGACATTTAAGGTATAAGTAATTAGATGAGTCCTCTTCGGCATCGAGGCAATCGTAACGGTTTACATGCACGTCTATTTCAGGATCTTCTCTAGTAAGTCGTACGTTTGGTGAGTATCGTAGAGACACCCGTAAGTATCTAAATCTCTCTTGGTAAAAAAAATAAAAAAAAACACTCCAGTGCTATCCTTGCTCCTGGCACCTGGTATAGTAAACATACACATACAGTGCGTGAAAGCCTGGAAATCTTATTATAAAGTCTGTGAAGTGCTACAGCTTTTCGGCTTTGAATCTAGCATAGTGACCTGAAAAGAACGTTATAAAAATCATATTTATTATACCCACCATTTCACTTCATTACGAACTAAGTGTTTAATTGAACATGTAATTTGTTTTATCATCAGGCCAAATACCCATCACTTGTGTTGAAGGAAAGATTCTGTTTATTATTGAAAGTGTTGAATATACCATACAAAAATAGGTTCTTTATCTCTCTTAGCAAAAACTGTTTCTTGTAGGCAGCTGTTACCGGGGTTTCGACAAAGGAGGCAAATAGTGAAACCGAGGCTACTACGGCTTTCCGGCACTAATAACCACTTTGTTGCTCACCGCAGCCTAGTGACATTCAATCTTTCTTCGCGAAACAATGCAACGTCAACACAACGTAACTAAGGAACATAAAATAGTTCTTTTTTCTTTATATCATAAACACGGCTCATTAAAAATTGTCTTAAAATAATACACCAATCCATATCATATTGACACATACTTATCACGTCTTTCGTTGTAAGCATCAATTTGTACACGAATGAATGAAGTAGTATACTAAAGTGTATATTAAAACACACCGTTCCAGTCCAGCCGGCCACAGTAAGCGCCTGGGGGGGGCGAAGGCTAGGTCCTTTCCGCAAATTTTGCCGGCAGCTACGTTTGATGCTGCTGAAACCATGTTAAGTGTGCCGCCAAAAAGCCACCTCCACCGCTGTGGTGTCGTGGGCGCCATTGAACTGAGGTAACTGTTTGATTCCATCTCCGATCTGTTCTGCTCGCTCACATACGTACATTATACTGGGTCCCTATGATTGCTTCTTCTTCTTCTTTTTGTGCTGTTTTCGTTTTTCTCTTTTTCCTTTTTTTGTAATATATTTTTCCTCCGTTTCTCATATTCTTCTTTTTGGCAAATTGCTTAACGAAACATCCAACGGAAGCAGATAAAACGAAATAGAAACTAAGCTGGAAGGAAGTCAGGAAAACGTAACATAAAAAACGGAAAAACGCGGTCGGTCAACACCTGGCTACAGGGAATGAATACCCTTACAACCGAAGAGAGAGCGAGAGACTGGCGGCACGACGACACTACGTCTAAAACTTAAACAACTAAAATCACGAACCGGGACTAATCGCTGGTTCGCTGATGGAGTGTGTGTGGTGGCGGGATTCCAGCAGTTCACTCCTGCTTCATCGCACCCAGCTCCTCGAGCAACTCCTGCAGACCATCGGGGAAGCGACCGGCTTCTACTTCCAGGGCCCAGGAGTACAGCTTCTCCAGTTCGCGGCGCAGCTCGAAGACGGCCTTCTCGCGATCCGTGACCATCTCCTCCAGATACTGATAGCGGAGCTTCTTGCGTGCCCGGCACTCTCTTGCGCTTTGTCGGCTACGCTCTGCTTGTGTCAACGCCAACGAGGACGGGGTAGTCGGAGGAAAAAAAGAAAATGGGAAATCAATCACGGGTATACTAACAGCCCGACACTACCCCGGTTCCCACGGTCCCATCAATCTAACTTACCAAGTTTGGCTTTCATGTCTATCTTCTCCGTGGATGCTTTCCGGCCCGGTTTGCGTCCCCTTTTGCCGCTTTCCTTGCGTTCCTGAAAGGAGAATAACCAAAAAAATGTGTTTAGAGTTCCGCCTTTTTGCGCAACAATTGTCTGCTGCCGGTGGCCCCCTTCAACACGCTTCGCTCGGTGGAACCATGTGCGACGCAATTCGATTTACTTGATTGCGGCCCCATAAAACTATCACAAGAGATATCCTGGGAGATGCGTATATTACCTGGACGAGAAAGGGTCGGACGAGGTGGTTGGATCCACTAGCAAGAAGTGGCCAATTGAAAAGCGAGCCCTCGACTGGGGACCGGTTGCGATGCGTACGGGACCACTTTACTGGGACACCAAACGGCCGGTTAACAGCAGTTTTGGCGAGAAGTTGCCGTAAACGGTGCGGGTTCTTTCGGCCGATCCGTCCTAAACCCTTATCCCCTCACTAGCACACACCCCCGGCGCTGTTGGTACTGTACAATCTACCGCGGTCCGGTCCCGTCTGCTCCGGATCTGAAACGCAAATGGCCCGAAAGCTACGTTCGTCAACGGCGACCACCAAGCCAGCAAGATGCGATGCGCCATTCGCGAGCCAATCTCCCCACAGCGGATAGAAAGAGATGGGACATCTCGCGTATTGCGCACTCGCTCGCACGTTCGTTCGCTTGCTCAGTTCGCAATACGCAATAAATTTGGCCCATCGCTGACTACTCTTTTCTTTTCTTTTTTAATGCAAGATGAACGATTTTAACGAGGAGACGGTGCTCTCTACGATCCAATTTGTAAATTCGAATGAGGTATCGCAATTCATATTACATTTTCAGGAAATATTTTGGAATATTTAAAAAGTGTTAAAGCCAGCAGGGCCCTGCAAATATCGTACTGCCACCCTTTATTGAATGCTAAAAAACATTTGGAAGAAAATTTTCTTATTTTGATTCGTTCAATTTACATTTACATTGGCTGTTCAAGGCATCTTAAAGCTTTTACTTTGGTTTTCCTTTCGGTTTGCGTGTGATAATTGATTGTGGCTCATTTATTGTTGTATTGAACTTAACGTTGATATTGATTTGGTCTGGCTTCACACTTTCGGTTTCTAATCGCGGTGCAGACGAGATCCAGCTGCAAATTATCGTTATTCCTCTTCAATGAGAAATATCGGACTAGTACATTTAATTTCGAAGGGATTCTTCGGAACAGCATCAACGTAACTAGCGGAAGGCCGTACGATTGGCTTCACGGCGCCAATCCGTGAAAACAAAACAAAGGCCACCCCGTTCTGGGACCTGAAGCTCACGCCAGCGAAGGGCCAAGCCATGGAAATTGCGTCGCAGATTTTGTAAACCGCACATTCGGGCGTTCTTTTTGTAAAACTCCTAATGCACTTTGCACTTACCACTTGATTCAGCTCTTCGGTAGCGGCTAATTCTTCGTAATCCATGATTCTGCTGGTTCTTTCGTTATCGAAACACGCGTTGTTTTCACTTTTCTCTGGTGGCTTTTTGTGATTTTCGTGGCTTTTTCTTTGACGGTCTCTACATTTCGCCCCAATAAAACCACGATGGCAGTGTTGCCAGTAAGTACAGCGAAAATTCAATCTACTTTTCGACCGTTCGTGCGAGTTTGAAAAATTCGTGCTATCCTGAAAATAGGCCCCCTGAATCCTAGAAGAGTGATAATTGCTTTGCTTACTGTTCGTACTGTTTCTACTTCCATGTAAAACAATGCTAATGAAGGAATCTATCGACTTCGACGATATCGGACAATCTCTTGATCTGGTCAAACCACATCCTCGCAACGTGGCCTGTTTTTCGGATGCTACTGACTACGTGGAACACTGAATTCAGATACTTTTTCCAACTTAATCTTTACTGAGCGATGTGAATCGGATGATTGTTTCGTGTGGACTGCAGTCATACCTTCATGGATCATGCGTTTTGTAAATGTCCCAGTTGGAACAGAGTAGCAGAGGGAGTTGGTGAAGTAACCACCAGATGAAAGTCTCCAGCTTTCCCGGATTAAATTAAATTCAAAGTCTTACTGGTCGGGAAAGCGAGCATTATCGGCCACGGTCGGTCGCAACAAAATGCGATCAAATGCTTACGATACCGCATAGAGCGTCGTTCGCTAGCTGCCGCCTACGTCGACTTGCCCGTCGAGAGCAGGGCCAACAGACCGCCGGCACCGGCGACGGAGAAGATGTAGTTCAGCGACGGCGTGAACGATCGCAGCAGATAGAAGCTGGCAAAGATGACCAGCGCCAGGAACAGGGCGTTGTTGTAGAAGATCGAGAAGGTGGAAGCCTCGTACTCGGCCACATCGATCTTCTTCCACAGGATGCGCTCGTCCTTCTCCTTGCGGCTCATCTTCTTATCTTCCGCCAGCAGGGCCGTCATCTCGCGCGTGACGGCATCCTCCCGCTTGTTGGCAATCTTGTGTTTCAGCGTGAACTTGGTGTTACGGTAGGCCATGGCCAGCAGATACGTGCACAGGACGGTCACGATCACGAAGAACGCCAGCGACGGCAGCAACTCCATCTGGTGCACCCTCCAGAACAACCCTGCGAGAAGCGTGACGGTGATGGGCAATATTAGTTCCAGGACTCCGTACCGCGGTCCGTACCCACTTCCTCCGGCCTTCACTTTGTACTTACAGATCGGAACGGCCGAAACGATGAACGCATTTCCGTAGAACAGTACGTTCGATTTGGTGCTCACGTTGCGGCTAAAATCCTGCAGCAGCAGCTCTTCCTCCTTCGTGAATCCGGAACTTGCTTCCTTTTCCGAGGCCATGATTGCTGCGATTTTAGCGGAGTTGTGTATCAGCTGCCCTGCTGTTTTAGAAACTGTTTGTATTTCACGCGACTTCACCGGATTCGTTGGCACCGACCGTAGAAAAAAAGGGAGAAGAGACTCGGAAACGTGGAATACGTGGACACTTGGCACCCAGTTGGCCCCTTCCCGCGTCGTTCAGGGGGTTAACTGCAAGGAAAACCATGACAGCAACGTTTGGACCAATTTCGGTGCACCATTCAAGCAGAGTGGCGTCAGAGGATGAGAGAATTGTACGCTCATTTGGGTCTTCTTCATCAAATTGTTTATCAAAACACGGTTTTGCTGATTTTTAATTTGCCGTGGACGCGGAAACCGTTTTTTCGATTCTATCATGGGCGGAGGAGATCTGGTAAGTGACTAGCACTTTCTGCAAAGTGGAGTAAAGCTAATTAGCTGCTTTTCATTTGTAGAACACGAAGAAATCATGGCATCCCAACACGATGAAGAATCAGGAGCGCGTTTGGAAGGCGGAACAGCAGGAGGCCGCCGAGAAGCGTCGGTTGAACGAGCTGCGGCGGGAGATAGACGCGGAGCGCAGCCGGGAGGAGCTGAAGAGTATGGCACAAAAATCGGGCGTCATACCGGACAGCGAAGGGGCAGACAAAAAGCTGGAGTGGATGTACAGCGGGCCATCGCAGCTGGTGAACCGCGAGGAGTACCTGCTCGGACGCACAATCGATAGAACGTTCGAGGATCTGGATGCTCAGGAGAAGGCCGCCACCTCGAAATCGGCCTTTGGCGTAGCACAACCGAAGAACCACGTCGAGCACGAATGTATACCCTTTTCCATCCGCCAGCACAAGGGCGTCCTGAGCAATGATCAGGTCGATCTCGCGCGCAAACTAATGGAAGATCCGCTCATGATGATCAAGCAGAAGGAGATGGAATCTCGCCAAAAACTTCTACAGAACCCGGTTAAATTGAAGGAGTTGCACCGGCTGCTGAAAAGTGATCGGCGTCTGCAGGGCAAGGATGAGAAGGACAGGAAAACAAAGGTCAAGAAGTCGAAAAAGTCTAAGAAAAGCAAAAAGAGTTCCAAAAAGAAGCGTAAGAAAAGTCGAAAGGGAAGCAGCTCCGACAGCAGTTCCGACAGTGACGGCGAGGAAGGCGCGGATCTGGACCAACTGCTGGCCGAGAAGTACAAGAAGGTGCAGCATTCGATGGCGGAAGAGCATCCGGAGGGTGTCAGTATCGATAAACTGTTGACGATGAAGTATGAAAAATTGTCCAAGGAACTTGACAAAATAGGCAATGGCAAGAAGAAGAAGGACAAAAGGCAACGGCATGAGCGCAGTAGCAGCGAGCGATCCACCGAGCCATCTAATCGTCGTAGAGTCTCGCGATCCTGCTCCCCGCAAAGGCGTAAGCACCAAAAGCCAAGTCGTGATCGTCAAGGTAGAGAATCGGATCCGTCCAGGGAATCTAAAAGGGATCGTGATCGTTCCAAGCCGTCAACGTCTAGCAGGCGAAGTCGCTCTAGAAGCAGGGACAAAAGGGATGGACCATCTTCTAGCCGAGGATACCCTCGTCAGTCTGCAATGGTTCGGGATGAGCGTCGTTACGAAACCGGCCAACGGAATGCTGGCCGTACTCGATCACGGCCGAGATCAAACGAAAGGCGACCGCGTAACGCAAGGTCTCGTTCGACGACTCCTCGCACTAAAAGTCCCAACCAATTCAAGGCAAAACGAAGAAATTCTAGAAATTCTTCTCCAGACTCATCGCGATCGGAACAATCGAGCTCCTCCGAGAATTCCACACCACCACGGCAAGCATGCGATTCGGAGGAAGAGAAACGGATGAAAAAGGTCAGAAACTTTGGGCTAGTAACGGCATCCGGCCAAAAGCTGGAAACGAAGGCCAGCGCCGCCAATGTGCGTTTGTACAACCGTGAGGAGATCAAGGCCGAACAATCGAAGCTGAAACCAACGTGGAGCAAACCAAACGAACGGAAGCGGCCCTTAACGGAGGAGGAACTGGAAGAGAAGCGACGCGCAATGCTGGATAATGCACGATGGCGCGAGAAGGATCGAGCAAACAACGTCAAACGCTACGAGGCGGAAGATCATCGGGAGGAGACTAGGCATGGTGGCCGCGAGTACGATAAGGAGTTTGTGACGAAACAGTTTAAGCGGGCGGCAGCTAGTGAAACGGTAGAGTCCCGCATTCGCTCAAATCGTAACAACATTCAACGTTCCACGGGGGCGATGGATAGCAATTTTGCGAAGCGTTAGTCCCTGAAATTGAGCGATCAATAAAATTCAATACAACAGAACAATTGATGCTTTTCTATGATTCTTTTACGTTTCCAGCAGGTGCTTGATAGGTCCCGGGAGATAGTTAGGAAGTCCCGGGATTAGTTAGGCTAGTTAGGAAGTCTATTAGGTCCAACACTCGTTATCGAATGGGTTGGAAATTCACGTTTTATTAATGACATTAGTCAATTTATTTCTGAGAATTCTCGTCAATTTGTTTCGAGAATGTTGTAATAACTTTTCTGGACTCATCAATTCCATACAATCGTCAATGCGTGTATCGGTTCCTATATGGGGTATACAATTGGGTTTACATGTTGTGTCGATATTTGATCGGAATATTACTATCCGAGTCTTTGGTACATACCAGGCACTTCTGGGGCACCATTTTTTTTTCGATTGTTTTTATACTGGGCAGTTATTCCGTGTCCTGTGGAATCATGTACTCTGCATTCACTGTTACATATGGTTCGCTAAGTGCCAAATAGTACTACGGTGGAATTATATCGAACGATTCATGTCGAGATACTAACATTAAATTTAAACGACTTGTACTTACATCTACCGTCTCCGGTGCGAGCATGGCTTTGAACTGACTGCTAAGCTCTCTAAATGAAGGACGCGATTCTGGACGTTCCCTCCAGCAGCCCAGCATAATGTCATAAATGATGTTGTTCGAAAAAGATGGCATTTCCAGTCGATATCCATCACGCAGCCTTTTGTAGAACTCTGAGTTTATCTCTACTCCTGGATACGGCACATTGCCCAGTGAAAACAGTTCCCACAGCAAAATCCCATAGGCCCATACGTCCGAGTGAGTACTAAACAGGGCGTCAGTGAAACTCTCAAGGGCAAGCCACCGCACAGGAAGGGGTGTCACAGTCTTTTTCTTGTATTTGGTTTCGTTGTATAAGGAACGTGATAGCCCAAAGTCGCTGATTTTCACTACATTGTCGTTGCTCAGGAGCACATTTCTGGTAGCCAAATCTCCATGTAGTACCTTGCGCGATGTTAGGTAGTTCATTCCGTTGGCAATTTGGAAAGCCCAGCAGATCAGATCGCTGGTGCTGATGAATCTATTACAGATACTAACAGATGACTCCGTACTGGAGCTTCCTGGCACGGTCGTATCCTGCGACGTCCAGGACTCCATAATGATGGCTCTGGAACCATCAAGAAAATAGTGAAACGACTTGCAATTTATCTTAAAATCGAAAAGTTGACACATCAGCCCATTGCTTCGAGGATGAGCGGTCCCGAAGAGTTGATAGGACGCAACAAAAATTGACTTCTACTGGGTTTTAGAAAGCAGGTAGAGGACCAGTATAGTGGATTTTTTTTTATCAGAGATATCGTCACCACTGCTGTGTAGTGTTTTTCGTCTAAATTTTTTTCTAGGATAAAGTTTAACTCGAGTAATAGATAAAATTTTCTAACTTACGTGATAGTTTCTTTATTAAATTCATCAATAAAGCGAGCTCTATTGTTGCGAAGGATATTCAGTAAATTTCCAAACGGGCAATATTCCACAATTACCATGAGCTCACCTGAAATGAGTTATGCAAACAGTTTTTATCACTGCAAATGAAGCTATGACTTACGCTTATAGCTTATGACTTACGATTTCCGATGTTCTTTGTAACGGCACCAAGAAGATTGACTACGTTGAGATGCTGCCCTAAATGCATCATAATTTTCAGTTCCGCGACGAGTGCATATAGTGCCTCGTTATCGTATTTGTTCTTTACCATTTTCACTCCAACAATGGTTTGTGATTCATTCAAAACTATACCAATTGCCGTTCCCTTCATAACAACTCCAAATGCACCTTCCCCAAGTGGTTTTTCGAGCGTGAGCCTTTCCCTTGGAAATTCGTATTCCGTCTTATAGGGAAGTCGATCAGCTTGCTCGTTAAGGGTCAATGTTGGGTTATAAGTATCCAAGTCTCCTTCAAGCATAGCAACAAAGTCTTTTGCTTGCAGAGCTCTCACTTCTTTCCTCTTCTTACAGTACAGCACAGTAATCAACAGGCAGACTAACAAGAGGATCATAAGCAGCGGTGCAACGATAAATACTTGGTAATCGACTTTAACATGTGGTTCGTTTTTGTCGGGATCTGCTGGAAACAGCATATAGCATTTACTTTAGGCAAACATCTTATAGTTCATTACCTTCTATTGTTTCTTACCTTTAAATCTAACCACAATTTTTGTACTGTATAAAGTACAGCTGCAATTTAGATTTAGAATGGCATTGGTATTGAAACTACCAGCGCGAATAGTGAATCCCATCTGTGGATCATATGACGCAAAGCAATGCTAGAGAATAAAAATTGTGTTTAGGTGAAAAAAGTGCTATTTAAGCATGGCGATGTAAACTTACCTTTTTGTCGATATTGCAAAGCTTTACCTTCACATCCGGGTGTGATGGCTTACAGGGAACAATGAAATGATTGTATCGATCTCCTATAATGGGTTCTTTTGGCAATGGTACTACTGTTCGCACAGGATCTCTAACGTACACGTATAAGCTAGCGTAATGTCCTTTCCGATTCATTTCATCCATATGTTCTTTGAGATTATAACCGGAATATTTATGTATACAATAGTAGCGTCCAACATCCAATGCATTTGAGTTATTGATTATAAGAATAGCGATCTTTCTGGTTGATCTGTAACGTATTCAGCGCTTAAAACATAGTTGGAATTCTGAAAGATCGTTTGAAAATTGAATAATTTGAATTGTTCATTTTGTAGTTCAATGTTCAGCATCTATACTATGGTCTTACCCATTCGTACGTAGGATCATGCCACATCCAACTGATGGGCTGTTTCGACTTACAGGAAACATTCCAGTTATCTTCATACGATAACTCCACAGTTTGATTTTTGTAATCAATCTGCGGTTTATCAAAGGCAACGATAATACCTTTGTCATCAGCTGAAAATTGCAAATAATATTATTACATTTTTTGTACACTATCAGTTTATCAATTTTGCATATGATGGCTATCAAGCTAAATTCTTGATATCGTTAAACGTTGTTCGAGTAGGGAGAAATTAAAGTGAACATACAGGCAAGTTTAACACCTTGGTAATCAAACCGCAATGAGTAAAGATTATTACATGATTAAATAAGCCACAATGGATGCTGTTATAGGGTTTTTCGTATACTTGGAGTATTCTGCATTAACAGCACGACAATAGATAGAGGCAGCTGTAATATATCGCATGCAAGCATAATGTAATGGTTTGCTAAAATTTAACTTACCTTTAAATCGGGCTGTAAGTTCTACCTCATCGAATTGAGATTTACAGATAAACCTTAGGATTTTAACATCGAAGCTTTGAGTTGTTACATTGAATCCCATCACCGGATCATATTCTGTAAGGCAGGCCTAGAAAAGCAATATATTATGCATGATTGCATTTAGTCTATAAGATTAAATAGAGCTTAACATGTTCTTACGTTGTCCAAAGGATTGCACAGCTGCACCTTCACATCCGGGTGTGATGGCTTACAGGGAACAATGAAAGGATCATATTGATCTATCATAAGGGGTTTTTCTGGCAAAGGTACTATTGTTCGCAAAGGGTCTCTAACGTATACGTATATGCTGGCGTAGTGTCCTTTGTGGATCATTTCATTCATATGTTCTTTGAGATTATAACCGGAATATTTATGCATACAATAATATCGCCCCACTTCCCAAGCAGATGCGCCAATGATTGTGAGATTTGCTTGATAGAATATTTTAGGTTGGTTTATAACGTATTCAGCGCTTGAAACATAATTGATATTCTGAAACATCGTTCAAACAATTAAAATTATACATTGATGTAAAGTCCACCAACTGCACTGCGATCTTACCCATTCGTACCAAGGATCATGCCATATCCAACTGATGGGCTGTTTCGACCTACAGGAGACATTCCAGTTATCTTCATACGATAACTCCACAGTTTCATTTTTGTAATCAATCTGCGGTATATCCAAGGCAACGATAGCAACTTTGTCATCAGCTGAACATATAGAAATTGATTAGTATGGTTCAATTTTTTCTATGGCACTCGAAATCTAACCCTCGTGTCGAGTGTGATTAGTGAGCGTGAATGTTGCTGAAGTGTTTCTCGTAAAACATAAACAAAAGAACGATTGCAAGATGTTTGTTTTTGATTTCAATTATGGTTGGAAATTTTAAAATATTTTCAATTTCATTTGGACATTGTTCATGTATTTGAGACTGATTGAGTATGGAATCTTACCACTTTCGGCATGACATTCATGCTGTAGAAGTATCACTGTGAGTAGACTCATAGCAAGTAATGCAATTGCCTCTAATCTGTGCTTTTCGCCTTGAATCCTTTTCATATCTTGACACTTCTCCAAAGATTTCCTGCTTTATGACTGAAGTCTTGCAAATTGTGGACCGTAACACAATAGCTCTAACACTTGAAAAAGCCCATTCATTAATTAACTTTATTGAACAGTAGGATGACGTATATAACAGCAAAACAATAATGGGTTTTGGCATCAGCACTAGCTGTATTTTACACGATTCTCACTCCTTATAGGATGTCAATACTTCAATTTTACTTTATATTAAAATGTGTTCGGCACCAAAAAAAATATGTTGAACGGCTTACGAAATGGAACTGCACTCGCCACATACTTGCACATAACTGACCAAAGTTCTTCGAAGAATGGTGTATGGGACCAACAAAAAACCATCATAATCATCGAAATAATTGATAAACAGCATGCGTATATGCACGTATATATTGTTGCTTACCAATTTGCTGCCAAAAACTTAAACATACGGTTATTATTATAGTAACCTTGATTACATATGTTAAAAAATACAATGACTAGCCTCATAAAACAAATGACGAAAATACATAGGAGCTGATATTGTGCATTGTTCTAGCAATATTCACGGTTAGGCAAATCCCAAACCATAGTCAACACTGCGCCGCGTGCGGACCCCATTATGTTTCCATAGTGAGTTGGCTGTGTGGCGTTTGCCGACGGGGTAAACCCCACTGGCTTGTGATCTGAGAGGTTTGTTTCTCATGAATCATACATTTCACTTATGAGAATCATTCATAACGTGCATAAAGGCATGTATGCAAAGACCCACGAGCGATCCGGTAATGTCCTGCTAAAAGAAGATAATAAAAAATTCTTTAAACAACGCCAGCTGGATAACTAACGTCCGAGTATTGCAAGGTATGAGGGTATGAGGGTGTAGATTGCCGGCCAGCTACTTCAAAAATCGGGTTCTACTGCACGTCACCGAAACACTGATGAGAAATGCTGTACGTCTTGTTTGCTTCAGAAGACTTCAGAAGACTTCCACTAGAAGCGTTTCTCGTCAACCATACTCATTGTGCTAGCTCATCATTGCAACCAACGCCCCGTATCTCAGGTTCTTTGCTAGTCTTGAGGATTATGTACTCTGGTTCAAAGATGGGTTTGCTAGTGCGCTCCCTCGGTTCCGATTCGGTCGGATTTATATCCAGCATTGGTATTTCCTCCGGGAGCCCCTTCTTCTTGTGTCGTTTGCTGCCATTGGGTGGACTAGTATCGACTTTGTTGCGAATAGTAGACGAATGGCGTTCGCTGCTGATGTTAGCGAAATCGAAGTGACTGTCGTCTGAGTCCGACTTTGTTCCCGACATTTTGAGATAGTCTTTATCTTTGCGTATTTCGGAGACTGAAAGCAATTGAAAGTTAATTGAAATGATAATTGGACAAAGATGGAAGGAATTTTGATGGAGCCAAATTACTTACTGGGAGGCAAAGGTAGGATTATACCGTTAACGTAGTTTGGTGCAGGGGGAGCCAACTCCTCTGGTGGTCCTAGATTGGCCAAATAGTCCGTCTCGCCTCGTTCAATTTTCTCGGCATTCATCGCCAAATAAGGCTCGTTGAGTTCCATGTAGTGCTGCAATGCAATGAGATCGTTAGCGTGTGTGATTGACGAGATTCGACAAATCGCAGCGTTGCTACTTACATCTCGCATCTCATCTGGAAGCATGGCATTAAATCGGCTCTTAAGATCTTGGAACGTTGGTCGCGAGTCTGGCTTGACGTTCCAGCAGTTCAACATAATGTCATAAATATCGTGGTTCGAAAATTGTGGTTTATCCATCCGGTACCCATCGCGCAGCTTGTTGTAGAGCTCCTGGTTTGCCTCCATGCCCGGATATGGAACCTTGCCCAGGGAGAACAGTTCCCAGAGGACGATGCCATAGGCCCACACATCGGAGTATGTGCTGAACACGTTGTCGCTGATGCACTCGAGGGCTAGCCACTTGAATGGTAACGGTGCCTCGCCTTTCTTCTTGTAGTTATCGCTCTTGTACATCGAGCGCGCCAATCCAAAGTCACAAATTTTGACCACGTTATCTTCGCACAAAAGAATGTTACGTGCAGCCAGATCACCGTGAAGTACCTTGCGTGATGCTAGGTACTCCATACCCGCAGCAATCTGTGAGGCCCAGCAAACCAGGTCCGTTGTATTGACTGTACTAACTTTTTGCCAAAATGATTCATTCAGGATGATCGAGTTCAGATCTTCCACTGCAAATACGAAATACGCATTAGGTTAACCTCATTTTGGTGTATTGAGAAAAGGTTTGCAAATGAATCGAATTCCTTACCTTCAATCGATGTTAGAGCCGTGGATTCAGTGTTGCAACTATCGATCATACCCATGTTCTGCATTCCTGAGTGGCGCATGTAGCCCTTAGAGTTGAGTTGTTTCTTCGGATCGGCGTAAGGTTGAGTTGTGCCGCTGATGTGATTATGATAGAAAGCAGTCGGATGTTGAAGAGGATGAAGGTTGATGTTGTTTGTGGAAAACGAGAGATTTATGTACTTCAAGCCTTAGCTACATTACCCAAACACGGTTAACAGACCCAGTGAGTGTGATTAGTGATCCACCAACCACCCAGCAAGCATTACCCATACAAACACATACAAGGATAAACGAAACACAAACGAAAAACACAGACACAATTCCAATGAGGATTTCCCAGTTCCGGTATGTGGTTAGGTAACACACGTTGGTACGCATTACGGATTACGGAGCATGGACGCATGGACAGAAGACTAAACAGAGCGCATGGGATGAAACAAGAAAAATGGATAGCAGAAGATAGGAATCAGAAATTCAAAGTTTCATTAGTAGATGAGATTAAGAATGAATTGATAAGATGACTATGTTGTTAATATGATATTAGGTGATTATTCCAGTGCTTTATAAAGGCTGTAAAGTGATGTTAGCTATAATTCAATCGCTGAATGCATGTAGGCCGTAGGTATTCTTAGTGACAGTGAATTGCGAATATTAGATTCAGTTGAATGTACCATGCTTGCAGTGTTGGGGAACCAGTTGTCTTACCTATTGTATTGGTAACCACATTTAGACCACCTTAGTTCGTTCTTCTCGATCGTCGGATCGATCTCACTCGTTTCCTGATTGATTTGGTCGATAAAATGTGGTCGGCTTTTTAGTAGGAAATTTTGGACATTACCAAATGGACAGTACTCTACGATAACCATGAGTTCGCCTGTAAAAAGTGGACACGAAATCCATTTTACTATAGATGGTGTGTTAAGGCACAGGAATCTTGAACTTACGTTTGGCAATGTTCTTCGTGACGGCTCCGAGAAGATTGACCACATTAAGGTGCTGTCCCAGGTGGACCATGATCTTGAGTTCCGAAATCAATGCTCGCATTACCTCGTTGTCCGTTTGTTTCTTCACCATCTTCACCGCGACAATTGTTTCACCTTTGTTCACCATGATACCGGTGGCCGTCGCTTTCATAACCACACCGAATGCCCCGGTTCCGAGCTGCTTTCCGAGCTTGAGCCGGTCTCTCGGGAACTCGTATTCCGAGTTGTAAGGAAGTAGATCAGCTTGTTCGTCGAGCGCAACGTGGGGATTGTAGCACCTCAGATTACCTTCCTCAAAATTGGCTAAACCGGCTGCCTTCATGGCCTTCACTTCCTTCTTTTTTTTGCAGTAGAACAACGAAATGAGGACAATCGCTATAATCAGCAGTAGCAGCAGCGCAACGATGGCATAGATAAGGGTCTTCTTCACCACAGCAGCTAGAAATGCGATTGAATGAGAGAAATAGAGAGCATACGTTAATCATCCATTGAACTGATGTGTATCCCGGCATTATGAATGAAGCTTACTGCGGACAGCAACATTCCAGGATTTTATGATTTTGCCTTCCTTATTCTCTGCCCTACACTCATACAATCCGAGCTCATCTGGTTTCATATATTCGTAGGTGAGAACCGTTCTGGTAAGGTGAATGCGTGAGTTATTTTTCTCTATTTCTAATGGCATGTTATCCTTAAACCATGTGATTTCGGGCTCAGGCGTTCCAATGACATCGCAATCGAAAATAATGATAGACGTTGTGTCGACAAACATACTCTGCTCCTCGCTCCCCGACAATAACTTCGGAGCCACCGGAACTAGCACGTCCATGTAAGTGGTGTTACTTTCCGTCGCCCCATCGATGGTCTTTACGTAACAAGAGATTTCACCAGATTGGTCACGCGCTACGTTATCGATCGTCTGCCGAGCTTCCCAGGCGAACGATTTGGCCGAGTAGGTTACAATGACTCTATCATGTAGTTCTTTTCCATTGAGCTTAAAGATGATTTCTTTAGTGTAGTTGTAGACAAGCGCCGAGCAAACGTACGTTACTGTATCGCCGACGGTTACAATCTCCTTAGGGTGTACCTGCTCCACAACGATCGGTGCGGGTAGATCGCTCACCAGCAGATCGGTCTGTACGGTTTCGCTTCCTTCAGTGTTGGTCGCCTTACAGTACACGATTCCTGGCTGATTGGCGATAAATGTGTAGTTGCACGATGATGCGATGATCGAGGTTTCATTTGTACAGTTGACTATCTAGCAAGACGACAACGAGGAAGAAAGAGAAGAGGGGACAATTAGTTAAAAAAAAATTTATGATCATAAATGTATGGCTTAGATAGCTATCGAATAATTATCATAGAGTAAGTAAGAAGGGAAGAAGGTTGCAGATAAGCTTCCAGGGAGTGTCTTACTTGCTCCTTCTTGCACCTACTTTTTCCTCCAGGAGCACGGGCTGTAATGGCGCATTGGGATAACAAATCCATTTGATAGAGCTGGTTTGGGTTAGTTGTCTTAAATTATTGACTAATGTTGGGGTAAATTTTCTCAGATATTAGTTCACTTCAGTTATTGTTACGTGACAATGCTAATAGCAGGCGTAAGCACAGCAACGAATTCGCACTAACATAATAAAATGACTTGAGTAGATTACAAGTGCAGAATCATGAGCACAGGTGAAAGGTCTTTTACTTACATCCCATTTATCCGATGCCGAGCTAGCCATCCTGGAACAGTTTCGCCACCAGACCTCCATCCATGGTTTAAACATGAAGGATATCACTGGTACCGAATAGCCAATGCTACGGCACATGAAATCAACTGTTTCACCTGGCTTCACGAGCTTGGGCTTATCAAGATGTGCGATCGGTTTCTCTGAAACAAAAATAATCATGCATTTAGCATTCCCAATTGGACATCGGAAGGATTATTTGCTGTTCAAAGCTTACCAAAAACGTAAACAGGCATATTGAAATGAGAGTGAACCGAGCCAGCCGTCGCATTTACGGTGTACATTCCGGTATCGTTAACCATGGGATCGTAGATCGTCAGTCTTAGGTCCTTCTCGGTTTTAAAAATCTTGTATTTTCTGCCGTGGGTGGTCTCGGTCAGCTCCTTATCATTATCCTTCGTCCAGTATGCGGTGATGTTGCGGGGGTACGATCGATACTGTATGATGATATTAATCGGCCGTGCTATTTTGTCTTCGTGGAGTCTATATTCGATTTTGGGTAATTTGTTCTCGTCACTCAGAGTCAAAAAGTCTGGGACAATGGAGTTTTGTAGCGGTACGCCGCTTTCGATGGACGATTCGGCAACCGCTGCACAATGTAATGGAAGATGAAGATGACATATCTCGGTCCATAAAAAATGACACAGTAAATCGCATAAACACGAATATATTATTCACAAAAGATTAAAGTTCAAATAACGAATAGACAAAACAACTATAACAAACAGCTAGTCATTTAAACGATCCAGTGAGTTACTTATCACGCATAAGGGTACTTTGTACAGTTGATATAAGGTTATTATTTAGTTGCACAAGGTTTAGTAGAACAAAGGTGCAACTGACAATTAATCAAACCCGGAACCACCACTTTGTACGAGCGTGAATCAAATATAAACGAGACTTTATTTTTAGCAAATTTATTTTTAGTTTAAACGCACAAAATGTTTTTTTTTATTTTTCGACATAATCCCCTGATTCCGAAACACATTTTTTCCAGCGGATAGGCAGCTTTTTAATATATTTCTTGTAGAAAGATGTTGGTCGTGTTTGCTGCCAATTGGGCAAATGAGGTTTTATCCTCAGTATCATTGTTGAATCTTTTGTCTCCCAAAATTTCCTTGAGAGAGATAAACACATGAAAGCCACAGGGTAACAGGTCAGGACTGTAACGGGAGTGTTCCAATTTTTCTCACCTCAGTTGCTCCATGCAAGTTGGATCTCACTTAAATCATTACAAGAATCGTTCGCATTAATTGTCCTGTAGTGATACGACATCTGTCATTCTCAGTAAGCCGTCTAAAGGATTAAATGTTATGCGTTCTTAGGCTGGTGCGAGGTCTGCGGTTGTGGCTCTCATATTCAACACGATTACGACCCGAAAAGATTTTTTAAGCTATGCAACCACTCACGCTCACGACAGTGTTTCTTTCCGGAGGTATGCAGTGGATCTCCTTAAGATTTCGATCAGTTTTACGCCTTCTACGGCGAGAAACTTAATTAAAATATTTTGCGCAAATGACGAAGGTACCTCATGCAGAAAAATTATTACTGTGGACACTGGGAGCGTCAAGGAAGCGATCCGGGGCGCTTTTCATATTCCTGACAAACCAACCCAACAACTCAAAAAGCGAGAACGTTCTATCTTGATTTTTGTGACCGTAGGACGAAAAGTCTCGATTGATTCATCCTCGTAATTAGAATCGTGAAAAGTTTTCAAAATCGTGTGTCGTTCGTGTGTGAAAGTATGTTCCAAGACGCAGTACGGGAAGGACTGTTGAGAGCCCCGTATGAAAGTAGAACACTAGCTGCATACGCAGAATAGTTGGCTGAATTCTACTGACTGACACTACGTATACATGCTAGATAGCAAGAATATGAATAACCTGAAGAAAACATCTATGTTTTGAGCACATAAAAGGAAACGGAAATGAAGAACGAATTATTATTTTCAACAAACATTTAGCGGCAATTAACATTGAAAAGCGATAGAAAAAGATCCAGTAAGAGACGACAGAACAGAAGTGCAAGACATAGATAATATAGAGAGTAACTACTCGGTTAAGTAATGGAGTTTTATGTTTGTATCTGTCTTCGCGCTCATCTGTACTAGTTTCAAAACCAATAATTTCGCATGATAAATCTTCATACACCACTTGCAGAATCCAGCTGACATTCGTATTATGGAGCAACCGACATTTTACCCATGTTATATAACAGTATCATCGGATTCGGACTGATTATATGTGTTACCGATAGTCCCGATATCGGTAACGGGATTATCGATAGGGCTCGTGCGCAACCGTAAGAGGCTCTCCTGCGCGTACCTGTGCGTACGCGCAGGAGGGCACATTATTAGAAAATGATAAGGAAAACAGTGTTAAGCAAGCAGCCGCGAACAGCGGATTGTTTTATGAGTTGCTCCTTCATTTGAGTAATCAAATAAAATAGAGCTTCATGAAACCGAAGTTCGCGCTTCTTTGCATTTCATTGCAATATGCATGCGGCGATAAAAGCGCATGAAACATAAGAACTCTTCGTCCACTTATACATATCTGGTATAGCTATCCGGTGGATTGTGAGTCTACGGCACTATACCATCACAAACCCACCGTAAGTTACTAACAAAACTACATGTCCTTTCAATTCGGAACATACTAACGGAACACATATTTATACTAATCAAAGCTCTCTGATCTTATTTTGATTTTGCAGGAAATGATTAGAACTATTATGGACGTGAGTTGGATAGGAGATATGTATCTAATGTCATGTTACCTGTCACAAACGAGGCTTGTCGAAACACTGATAGAATAACGATGCTCGTAAACACTAATATCACAGTCGCTGTTCTACCCATGATGGTGCTAATGTAATTCTCTAATTTGCACTGCTCCTCTTCTGGTTCTCCTCCACGGCACTATGCACTGGCCGTGGCAACTGCTGGAATATTTTCTTGTCACTCAACACCAACAGTAGCGCTATGAGGAACAAGAATTTGTTTGAACATCACGATTAGTGTTGTGTTGCTTTCTGGACTTTCACTCATAATTGTTTATATCTCCGAACACACGCTTCAGTTAGGCAACGAGATAGTCTCGAATTTCCATTTAATATAACTAAACTGCTTAGAGAACCTTTCTTTGGAGACTGTTGTCTCACGTAAAATTACGGTTTAAGAGACTAGTGCAATAAGATCATTTAAAATAAGATTCGAAGCACTACGAGTGCTCACATCTACTAAGCGCTAGCTTTTGAGGAATAAACGATTAACCCCAATTGAAAACACCGAAGTAAAAAAATACACACTCGTCCCCCATCACGCACTGCATTTCCGGCTTGTTTGAGCAGAAATTAGAGAACTGTACATTCCCCAGCTCGATACGATAATATGTCGCAACGGTTCATCTATGATAGACAATAAATAACTGTCCGAATGTTAAAAAATAACTCCTTACGCGTGTGCATCGAATTTGTTGATGGCTGATTATGAAATACACTTATTCACCACCTATGCTGTCCTTTGAAGGCCACTGATCATGGCGTGTGGAAAGTATCCTGATAGCAAGAGTGGCTCTCTGAACTGTAGTTAAACCATTATAACACCTGCAGCACGAAAAACAAGATACTAACTGGACTAACAGTTGCAGAAGACTGAGATGACCCAGCTAACTAACGCAGACTTCTGCTGGCAAGCTGCTTTCTAGCGCAATGTATGAATTAACAGCTAGGCTGGGGAATAGTTAGAAATTTGCAATGTTCCATAAACACAGATATTGATACTTATTTCACATTCCAATTCTGGCGTATTCGGCACGCACGGTATCATTTCTTTACAAGCAAAATTCCAGCCGTTACCGCCATTGCGAGATTTGCGCGAATTAGCACGATGAAAGTTTACTTTATTTACACGCATTCTAATGCAACGGGCGTACTCAGATTGGTAACGCGAATGTATCGAAGGGTCAACGATGACGACTTCGGCACCAGGAGAAGGCGAAATCGGGTACCTGCCGTGCCTCAACTTTCGCAGAATGAAAACCTCGAATGGTACGAAGATGCCTCTCATCTACCGACGGAGTTTGCATACTTACTGGTGAGTAGCTCAAATCGGTTGCTTTTTTGTAAGGAAATACAAACCAAACTAGTACCAAACTAGTTGAACAAAGTAAGTCAATAGTGATCGATCTTTTCCGTCAGATGGACACTCATAGCTACCAGCAACACCATAGCCCTCATGACCAGCGGTTGATGGCGTGGAGATTGCGGTGGTAATGGATGAGCAGCAGCTTTGGCACCGACCAAACGTCAGGGGTCAGAAGGCTTACTTGATCCTTGGCGGCCGTATGTGTGATTGCAGACACGATCCCTATGAGGATCCTCATTGCGGGAGGCCGGGTTCGCTACGAGAGTCATTGTACGATTGGCTTTGGCGGCGGGACGAAGTGAAGGCGATGTTTAAACAGTGGCAACGATAATGAGACAAAGGCGAGACGCGTGCTGCGCACATATAGTTGCAGCTTTACATCCGGGTATGTTGACTTACAGGGAATAATTAAGTGATCCTATCTATCTGATAATGCTGCTAGCGTTTAAATTGTTTCTCGGGCGCATGCGCATATGCTGACAATATGACCTTCGTCGACAACAATTGATCGTCGACGAATCTTTATGTACGCATATCGTTCCACTTCCCAAGAAGATGGACTACTGTTTTAATAATCGTTCCATATTTTCTGTCTGGTACGTATGTAGGAAAGTCGGTGAACAACTTTCACATCTTTAGAGCAGCTAGCAGCTAGCCGATATGCTCCTGCCACAAATAAAAAAACATAGTGTCGTATTGACATAAAAACCAATAAGCAGCAATGCTATAAAAACACCTTTACACTATTGAGGAGAAAAAAATATAGCTGAACACATTTAAATCCAACATACATGTAAATCACATGAATATTTTCAAATGAACAAATTTAAGGGAAAAAAAATCTTTGGAATCCTGAATGATTGACCAGATCTGAATGATTGAGCAAAATAAAAGTACTTTCAGTTAACGGTAAACAGAGGTTAGGGTTAACTAACAGATCAATTAAATTGTTTCGTCGTAATTCTAGGTACATAAAAGATGTTTAGTTTACCTCAATGCAATCCATGTTCAAACGCTAATAAAGTTCAGAGCCGTTTCAAAAATTTCATTGCTTTTATTGGTGCATGCAATGTTGATAGGGAAATCAAGTTTCCAAATAATCATGGTTTCGTTGCTCGTTTGTTCATTGATTTGTTTCAGACATGAGAAACAATTGCGACATTTCTACATTTTGCGAACCACATCTCACCATGTGTATAAATTATGATAACCTCCGGCATTGACAAAACCTTCGGAAGTCGTTTTTTCGGTACAATATTATTCTAATAAGTTCACGACCTGCATACACAATGCGGATTTCATATTATACTTCTGTTGAAACAGAAGCTATTAGCAACAAGCTCGCTGAAATGAATGAACTTTACAAGTGTTTTCTTAAATACATTAAACAAATCTTTGTTTGTTTATTTTGATTTTATTCATAATAATTAAGAGATGAAATTCTATAGTACATTGTTTTGCGGCCAATGCGCAGTCATCTAGCTCTTCGTTGGACAACTCAGAGAGAAAGTGAGTACACTAACACAGCACGCACAACTGTAAAGTTTGTTACAAAAATAGTGTCCAGTTCTCTTCCATTTGTTACGTCCTGAAATGCTGTGCGTCTTGTCTGCCTCGGGTGACTATTACTGTAACTGCCACTAGCATCGCTTCTCGTCTACCGTACTCAACGCGATATAACCGGGATTACTGATGGCATCCTGACTAGCGCTCGATAGCTCATCTTTGCTACCAACGCCCCGCATCGCAGGACCTTTGCTAGTCTTGAGGTTTATGTACTCCGGTTCGGGGTTGTGTTTGCTAGTGCGTTCCCTCGGTTTGGGGCTGATGGCTTCCTGTTCTCCATCCGAGTAGAACCCATTGGCTACCGCCGAAAGACGATTGGTATCCAGCATTGGTATTTCCTCCGGGAGCCCCTTCTTCTTGTGTCGTTTGCTGCCATTGGGTGGACTAGTATCGAGATTGTTGCGAATGGTAGGAGAATGGCGTTCGCTGCTGAAGTTAGCGAAATCGAACTGACTGTCGTCTGAGTCCGACTTTGCTCCCGACATTTTGAGATAGTCTTTATCTTTGCGTATTTCGGAGACTGAAAGCAATTGAAAGTTAATTGAAATGATAATTGGACAAAGATGGAAGGAATTGTGATGCAGCCAAATTACTTACTGTGAGGCAAAGGTAGGATTATACCGTTAACGTAGTTTGGCGCAGAGGGAGCCAACTCCTCTGGTGGTCCTAGATTGGCCAAATAGTCCGTCTCGCCTCGTTCAATTTTCTCGGCATTCATCGCCAAATAAGGCTCGTTGAGTTCCATGTAGTGCTGCAATGCAATGAGATCGTTAGCGTGTGTGATTGACGAGATTCGACAAATCGCAGCGTTGCTACTTACATCCCGCATCTCATCTGGAAGCATGGCATTAAATCGGCTCTTAAGATCTTGGAACGTTGGTCGCGAGTCTGGCTTGACGTTCCAGCAGTTCAACATAATGTCATAAATATCGTGGTTCGAAAATTGTGGTTTATCCATCCGGTACCCATCGCGCAGCTTGTTGTAGAGCTCCTGGTTTGCCTCCATGCCCGGATATGGAACCTTGCCGAGGGAGAACAGTTCCCAGAGGACGATGCCATAGGCCCACACATCGGAGTATGTACTGAACACGTTGTCGCTGATGCACTCGAGGGCTAGCCACTTGAATGGTAACGGTGCCTCGCCTTTCTTCTTGTAGTTATCGCTCTTGTACATCGAGCGCGCCAATCCAAAGTCACAAATTTTGACCACGTTATCTTCGCACAAAAGAATGTTACGTGCAGCCAGATCACCGTGAAGTACCTTGCGTGATGCTAGGTACTCCATACCCGCAGCAATCTGTGAGGCCCAGCAAACCAGGTCCGTTGTATTGATTGTACTAACTTTTCGCCAAAAAGGTTCATTCAGGATGATCGAGTCCAGATCTTCCACTGCAAATACAAAATAGCCATGAGGTTAAACGTTTTTGGTGTATTGAGAAAAGGTTTGCAAATGAATCGGATTCCTTACCTTCAATCGATGTTAGAGCCGTGGATTCAGTGTTGCAACTATCGATCATACCCATGTTCTGCATTCCTGAGTGGCGCATGTAGCCCTTAGAGTTGAGTTGTTTCTTCGGATCGGCGTAAGGTTGAGTTGTCCCGCTGATGTGATTATGATAGAAAGCAGTCGGATGTTGAAGAGGATGATGGTTGATGTTGTTTGTGGAAAACGAGAGATTTATGTACTTCAAGCCTTGGCTACATTACCGAAACACGGTTAACAGACCCAGTGAGTGTGATTAGTGATCCACCAACCACCCAGCAAGCATTACCCATACAAACACATACAAGGATAATCGAAACACAAACGAAAAACACAGACACAATTCCAATGAGGATTTCCCAGTTCCGGTATGAGGTTAGGTAACACACGTTGGTACGCATTACGGATTACGGAGCATTACGCATGGACAGAAGACCACACAGAGCGCATAGGATGAAACAAGAAAATGGATAGCAGAAGATAGAAATAGGAATCAGAAATTCAAAGTTTCATTAGTAGATGAGATTAAGAATGAATTGATAAGATGACTATGTTGTTAAGATGGTATTCTTAGTGACAGTGAATTGCGAATATCAGATTCAGTTGAGTGTACCATGCTTGCAGTGTTGGGGAACCAGTTGCCTTACCTATTGTATTGGTAACCACATTTAGACCACCTTAGTTCGTTCTTCTCGATCGTCGGATCGATCTCACTCGTTTCCTGATTGATTTGGTCGATAAAATGTGGTCGGCTTTTTAGTAGGAAATTTTGGACATTACCAAATGGACAGTACTCTACGATAACCATGAGTGCGCCTGTAAAAAGTGGACACGAAATCCATTTTACTATAGATGGTGTGTTAAGGCACAGGAATCTTGAACTTACGTTTGGCAATGTTCTTGGTGACGGCTCCGAGCAGATTGACCACATTAAGGTGCTGTCCCAGGTGGACCATGATCTTGAGTTCCGAAATCAATGCTCGCATTACCTCGTTGTCCGTTTGTTTCTTCACCATCTTCACCGCGACAATTGTTTCACCTTTGTTCCCCATGATACCGGTGGCCGTCGCTTTCATAACCACACCGAATGCCCCGGTTCCGAGCTGCTTTCCGAGCTTGAGCCGGTCTCGCGGGAACTCGTATTCCGAGTTGTAGGGAAGTAGATCAGCTTGTTCATCGAGCGCAACGTGGGGATTGTAGCACCTCAGATTACCTTCCTCAAAATTGGCTAAACCGGCTGCCTTCATGGCCTTCACCTCCTTCTTTTTTTTGCAGTAGAACAACGAAATGAGGACAATCGCTATAATCAGCAGTAGCAGTAGCGCAACGATGGCATAGATAAGGGTCTTCTTCACCACAGCAGCTAGAAATGCGATTGAATGAGAGAAATAGAGAGCATACGTTAATCATCCATTAAACTGATGTGTATCCCGGCATTATGAATGAAGCTTACTGCGGACATCAACATTCCAGGATTTTATGATTTTGCCTTCCTTATTCTCTGCCCTACACTCATACAACCCGAGCTCATCTGGTTTCATATATTCGTAGGT
This sequence comes from Anopheles darlingi, assembly GCF_943734745.1. Classification (NCBI taxonomy): domain Eukaryota; kingdom Metazoa; phylum Arthropoda; class Insecta; order Diptera; family Culicidae; genus Anopheles; species Anopheles darlingi. The sequence continues at coordinate 64,238,016 of NC_064874.1, forward strand.
GAGAACCGTTCTGGTAAGGTGAATGCGTGAGTTATTTTTCTCTATTTCTAGTGGCATGTTATCCTTAAACCATGTTATTTCGGGCTCAGGCGTTCCAATGACATCGCAATCAAAAACAATGATAGATGTTGTGTCGACAGTCATACTCTGCTCCTCGCTCTCCGACAATAACTTCGGAGCCACCGGAACTAGCACGTCCATGTAAGTGGTGTTACTTTCCGTCGCCCCATCGATGGTCTTTACGTAGCAAGAGATTTCACCAGATTGTTCACGTGCTACGTTATCGATCGTCAGCCGAGCTTCCCAGGCGAACGATTTGGCTGAGTAGGTTACAATGACTCTATCATGTAGTTCTTTTCCATTGAGCTTAAAGATGATTTCTTTAGTGTAGTTGTAGACAAGCGCCGAGCAAACGTACGTTACTGTATCGCCGACGGTTACAATCTCCTTAGGGTGTACCCGCTCCATAACGATCGGTGCGGGTAGATCGCTCACCAGCAGATTGGTCTGTACGGTTTCGCTTCCTTCAGTGTTGGTCGCCTTACAGTACACGATTCCTGGCTGATTGGCGATAAATGTGTAGTTGCACGATGATGCGATCGAGGTTTCATTTGTACAGTTGACCATCTAGCAAGACGACAACGAGGACGAAAGAGAAGAGGGGACAATTAGTTAAAAAAAATTTTTTAAGATCATAAATGTATGGCTTAGATAGCTATCGAATAATTATCATAGAGTAAGTAAGAAGGGAAGAAGGTTGCAGATAAGCTTCCAGAGAGTGTCTTACTTGCTCCTTCTGCACCTACTTTTCCCTCCAGGAGCACGGGCTGTAATGGCGCATTGGGATAACAAATCCATTTGATAGAGCTGGTTCTGGTTAGTTGTCTTAAATTATTGACTAATGTTGGGGTAAATTTTCTCAGATATTAGTTCACTTCGGTTATTGTTACGTGACAATGCTAATCGCAGGCGCAAGCACCACAACGAATTCGCACTCACATAATAAAATGTCTTGAGTAGATTACAAGATCAGAATCATGAGCACGGGTGATAGGTCTTTTACTTACATTCCAATTATGCGCCAGTTTATCCGCCATGGAACAGTTTTGCCACGACTCTTCCAGGCATGGTTTAAACATGAAGGTAATCACCGGTACCGGGCAGCCAATGCTACGGCACATGAAATCAACTGTTTCACCCGGCTTCACGAACTTTGACTCATTAAGATGTGCGATCGGTTTCTCTGAAACAAAAAGAATCATGCATTTAGCATTCCCAATTGGACATCGGAAGGATGATTTGCTGTTCAAAGCTTACCGGGAACGTAAACAGGCATATTGAAATGAGAGTGAACCGAGCCAGCCGTCGCATTTACGGTGTACATTCCGGAATCGTATACCGTGGGATTGTAGATCGTCAGTCTTAGGTCCTTCTCGGTTTTAAAAATCTTGTATTTGCTGCCGTGGGTCAGCTCCTTATTATTATCCTTCGTCCAGTATGCGGTGATGTTGCGGGGGTACGATCGATACTGTATGATGATATTAATCGGCCGTGCTATTTTGTCTTCGTGGAGTCTATATTCGATTTTGGGTAATTTGTTCTCGTCACTCAGAGTCAAAAAATCTGGGACAATGGAGTTTTGTAGCGGTACGCCGCTTTCGATGGACGATTCGGCAACCGCTGCACAATGTAATCGAAGATGAAGATGACATATCTCGGTCCATAAAAAATGACACAGTAAATCGCATAAACACGAATATATTATTCACACAAGATTAAAGTTCAAATAACGAATAGACAAAACAACTATAACAAACAGCTAGTCATTTAAACGATCCAGTGAGTTACTTATCACGCATAAGGGTACTTTGTACAGTTGATATAAGGTTATTATTTAGTTGCACAAGGTTTAGTAGAACAAAGGTGCAACTGACAATTAATCAAACCCGGAACCACCACTTTGTACGAGCGTGAATCAAATATAAACGAGACTTTATTTTTAGCAAATTTATTTTTAGTTTAAACGCACAAAATGTTTTTTTTTTATTTTTCGACATAATCCCCTGATTCCGAAACACATTTTTTCCAGCGGATGGGCAGCTTTTTAATATATTTCTTGTAGAAAGATGTTGGTCGTGTTTGCTGCCAATTGGGCAAATGAGGTTTTATCCTCAGTATCATTGTTGAATCTTTTGTCTCCCAAAATTTCCTTGAGAGAGATAAACACATGAAAGCCACAGGGTAACAGGTCAGGACTGTAACGGGAGTGTTCCAATTTTTCTCACCTCAGTTGCTCCATGCAAGTTGGATCTCACTTAAATCATTACAAGAATCGTTCGCATTAATTGTCCTGTAGTGATACGACATCTGTCATTCTCAGTAAGCCGTCTAAAGGATTAAATGTTATGCGTTCTTAGGCTGGTGCGAGGTCTGCGGTTGTGGCTCTCATATTCAACACGATTACGACCCAAAAAGATTTTTTAAGCTATGCAACCACTCACGCTCACGACAGTGTTTCTTTCCGGAGGTATGCAGTCGATCTCCTCAAGATTTCGATCAGTTTTACGCCTTCTACGGCGAGAAACTTAATTAAAATATTTTGCGCAAATGACGAAGGTACCTCATGCAGAAAAATTATTACTGTGGACACTGGGAGCGTCAAGGAAGCGATCCGGGGCGCTTTTCATATTCCTGACAAACCAACCCTACAACTCAAAAAGCGAGAACGTTCTATCTTGATTTTTGTGACCGTAGGACGAAAAGTCTCGATTGATTCATCCTCGTAATTAGAATCGTGAAAAGTTTTCTAAATCGTGTGTCGTTCGTGTGTGAAAGTATGTTCCAAAACGCAGTACGGGAAGGACTGTTGAGAGCCCCGTATGAAAGTAGAACACTAGCTGCATACGCAGAATAGTTGGCTGAATTCTACGGACTGACACTACGGATACATGCTAGATAGCAAGAATATGAACAACCTGAAGAAAACATCTATGTTTTGAGCACATAAAAGGAAACGGAAATGAAGAACGAGGAAGAAAATTATTATTTTCAACAAACATTTAGCGGCAATTAACATTGAAAAGCGATAAGAAAAGATCGAGCTAGAGACGACAGAACAGAAGTGCAAAACATAGATAGTATAGAGAGTAACTACTCGGTTAGGTAATGGAGTTTTATGTTTGTATCTGTCTTCGCGCTCATCTGTACTAGTTTCAAAACCAATAATTTCGCATGATGATTCTTCATACACCACTTGCAGAATCCAGCTGACATTCGTATTATGGAGCAACCGGCATTTTACCCATGTTAAATAACAGTATCATCGGATTCGGACTGATTATATGTGTTACCGATAGTCCCGATATCGGTAACGGGATTATCGGTAGGGCTCGTGCGCAGCCGTAAGAGGCTCTCCTGCGCGTACCTGTGCGTACGCGCAGGAGGGCACATTATTAGAAAATGATAAGGAAAACAGTGTTAAGCAAGCAGCCGCGAACAGCGGACTGTTTTATGAGCTGCTGCTTCATTTGAGTAATCAAATAAAATAGAGCTTCATGAAACCGAAGTTCGCGCTTCTTTGCATTTCATTGCAATATGCATGCGGCGATAAAAGCGCATGAAACATAAGAACTCTTCGTCCACTTATACATATCTGGTATAACTATCCGGTGGATTGTGAGTCTACGGCACTATGCCATCACAAACCCACCGTAAGTTATTAAGAAAACTACATGTCCTTTCAATTCGGAACATACTAACGGAACACATATTTATACTAATCAAAGCTCTCTGATCTTATTTTGATTTTGCAGGAAATGATTAGAACTATTATGGACGTGAGTTGGATAGGAGATATGTATCTAATGCCATGTTACCTGTCACAAACGAGGCTTGTCGAAACACTGATAGAATGACGATGCTCGTAAACACTAATATCACAGTCGCTGTTCTACCCATCATGGTGCTAATATAATTCTCTAATTTGCACTGCTCCTCTTCTGGTTCTCCTCCACGGCACTATGCACTGGCCGTGGCAACTGCTGGAATATTTTCTTGTCACTCAACACCAACAGTAGCGCTATGAGGAACAAGACTTTGTTTGAACATCACGATTAGTGTTGTGTTGCTTTCTGGACTTTTACTCATAATTGTTTATATCTCCGAACACACCCTTCAGTTAGGCAACGTGTTCGTCTCGAATTTCCATTTAATATATCTAAACTGCTTAGAGAACCTTTCTTTGGGGACTGTTGTCTCACGTAAAATCTTAGATTAAGAGACTAGTGCAATAAGATCATTTGAAATAAGATTCGTAGCCCTTCGAGTGCTCACATCTACTAAGCGCTAGCTTTTGAGCAATAAACGATTAAGCCCAATTGAAAACACCGAAGTAAAAAAATACGCACACGTCCCCCATCACGCACTGCATTTCCGGCATGTTTGAGCAAAAATTAGAGAACTGTACATTCCCCAGTTCGATACGATAATATGTCGCAACGGTTCATCTATGATAGACAATAAATAACTGTCAGAATGTTAAAAAATAACTCCTTACGCGTGTGCATCGAATTTGTTGATGGCTGATTATGAAATAAACTTATTCACCACCTATGCTGTCCTTTGAAGGCCACTGATCATGGCGTGTGGAAAGTATCCTGATAGCAAGAGTGGCTCTCTGAACTGTAGTTAAACCATTATAACACCTGCAGCACGAAAAACAAGATACTAACTGGACTAACAGTTGCAGAAGACTGAGATGACCCAGCTAACTAACGCAGACTTCTGCTGGCAAGCTGCTTTCTAGCGCAATGTATGCATTAACAGCTAGGCTGGGGAATAGTTAGAAATTTGCAATGTTCCATAAATACAGATATTGATACTTATTTCACATTCCAATTCTGGCGTATTCGGCACGCACGGTATCATTTCTTTACAAGCAAAATTCCAGCCGCTACCGCCATTGCGAGATTTGCACGAATTAGCACGATGAAAGTTTACTTTATTTACACGCATTCTAATGCAACGGGCGTACTCAGATTGGTAACGCGAATGTATCGAAGGGTCAACGATGACGACTTCGGCACCAGGAGACGGCGAAATCGGGTACCTGCCGTGCCTCAACTTTCGCAGAATGAAAACCTCGAATGGTACGAAGATGCCTCTCATCTACCGACGGAGTTTGCTTACCTACTGGTGAGTAGCTCAAATCGGTTGCTTTTTTTGTAAAGAAATACAAATCGGTAAGGGATGACGAGTTTTTCGCCGTTAATGACTCTGTCCATCATCATGTAGCTAGTAAATTTTTAGCTTGGTGCGCACCAGGAACGCAATATGAAAGGGTTATTAAAAGATTCTGCCAAATGATACCAAACTAGTTGAACAAAGTAAGTCAATAGTGATCGATCTTTCCCGTCAGATGGACACTCATAGCTACCAGCAACACCATAACCCTGATGACTAGCGGTTGATGGAGTGGAGATTGCGGTGGTAATGGATGAGCAGCAGCTTTGGCACCGACCAAACGTCAGGGGTCAGAAGGCTTACTTGATCCTTGGCGACCGTATGTGTGATTGCAGACACGATCCCTATAAGGATCCTCATTGCGGGAGGCCGGGTTCGCTACGAGAGTCATTGTACGATTGGCTTTGGCGGCGGGACGAAGTGAAGGCGACGTTTAAACAGTGGCAACGATAATGAGACAAAGGCGAGACGCGTGCTGCGCACATATAGTTGCAGCTTTACGTCCGGGTGTGTTGACTTACAGGGAACAATTAAGTGATCCTATCTATCTGATAATGCTGCTAGCGTTTAAATTGTTCCTCGGGCGCATGCGCATATGCTGACAATATGACCTTCGCCAACAACAATTGCTCGTCGACGAATCTTTATGTACGCATATCGTTCCACTTCCCAAGAAGATGGACTACTGTTTTAATAATCGTTCCATATTTTCTGTCTGGTACGTATGTAGGAAAGTCGGTGAACAACTTTCACATCTTTAGAGCAGCTAGCAGCTAGCCGATATGCTCCTGCCACAAATAAAAAAACATAGTGTCGTATTGACATAAAAACCAATAAGCAGCAATGCTATAAAAACACCTTTACACTATTGAGGAGAAAAAAATATAGCTGAACACATTTAAATCCAACATACATGTAAATCACATGAATATTTTCAAATGAACAAATTTAAGGGAAAAAAAATCTTTGGAATCCTGAATGATTGACCAGATCTGAATGATTGAGCAAAATAAAAGTACTTTCAGTTAACGGTAAACAGAGGTTAGGGTTAACTAACAGATCAATTAAATTGTTTCGTCGTAATTCTAGGTACATAAAAGATGTTTAGTTTACCTCAATGCAATCCATGTTCAAACGCTAATAAAGTTCAGAGCCGTTTCAAAAATTTCATTGCTTTTATTGGTGCATGCAATGTTGATAGGGAAATCAAGTTTCCAAATAATCATGGTTTCGTTGCTCGTTTGTTCATTGATTTGTTTCAGACATGAGAAACAATTGCGACATTTCTACATTTTGCGAACCACATCTCACCATGTGTATAAATTATGATAACCTCCGGCATTGACAAAACCTTCGGAAGTCGTTTTTTCGGTACAACATTGTTCTAATAAGTTCACGACCTGCATACACAATGCGGATTTCATATTATACTTCTGTTGAAACAGAAGCTGTTAGCAACAAGCTCGCTGAAATGAATGAACTTTACAAGTGTTTTCTTAAATACATTAAACAAATCTTTGTTTGTTTATTTTGATTTTATCCATAATAATTAAGAGATGAAATTCTATAGTACATTGTTTTGCGGCCAATGCGCAGTCATCTAGCTCTTCGTTGGACAACTCAGAGAGAAAGTGAGTACACTAACACAGCACGCACAACTGTAAAGTTTGTTATAAAAATAGTGTCCAGTTCTCTTCCATTTGTTACGTCCTGAAATGCTGTGCGTCTTGTCTGCCTCGGGTGACTATTACTGTAACTGCCACTAGCATCGCTTCTCGTCTACCGTACTCAACGCGATATAACCGGGATTACTGATGGCATCCTGACTAGCGCTCGATAGCTCATCTTTGCTACCAACGCCCCGCATCGCAGGACCTTTGCTAGTCTTGAGGTTTATGTACTCCGGTTCGGGGTTGTGTTTGCTAGTGCGTTCCCTCGGTTTGGGGCTGATGGCTTCCTGTTCTCCATCCGAGTAAAACCCATTGGCTACCGCCGAAAGACGATTGGTATCCAGCATTGGTATTTCCTCCGGGAGCCCCTTCTTCTTGTGTCGTTTGCTGCCATTGGGTGGACTAGTATCGAGATTGTTGCGAATGGTAGGAGAATGGCGTTCGCTGCTGAAGTTAGCGAAATCGAACTGACTGTCGTCTGAGTCCGACTTTGCTCCCGACATTTTGAGATAGTCTTTATCTTTGCGTATTTCGGAGACTAAAAGCAATTGAAAGTTAATTGAAATGATAATTGGACAAAGATGGAAGGAATTGTGATGCAGCCAAATTACTTACTGGGAGGCAAAGGTAGGATTATACCGTTAACGTAGTTTGGTGCAGAGGGGGCCAACTCCTCTGGTGGTCCTAGATTGGCCAAATAGTCCGTCTCGCCTCGTTCAATTTTCTCGGCATTCATCGCCAAATAAGGCTCGTTGAGTTCCATGTAGTGCTGCAATGCAATGAGATCGTTAGCGTGTGTGATTGACGAGATTCGACAAATCGCAGCGTTGCTACTTACATCTCGCATCTCATCTGGAAGCATGGCATTAAATCGGCTCTTAAGATCTTGGAACGTTGGTCGCGAGTCTGGCTTGACGTTCCAGCAGTTCAACATAATGTCATAAATGTCTTGGTTCGAAAATTGTGGTTTATCCATTCGGTACCCATCGCGCAGCTTGTTGTAGAGCTCCTGGTTTGCCTCCATGCCCGGATATGGAACCTTGCCGAGGGAGAACAGTTCCCAGAGGACGATGCCATAGGCCCACACATCGGAGTATGTGCTGAACACGTTGTCGCTGATGCACTCGAGGGCTAGCCACTTGAATGGTAACGGTGCCTCGCCTTTCTTCTTGTAGTTATCGCTCTTGTACATCGAGCGTGCCAATCCAAAGTCACAAATTTTGACCACGTTATCTTCGCACAAGAGAATGTTACGTGCAGCCAGATCACCGTGAAGTACCTTGCGTGATGCTAGGTACTCCATACCCGCAGCAATCTGTGAGGCCCAGCAAACCAGGTCCGTTGTATTGACTGTCCTTACTGGACCCTTAAAGTCCATCCGATAGCTCGTACGCCAAAGTGGTTCATTCGAGTTGATCGAGTTCAGATCTTCCACTGCAAATACGAAATACGCATGAGGTTAAACGTTTTTGGTGTATTGAGAAAAGGTTTGCTAATGAATCGGTTTCCTTACCTTCAATCGATGTTAGAGCCGTGGCTTCAGTGTTGCAACTATCGATCATACCCATGTTCTGCATTCCTGAGTGGCGCATGTAGCCCTTAGAGTTGAGTTGTTTCTTCGGATCGGCGTAAGGTTGAGTTGTCCCGCTGATGTGATTATGATAGAAAGCAGTCGGATGTTGAAGAGGATGATGGTTGATGTTGTTTGTGGAAAACGAGAGATTTATGTACTTCAAGCCTTGGCTACATTACCGAAACACGGTTAACAGACCCAGTGAGTGTGATTAGTGATCCACCAACCACCCAGCAAGCATTACCCATACAAACACATACAAGGATAAACGAAACACAAACGAAAAACACAGACACAATTCCAATGAGGATTTCCCAGTTCCGGTATGAGGTTAGGTAACACACGTTGGTACGCATTACGGATTACGGAGCATTACGCATGGACAGAAGACCACACAGAGCGCATAGGATGAAACAAGAAAAATGGATAGCAGAAGATAGAAATAGGAATCAGAAATTCAAAGTTTCATTAGTAGATGAGATTAAGAATGAATTGATAAGATGACTATGTTGTTAAGATGGTATTAGGTGATTAGTCCAGTGCTTTATAAAGGCTGTAGAGTGATGTTAGCTGTAATTCGATCACTGGATGCATGTAGGTCGTAGGTAATCTTAGTGACAGTGAATTGCGAATATCAGATTCAGTTGAGTGTACCATGCTTGCAGTGTTGGGGAACCAGTTGCCTTACCTATTGTATTGGTAACCGCATTTAGACCACCTTAGTTCGTTCTTCTCGATCGTCGGATCGATCTCCCCCGTTTCCTGATTGATTTGATCGATAAAGTGTGGTCGGCTTTTAAGTAGGAAATTTTGAACATTACCAAATGGACAGTACTCTACGATAACCATGAGTTCGCCTGTAAAAAGTGGACACGAAATCCATTTTACTATAGATGGTGTGTTAAGGCACAGGAATCTTGAACTTACGTTTGGCAATGTTCTTGGTGACGGCTCCGAGCAGATTGACCACATTAAGGTGCTGTCCCAGGTGGACCATGATCTTGAGTTCCGAAATCAATGCTCGCATTACCTCGTTGTCCGTTTGTTTCTTCACCATCTTCACCGCGACAATTGTTTCATCTTCGTTCACCATGATACCGGTGGCCGTCGCTTTCATAACCACACCGAATGCCCCGGTTCCGAGCTGCTTTCCGAGCTTGAGCCGGTCTCTCGGGAACTCGTATTCCGAGTTGTAGGGAAGTAGATCAGCTTGTTCGTCGAGCGCAACGTCGGGGTTGTAGCACCCCAGATTACCTTCCTCAAAATTGGCTAAACCGGCTGCCTTCATGGCCTTCACCTCCTTCTTTTTTTTGCAGTAGAACAACGAAATGAGGACAATCGCTATAATCAGCAGTAGCAGCAGCGCAACGATGGCATAGATAAGGGTCTTCTTCACCACAGCAGCTAGAAATGCGATTGAATGAGAGAAATAGAGAGCATACGTTAATCATCCATTGAACTGATGTGTATCCCGGCATTATGAATGAAGCTTACTGCGGACATCAACATTCCAGGATTTTATGATTTTGCCTTCCTTATTCTCTGCCCTACACTCATACAACCCGAGCTCATCTGGTTTCATATATTCGTAGGTGAGAACCGTTCTGGTAAGGTGAATGCGTGAGTTATTTTTCTCTATTTCTAGTGGCATGTTATCCTTAAACCATGTTATTTCGGGCTCAGGCGTTCCAATGACATCGCAATCAAAAACAATGATAGATGTTGTGTCGACAGTCATACTCTGCTCCTCGCTCTCCGACAATAACTTCGGAGCCACCGGAACTAGCACGTCCATGTAAGTGGTGTTACTTTCCGTCGCCCCATCGATGGTCTTTACGTAGCAAGAGATTTCACCAGATTGTTCACGTGCTACGTTATCGATCGTCAGCCGAGCTTCCCAGGCGAACGATTTGGCTGAGTAGGTAACAACGACTCCATCATGTTCGTGTAGTTCCTTTCCATTGTGCGTGAAGATGATTTCTTTGGTGTAGTTGTAGACAAGCGCCGAGCAAACGTACGTTACTGTATCGCCGACGGTTACAATCTCCTTAGGGTGTACCCGCTCCATAACGATCGGCTCGGGTAGACCGCTCACCAGCAGATCGGTCTGTAAGGTTTCGCTTCCTTCAGTGTTGGTCGCCTTACAGTACACGATTCCTGGCTGATTGGCGATAATTCTGTAGGTGCGGGATGATGCGATCGAGGTTTCTTTTTCACTGCGGGCAGTCTATCAAGCCGTTATCAGAGGCGAAAACAAACAGAAGAGAGGACAGTAAGTTCGATTTATCTTTTTGATGTAGTTGCGAAAGTCATAGACAAGGTCATAAGTATATTTCTTAGATATCTATAGAATGAAACATAAAAAGAGTAAAAAAAGAAGAAGGCTGCAAAGATAAGCTCATGAGAGCGTCTTACCGTTCTGGGCGTGTGCTCCGAAACGATATCCGGGCTCGAGGACTAGAGAAACGAGTAGGGGAAACGCATGTGTTAGCACAAAGCATAAGATAAGCGTAAATGTTTAGAGTTAGGAAAATACACTGACACTAATCACCACAAAGACCGTCATTGAGGCAAAGCCATGCACTTCGTGGCATCCAGCAAAGTCCTTCATTTACCTACCTGTACGTCCTGGCGCTTGGAAAATGCTTGTGCTGAGCATTAGAATTACAAATCTACTTGTTAGAGTTAGTGGTTTAGAGTATGATCTAGAATTTTTCCCTGAATGATCGTCTAATGTTTTGGGTGGATTTTTTCCACATGCTAGTTACTTCAAGTAGTTAATGTTACGTGGCAATGTTAGAGGCCGACGCCAACGACATAACGAATTCGCACACACAAACACATCTCTTAACTAAGTTATAAGAACAGAAGCATGGAGCACAATTGATCCATTTTCATACTTACATCCCATTTAGCCGATGCCGAGCTAGCCATCCTGGAACAGTTTCGCCACGGCTCCTCCAGGCATGGTTTAAACATGAAGGATATCACTGGTACCGGATAGCCAATGCTACGGCACATGAAATCAACTGTTTCACCCGGCTTCACGAACTTGGGCTCATCAAGATGTGCGATCGGTTTCTCTGAAATAAAAAGAATCATGCATTTAGTATTCCCAATTGGACATCGGAAGGATGATTTGCTGTTCAAAGCTTACCGTGAACGTAAACAGGCATATTGTAAAGAGAATGAGTCGAGCCAGCCGTCGCCATTACGGTGTACATTCCGGTATCGTAAACCGTGGGATCGTTGATCGTCAGTTTTAGGTACTTGTCGGTTTTAAAAATCTGGTATTTGCTGTCGTGGGTGGTCTCGGTCAGCTCCTTATCATTATCCTTCGTCCAGTATGCGGTGATGTTGCGGGGGTACGATCGATAGTGTATGACGATTTCGATCGGTTTTGCTATACCCTCAGTGGGCCGTTTAGCATTGATCGCCGTTAATCGGTTCTCCTCGGTCAGCATCACGTAGTCATCACTCGTTTCTCGGACGTGTAGCTTGAAGTTATGGTAATTTGTGTGGCCCTTATCATTGGATACCTCGCAACGGTATGTTCCTTTGTCCTCGAGCGTAGCCGCGTCGATCGTAAGCATCTGCGTGGCGATTTCCCGATGCGGTCGTTCAGGGTGCTGTTTCAGTATCAGATGCCCTAGTTTGATTCTTGAATTCTGCAATATGGTGTACATGTGAAGACAGATTGAACCATGAATTGTATAGAAAGGCTTACCATTGCGGCATTTTGATTGTTCGGTGGGACTTTCCATTCCATAGAAAGTAATACTCCTGCTCGAATATCCACGGTGCATACTAGTCTAATGGGTTTTCCCAACGGTACATGATCTGAAGTATCACTCTCGATGGTGGGTTTTGGCAGATATTCGGCAGCGGCTGCACAAGGTAATGGAAGATGAAATTATAAGTCACGCGAATGTCTGAATAAAAAGGACACACTAACACACACAAACACGAATATATTCACACATTATAGACATGATTAAAGTTAAACTAATGAATAGACAATACGACTATAATAAACAACAAGCCATCCAAAACATGCAGTGAGTTGCTTATCACGCTAAAGGGTACTTTTTACAGTTGAGGTAAGGTTATTGTTTAGTTGCCAACATAAACACTTAATTACATTCACACTTTCATTAGCGAAAACCTTATGCATGCCACTAAAAACAAGAAACTGTGTGTCAGCAAATAAAAGAAACTCTATCGTTTTGCTAAATTGTATCGATATCAAACAGCAACAGTTACTGGTAAAACATAAAACGGTTTGTAATTAGCCAACTATCCTAGAGCTCCGGTTCATGGCGCAGTCAAGGAGTAATGAACCGTGTACTGGATGGACAAGCCCAAGCTCTCGTGCTCGAAAGCAGGGTTAAGTAATATTTTATCGTTACGCTCAATAGGCCACTCCCTACTGCGGACAATTTTGTTGCACACGAAAGTATCCTTTCCACTCGCGAACGTTAACGCCATGAGCTATTAACTAGTTTTACTAACTGGTTGCAATTGATCACACCAATTAGCTTCAGCCGGAAAAAATGAATTCTACTGCAGGAGATGTGTTTAAGTGGCCATTCCGAATGACAAGGACAGTTATTCGCGCAAATTCATTTGAACTGCTGCTTCGATGTAACGAAGTTAACTACATGCACATTGGAGTAGGTTTCGCGTAATTTTAGGGTAGATTGAGAGTGTAACATACCAAAAGGAAGGGTAACGGATGCATCTTACGTTCTCTCTATGAAGTGTGAATGAAAAGAAAGTATGACAAAACCAACACATGGAAGGTGATCGATCGATCGGTGGAGTACGATAGCGATCTCTGATCCTGCATATAGGATGGTTCTTGGAGATCTTGCACATCGGTGGGTTAATATCGGGACAAACGAAACATACCCAGTACCAGTTACTGAGGATTGGTGCAACCAAAAGTGAGAGAAGTGTGAATTAGTGAAGCCCGGAGACGTACCACCGGTAGAGGCCCGCCAAACCAAACCAAACCAACTCTACTATAAGCCTACCCAGCCGCCCTTTTCATGTGTGCCCGGTTAGAATTGTAGCGTAATGCCATTTGTCGAGTGGCGAAAGATAGTGGCATAATTTAGGTTCCTCATACCTTCTTCAGAATCATCTGAGCACCGCAACGGTAGTAGGAGCAACAAGCACGTTATTCGAATTTTCCGAAGAGACGCGTTTAATTCAGTTTTGAAAAATGGGTAAGAGAAAGGGAATTGGATGATATTAGATTCTCTGTGGATGATGTCTTATCATTAAGGAACAAGGTACAGCCGACAAACTAATCAAACCCGGAACCACCACTTTGCAATTAGAATCGTGAAAAGTCGTCAAAAGCGTGTATCGTTCGTGTGTGCGCAGGATTGAAAGTATGTTCCAAGACGCAGAAAGGGGAGGACTATTGAGAGCTGCGAATGATGGTAGAACACTAGCTGCATACGCAGGATAGTTGGCTGAATGTTACGGACTGACACTACGGATACATGCTAGATAGCAAGAATATGAAAAACCTGAAGAAAACATCTATGTTTTGAGCACATAAAAGGAAACGGAAATGAAGAACGAGGAAGAAAATTATTATTTTCAACAAACATTTAGCGGCAATTAACATTGAAAAGCGATAGAAAAAGATCGAGCAAGAGACGACAGAACAGAGGTGCAAGACATAGATAGTATAGAGAGTAATTACGTGGATATGGAACAAGTGAGGAGCCTCTCCCAGTGTGTTGGGCATGAGCGATGGTTGGTGTAGTGGAACGGGTTGTAGATTGGTTTCTTTCATCGCTATCATCGTCATCAACAACAATAATGTTCGCGGCAACCGTACTACTTTCATTGGCAATGCTCTGCTCTCCGCTAGTTTCTAACGAAGAATTGTCATATATAACCGCATCGTTTATGATTGTTTCATTGGCAGATTCTTCGCCACCATTAACAGAGGGTTGCAAATCTGCAGCCACAGAGCGTTTCTGTTGCAATTTCATAACAATTGGCTCAGAATTGTTATAAAACTCCACAGCTCCATGAGCCGTTAGTTGGTAGTTGTTCAAGAGCAGCGTAAAATGTCGGTCTCGGTTACCGGTGCGATTGTTGTTGGAAGATGCATCAGAATCAGTGATACCACCACCATAGTAGGACGATGTCGTAGATGCAGCCGTGGCATTACTTAGCCTAGGAATGCATTGACCGCTTGCGGAAGAAAACTCACAGTGTTCGTTGACCGTGATCCCGAATTCGATCAAATGCGCGTTGTTACCTCTCTGCCGACAGTAGTACGAACCACCGTCCTCTAGCCTGTTAAAGTGTAGTTTGTATCCTTGGGTAGAACTGAAAAGGTATTCTTCAACCAATTCCTGCAGCGATACAGAGAGCAACGAAAGCGGGTTTAATGTACCGAGTTTGCAATAAGAGAATAACAGGAGCGACACGTGCTCCCGCAAAGAAGAAGCTGAAAAAGGACAGAATGCATAATCGATCTAACCAATGGTTATTGATGGCCAGTTTGGGGTTCACGCCTATATACACAAAGCTCTAAAATCTCTGCACTGAACTATCTACATCAAAGGGCGCATGACTCACGGTACTTCGAGGATCAGTTCTAGTTACAAGAACTCTTTCAACTTACAATGGAGGCAAACAGTACCATTTCTAAGCATCTTACTTAGATATATGTTGCTTTTTCATTTCATTAACTCATACCTTTTTATGTCGGGCTGTACATTAGTTAGTACAATTTACAATAAGAACCGGGCGCAATGTTTCTGGTTGAAGTTCTATACAGTTGATAAATATACACCGACAGGTTTGTAATATTGAAATGTAAATGAAATGCGCAGGTTGGACTTAGAGTAGTATAGGCGAATGTAAAAATTGGAAACTCAACGTACGGGCAACTTTAACCATCAGATCCCAACTGATCGTCGTATTAAGGAGCAGCTGACATTTTAATATTTTTAAAGCAACATCGGATTCGGACTGATTGATTTTCAGTTTAAACCCCTTGGCTGGGTCGTAAGATTCGTGAAAAAACTGAGAATGGAAGAGAGTAGAAGAACATTTTTGATAGAGTGTCCGAGACGAGGAAAAAAGACGATGCACGCTGCGCGTGAGCCGATGGACAGAATTAAACCTTTTTTAACCCTAGAGGCCATCCAATACAAACAAAATTCGTTGATCATACTTACTCCGTCCATATCTTTATGCAGTTCCACTTCTGTAGCCGGATGGGACGGTTTACAAGGAATCACAAATGCGTCGTACTGATTGACTCTGAAGGCAGGTACGTTAACGGGCACCAGCGGTTGTTCCTTATCATCCACGTACACGTACAACGTGGAGGCATGATCAGCGACTACCAACTCGTCCAGCTCATCCTCATTATCTTCGTCGTACATCGATCGATTCACGCAATAGTACCGTCCAACTACAGCGGCTGAAGCGCTCTTAATCATGAGCATCGTACCATACGGCTTATCGGGATCTTCGGTACGGAAGTCAATGGTAGTGACATCGGGTGGTACCTGTTGTCGATTTAGAAAGTTCTAGTTGATGCTGGTATACCAAAGTGAATGTAGCTATACAAGAGCTTACCCAGTGATATGATGTTTCATACGGTATCCACATAATCGGCGAACTGGATTTGCACGTCACATTCCAGGAGACTCCGAATTCTAACACTACTTGTTCCCCCGACGTATCGATTTCTGGTGCATCATGAGCGATGCTATCAGCATGATCCTCGGGATATAGTTCATCTTCCTCGGCTGAAATTAGAAGCATCGGTGGTAAGGTCCAGATTATGGTCTACATTTCTATACAGTTCACTTTAGTTTGCAATGCAATTGTATCATTGTTATGAATGCGTTTGTGATTTCGTTCGGGCTTAAGATGGTCGGGGGACGTTATTAAAATGTGGATTCTTCTAGTGTCCCCGATAAGGATAGGATTTCTGTAATGTAGCGCCATGCAATCGTTGGTGAAAGCGTCAGTAGAGCGCATTACAATTTGCTACTTATTCGAAGTGGACCACACCGATTGCATTACGGTGTCCGTTTCGTGGATGCTTGTTGACCGCAAGATGAAAGCTAATAAGAGGAATTCGATAAGGCAACGTCAGCTATTCGTCCCATCTGAGATGCATCAATCAACCGGCGATGCCGTACAAATACGGCGGTGGTCATTAATGAATATGGTATGCATGCGGCGGTAAAAGCGCATGAAATATAAGAACTCTTGGCTCTCTTCTCAAGGTGTACATATCTGGCATATTTCGCAAACCAGATTATAGATACACGACTCCAAAGCTATGCGGTCGATTGCGAGTCTAGGTCACAAATCCACTCCACGTTATTAACAAAACTACATGTCCTTTCAATTCGGAACATACTAACGGAACACATATTTATACTAATCAAAGCTCTCTGATCTTATTTTGATTTTGCAGGAAATGATTAGAACTATTATGGAAGTGAGTTGGATAGGAGATATGTATCTAATGTCATGTTACCTGTCACAAACGAGGCTTGTCGAAACACTGATAGAATGACGATGCTCGTAAACACTAATATCACAGTCGCTGTTCTACCCATCATGGTGCTAATGTAATTCTCTAATTTGCACTGCTCCTCTTCTGGTTCTCCTCCACGGCACTATGCACTGGCCGTGGCAACTGCTGGAATATTTTCTTGTCACGCTTTGTCACTCAACACCAACAGTAGCTCAGACCTTCCTCGGGCTATGAGGAATAACACTTTGTTTGAACATCACGATTAGCGTTGTGCTGCTTTCTGGATTTTCACTCATAATTGTTTACATCTTCGAACACACTTTTCAGTTACGCAACGAGATGGTCTCGAGATTCGATTTAATAACACTAAATTGTTTAGAGAACCTCTTTGGGGACTGTTGTTTCACGTAAAATCACGGATTAAGGCACTCGTGCAATAAGATAAACTGGAAAGGTATTCAAGCAAATTTAAATTATAGTAAGGATGGTCTTTCCCTACTCTACTCTACTAATACATTGTGGGCCTTGGGAGCTATAGCTGCTTAGCTGGGGAAGCTCACACCGTTTTGTAGAGTGTCCGGTAGCACTACGAGTGCCCACCTCTACCAAGCGGCGGGTTGGATTTGAACAACAAACGATTAAGCACATTCCAAAACACTGAAGTAAAACAATACTCACACGTCGCCCACCACACACTGCGTTTCTGGCTTGTTGGAGCTGAAAATAGAGAGTTGAGTCGTTCCCGAGTTCGATACGACAGTATGTCGCATCGGTTCTTCTTTGACGGACGATAAATTACTGCCGGAACATTAAACAAATAATTCCTCACACTAAACACGCCTACGGATTTGTTCTCTGCAACATTCAATCGTCAGCTATGTTTGCCTCGGTGCTCTGTTACTTACTGTTACTTTTCCAAATACGTTGCCAATGTAGAGCTACGCCAGACTTTAAACCCGTAAAATATCGTGTTTGGAAGCAACTGCCATGAGAACCCAGAAACCACAGATTTATTTACCGTCTAGTGCGATGATAAGTATTACAGTAGCTCATTCAAACTAGCGAGCATCGTGACTGCCAGCTTCGGCTTTCCGTAATATAATCGCAATTAGCTTACTATGGCTCTTGCTATTGAATGCTCATTGCTGTAGATGATGACTGGGTATTTAATCAACTCATACACCTCCTACGGTGTCCATTGGGGGCAACTGGTCACCACTCGGATGAAGTATACTGATAGAAGGAGTGGCTCTCTACAGTGTAATTAAGGCATTATGACACCTGCAGCACGTGAAAGCAGTTATGGGCTGGGCTTATGATTGCAGAAGAGTGAGATGTTCAGCGAAACAGCCATAGGCAGGCCTCAGAAACTCTGTTGATAAGATGCTTTACAGCTGAAAGAAAGTGTTAACAGTCTCAATGAAGGGTAATGGGATAATTAGAACTATGCTAAGCACAATGTCCATAAACACTGCATCACGCTGCTAGTATGGAAATAAGTCCTTATCTCATCACATTCCAATTCCAGCGCATTCCGCATGCACGGTAGCATTTTAGAGAAACATTCTCAGAGCACAAATTCATTGCAGCAACACCGTTGACCGGTGGAGGTTGTTAGCATTTTGGAAGAAACCCAAAGAAGATAGAACATCCGTGATCGTGGCGCCAACCGCTGCGCCGACGGGCGACGATGTACCGGATCCGCACGATGAAAGTTTACTTTATTTTCACGCATCCCGATGCAATGAGCGTACAGCCATGGTTGCAAAATGCGTGCCCAGATTGGTAACGCGAATGTATCGAAGGGTCAACGACGATGGTCCTCGGCAACAGGAGACGGCGACGATGGGCGCCTGGCGTGTGTTAACTTTCGCAGAATGAAAACCTCGAAAGGAACCAAGGCCAAAAGCTGCTATTTACTGCGCCTCTCGTCTACCGACAGAGTTTTGCATACGCACTGGTGAGTAGGTCAAGCCGGGTAGGCATCGTCGTGTTTTATAAAGAAATAAGAATTGGTGAAGGATGACGACTTGTACACAGTGCACGGATGGTGGAGGCAGGTTGGGGTCCCTGCAACCGTTTATGGCTCTGTCCATCATCATGTGGTTAGCATGTTTTTGCCACAGCACGCACTACGAACGGAGAATGAAAGGATTACCAAACCCTTCTGCCACATGGTCCAAAGAGACTTATTTGTACAATCGTTCCAAAAGGCTTTGATATGTTATCTTGACGTATGAATATGAATATCGTTGTCATATTTGTAAAATAATTTAAAAAAGTCTGTTTTTGAGCATTGGCAATCAGAAATAACATTTGAAATATTGATGCGATCAATGATTTCGCTTAAATGATGCAATAGATTATATTAATAAACTTATACAAAGTAACATGCTCTAGTTTACACTCACAACAGCGACGGCTACTGTCGCATGGTTCTGTCTTTGCATACATAGGTCAGCATTGATTGACCTTGCCACTGAGGGCATTATTGATTTTTAGTTTATCCGCGTGTCAAATGTCGTTTCACCAGCTCCGCTCCGGTACCTCCACTAGAAATTAAGCGGTTGGCAGAGTTTTCAGCAAAAGAAAAACAGAGGAAATACTAATGAAAACACTAAAGTCCACCAGCTAGCTGCCGGCGAAATGGAGTTGTCGTGTACGAATGACATTGATGCCGTATACCCAATCCGCCATGGAGGCGCGTCAAACTGTTGATGAAAACGTGGACACATTCGAGGCAGAACATGCCGAAACGGTCATCCCACCATATTGATAGCAACGGGATGGCCGGGACGGCATTAAATTGTTCCATGATGAACAAACACACTAATTTCATCACACACTCTGCTAATCCATTTATCCCTCATTCGAGAGCGAGAGTGCGGTTTGATTAATGGTTTAACTCCCGCGGCGCAAGGCAGTCGTCCACGTTCGAACAAACCGGCGCGCTCGGCGACGGGTGGAACGATGAAACGAAACGCGAGAACCGTTTTTGTATTTTGATCCGTGGTTGAAACAAAAAAACGAACAAAAGTCTCGGTCTGAGCAGATGCACGACATCTGATTCTCATTCTACTAGAAGTACTAGCTTCTATCAGTGAACAAGATACATCTTGACGTACACTACAGTGCCATGTTGTTACAATCCAGTGAAAATCCCCCCGATATACCACATTTTCTGGTAGCATCGTCACGCTGCAGGTCATAATATCTGGACCAATTTTAAGTGATTTAACAACTTATCAGACCAGCTCCATGCGGTCCGGCAAAGCAAGGGCATGACGTAGTGCGTTAATGATCGCGGCGCTGAAGTCTCTAACGGTTATGGTAAACGATCCGTCCGATCAACAGTGTGCTCCCATCTCGACGAGTCAGCGAAAGAACCGACATTCGCACCACCACTCCTTAGGTCTGATGTCATCTTTTAAGCCTAGCACCTCAGACCGGGTGACTGTGCATGAGTGGTTCGCGCAAACACACCGCAACAGCACACAGGAACTGCAGTAAACTCGTTCTGTTTGCGATCGTCTTAACTCGTGTTGCACGCAGCAGTGGTGCCGGGTGCTTGTCGTCATCAGAACGGAGGAACATTTCGTGGATGGCGATGCTCGCTCATCATCGTAGCGTAAGAACCCCAATGCTGCCGTTGGGTGCCGTTAATGAAACCAATTGTAGTCCCCTCCCCCCTGTAGGCCCACCACAGTTGTGAACGTGTGAAGATGCTGACCGCAGCGTCTCTTTTCTCGGGATTCATCTACGTTGAAGGCTAAAGTTCAACTGACAAACACGATTCGTCCATGCTGCAGCCGTGTATCGGTTCGGAACTGGTGGTGACGATATGTCGCGATGGACTTGCCGTAACTTTATGCCGGGGCGATGAATCCTCGACCATCGGTGCCACATGAATCACTAATTCACAAAGTCTACGGCCGAAATTAGTGTGGCCGGAGAAAAGAATGTGGCACGTTCCACTGATTACAGTTCGCTAGACAGAGTTGATGAATCGCCGCTCTGTTAGAAGTAGGGCACGATGAGCCGAAATTTTGTGGAATTACATTTAGTGGAATTTTCAATCCCGAAATAAGACTACGGAGACAGACGAGTGTCACTATGTGAAGACAGAGCACTTGCAGAATGCCCCTTTTGGCTCGAAGGCAGTAACCCCAGTACGTGTTCCTCCAACGTCTCGTAGCTTCCGAGGAGGAATACTTCTTTCCATTTGCAATCCACCAGTAGTTACACGGTGAATCATTTGTATGCATCACCTCGTTCGTATTCAAATTTGAGCGGCATATTGGATATCATTTGCATTTTTCTTCAAAAGGTTTTACCATTTGGACATTTGAATCACCGAACTCCAGATGTTATTTCGTTATCGTTCCGAGAGATCTTCAACAAACTGAAGGAAGTGATAAGAAATACTTATACAATTTCAGAAGGGTACTCAGCTAAAGCGAAAGCTGAAGGTTGAATGATTGCAACCTTTTTCCAGGAGAGAGTATAGTATCATCATTATTAGTCGCGGTTCGCTCATATCAGCATGCTATTAATGGCGCCCTTATCTCTACGTATGACGCCTTTACTACGCCAATGAAATCAATAATCTGGCACGACACACGAGCGAACGAGGGACACAACGCGTCGAATGCCTCGCCTCTGATTTGAATGCGGTCACTGGATGGAAACCATACATGAAAAGAGTAACATTTTGCTACAATGCCATTCTGTGGATCATATTCAGCCAGACACCAGATGCAGTATGCCCATCGACGCACATTTCCTGTCGCTTGTAACTATGGCAGATGTCACTTCCGAAGTCAGTGAACCGATGGCGAGCAGCGCATCATAAAGAAACGAAAAGATGCAACCATCCCATCCCATTCTAACGCATCGCTTCACTTCGCCAATCAAACGTAAATCACGTTGCATATGCTGCTTCATCGGTATGCCCGCACATCGTGGCTCTAGCCATCGACGCTCTGTGGGTTGAAAAGAGCATTTCCCTTCGATATCACCCTTGGTGTAGAGGCGAGGCGAGACATTCTGATAAACCAGGATCAGAGGATAGGCCCCAGCTCGAAGCAATTTCGGGCAGAGAACTTGCAGATAAGCTAGATAAGAGAAACCCTGGGCCACGGGCCCCAACGCGCACTGGAATGCGCATGCGGATGGTCCGAGATCGGGCCTTAATGTGGTCCCAGCAGGCGTCGCTTCGTTTGTGTCATTCCACCGGAAGAAGTTCGGTATGTATTTGGCAAACCTAATGTAAACCAGAAATGGATGTAACTCAACACAGACGCACAGGATCGACACACGGGGACATTTTAAAATGGCAAGGGCAGCAAGAGCAGCGCAGCGAGAAAGCTACCATTCCTGTTTTGATGACACGGCAGACACGGTGCGGTGGAACTCGGTTCAGTCGGTCAGCTCGTAACACAGGCCCATGTTTGGGTCTTTAGCCCGTAGGTCCGAAAACTGACGTCGACGGCGACGACGATGATAGAGGCATGGCGGTGACATTTCCGGTTCGACGCAATATGCACTTCGGTACCTGCTGCTGCACAAGTTCTTCTGCTGCAAGCTCAATTTGGTTTTTGTCGCGTCAGCGTCAGTCGAACTATTCGTTCGGCGAAAGAAAGTTGATATCTCAGCGCGGCATGCAGCAGTTTGGGTCTGCTTATTGTCATACGTTTGGTGGTCTGCAAGAGCCACACCCTCTCTGGCCTCACTCACTCACAAGTGTTGCCAGCAGGGACATCGCGACAGAACTATAAACAAACGATCGATCGCATCGTGTCTGGAGATCGTTGATGGAGTAAACACAAACGATGTTCGCGATCGGGTTGCTGGCTGCATCCCACGGTCTGGCGCCAGAAGTGTTGAAGGCAATGGTGCGGCCACAACGCAACGTGTGAGAGCGGAGTTGCGGTGCACTTTGGGACCGGATATGAGATCAATTGAGTGCGATTGACGTTGGTGAGGTCCATAACGCCGGTCGCTTTCGATATGGTCCACGGATCGTGAATGCATTCAGTGCAGAGACCAACCCTATCGGTCAACTGGTCCGTAGAGACACATCCGCCACGCACATCCGGATGAAAGTACGAGATGTAACCAGATCTTGCGGAACTACACCATGTCCACTGTGAAGCGAAGGGAAGGGTTTGAATTCCCATTTGTTACTCATCGATCGCGGCCACCGGTTGACCGCAATGGTTCATATGTTTGCATTGTGCGTCGCTGTAGGTGTGAGTGAGATCGGAGGTATTATTGTTTCACAATTCCCGCTAAGATACCACACACCTGGGCAACGCGTAAGGTGCGAGCGTGTGTTGGTGCAGTAAATGCCGGGCTGCTGCTGATGAGTCATAGGCCGAACGAGCGTGACGTGCGTGATTTCCGAATGAGTCGCACCGTCACGCGCACGTTACCTTCGTTCAACAGATTGCAGCGGGGGAGCACAAGGTCTCTGCGGCTATGTTTGGCTTCTGGGACGCGTCAACACAACAGATTCCTCGAATACGCGTAGCAGCTGTATATATAGTAGATCGCAGGGAACGGTCCTGGGAATTTCCGTGATAAAAGAAGGATCAAAAGATCCTGCCACGAAACAGCACAGTCTGATATCAGCCAGAGTGGCGACATGGGACACTCTTCTTCGATTTCCTTCTCTACTCTTATTCTTCCATCGAGCATCTTGCCAGGCCCACAGCGCACGACGGACAGCGTAACAACTTATCACAAGATGTTTTGTACAGCGTCCGTTAGCGTGCCGCTTCTGGTGCTTCCTTCTGGGACGCAATTCGCGGCGCAAAGTAGTCTCCAAAGGGGCTAGAGAACATGGGACTCGTAAGTGAACGTTGATAACGATAATCTGGCCACTGTACGGCACTGTCGTCGTGCTGGGACGCTAGACTGGACGATCGTGTGCATATCGTTTGTTTAGCGGCCATCGCACTGTTGGCCTTAGGAAAGCCAGAAAGACAGAAGAAGAGTAAAGGGTAAACAAGACCCTTTTGCGGGTTAACAACATTCCTCGCTCGGCGAGCGGCGAAGTCGAGTTTGTATGTCCCATGGAGTGTCCCCCAATATTTGTCCATCCTACACACGCTTCTATTGTGTGCCTCTTGTATGGCGTATTGGGTGTATGGTGTCGGTCAATAGAACCTACAATCTCACTCGATCTCACTCTTGCTGCCAACGCGGGAAGTGAAAGAATCGTTCGTTTTAAAGCGCACCGTAAGTCTGGTGAAAGCAGGAAGTTTGATTTGTTTCAAGAAGTTTCTCTGGCAAAACTTCATCGAAACAAACGTTGCCAACAGTCGCTAAAGTGTAGCCCTTGACTGGACTGTATATGAAAGCAATTTGCGTCACTTAGCGAAGTTTATCATGTCATATGAATTCTAAGCCGTCCAACTACTAACAACAATCGGCCAACGAATCGGCACGAATGGCCTCCTCGAGCAAACGCACCTGTCGTACATGGGGCCCCCCTTTTGCAGTTCGTGTATACCTACGAATACCAGGAGAATATACGCGAACACATGTGGTGCTGGGGTCTCCACCGTTGAAATATGCGTACACAGCAAGGCAACCGCATGCTCGACTGAATTTCGGCACATACATACGCGGCTCAGCACAGCCGGGGGAAAGATTTTATGACCGGCCACGCCAACGAAAATTGGCCAACAGGAGCGAACCAGAAGATAAAACCGCGAATGTGCCGGAGTGTAATCAAGCAACGCACACTCCGCAACGCGAAACAACATTCCGGCAACAGAATGAGAAGAGATCTGGTTGCTGTTGGCCATGTTTCGCCACGATCGCGCCCGAGGAAGCGGTCCGAAAAAAAAAAAACAGACACACAAAACATGAAAGGAAGCTTAAGCCCCATAAGAAAAGCAGGGGCCAGCATCGCTACGAAAGGGATGCCAATGACTCAAAAACCGGTTCAGCCAATAATATGAAGCGCGTACACCGAAATGGTTGGAGATCACGCAAACGACAGGCTTTTCGGTGGACTTCGACTCAACTCGCTGGCTGTGATCTGACGTCACCAGAAATGAGACCCGTACGGGCTGTGGAGAATGAAACATAAATGCATAAGAAAGCCGCATACATCTAGGAACTAGAGCGATGATCACGCTCTCTACGACGATCAGCGCCTACGGTCTACGGTCGGTGATCATAAACTGTGGTCGTCACCATCCTCTGCTGATCGAGGTCAATAGCATGAGGTTGAGACATTGATTTACATACGCCGGGCGCCAATTCGCATAGCACAGCATAACTCAGCAGAAGATGGACGTCCGAGGTTCGTTCAAACGATCGTATGCACCGCGCACTATTAGCTTCCTTCACGGGATTTTGCGAGTTTCAAGCTTCTGGGAATGGATTGAAATGATACAAACAACTGCAGAAACCACATTCACCTACGGGCTTCTGACCCGAGGATCACCGAAGGAAATACACTAAATTTAGCATCCAGCACATTTATCATACTCCGTCGCCACGGTTGACACGCAAGCACTATACAGAGAGAGAGAGAGCGACGCGATCACCACCGAGGATGGCACTTATGCACCATAACAGCACGCTCGCGTCTCGAGTTAAAACGCGTTTTTTATCGGATTCTCGTCGTTGACACCCAACAAATGCAACCCAACCCACAACCCCGCGTTGGCCACCCTTTTGTGGGGACGTTCGTAGCGGTCGGAGTTGGAGAAGCAGATTGCGTTCTTGGATATACACTCACACGCACACCGTTCCTGAGTACACATTCACCACCACTAACCGCCGGCCGTACGATCGGAAGGAAGAAGCACCCAGAACGACAATCTCGCGTGGGGGGAGGGGCCGTGGTGTCTTTACTGCTGGGGTCAGCACATTTTTTGGGTGCGCCTTATGTGTGTGCCATCGAAGCCATGGCAAGCGGAACGGAAGACGAGCAGACGATCGTTCTACTCCATATCCACTTCCGTATGGCGTCGATCGGGGACGGCGCTTGGTGACCACGTGAGATGCACTGGTGGCCCCCAGATAGCCACTAATACTACACCACTGAACACTGAACACTAGTAAACTCACATGGTAGTAGTCGCTGTGGACTATAGTGCACAGTCGAGTACAACAGCGATAACCTTCAGCCGCGAGAAAATATGCGCCGCGCAACAACGAACACAACTGTCTCGGTCGACGAACGGATGGAATTTGAACGAGAGATGAGAACGAGTTGAAAACGAGGCGACGGAATCTTCTGAAGCCTGTTTCAGTTCGGATTTGGTCGATTCGTTTTGGTCACTGCACTATGCAATACTACTAGTTATTTATTTAGTTCAATGTTTTTGATATTTGGTTTTGTTTGTAGTATTCCAATTTTTTTTTGTAAAATGTGGCGCAAGAACCACAACTTTTTTATAATGGATTGGTAAGAAAATACTCACGACGGGCGGCGGAATTGATTTTGAGATTGTTTGAGTTTGTATCAAACCGACCAACGGCTGAATAGGACCCTGAAACAAAACCAACACGTGTTGACCATGTTCAACGGAGGAAAATGATACATAAAAAAATGCCCAATAAAAAAATCGAGATGATGGAGAGAAGATACTTTGCTCAGTAATTAAATTGCCTACAATGTAACATTTGCCAAATCATTTTTGGCAAGGGGCTGTAACTGTGGAGTGAAATTAAACGTTTTCATCTTGGGGGCAGCGATCAATCGAAATTTGTACAAAGGTGAGTGTTTACGGAAGAGGATTTTGTATTTTATTCGGTCCTACAAAGGCCCTGTGAAGATTTAGATTTCATTAAAATCGATTTCATAGGAAAAACTAACAATCGGGATGCATGATCCGATTTTTGTCTGAGGGAGATTTATTGCGGAATTATCAGAAGGAAACTGAAGGAATGTGTCAGACCTATGTAAAAACCCACCCCATATGAAATTTTGCAGAACAAGAAGGCAAATAAGGTTCCCTGCAGTGGTATGAAAAAAAAGATGAATGATGTCAAAGGCACGAAGGCAAAGGGTCGAAATTCCGCATAAAACATTAAAGAAAAATTGTAACCTATTTTTTCTTAATGATAATATAAATAACCATTCAAATTAAATCTTTTGCTACTTTTTATGTTTTTTGTTTGTTAAGAAATAACGTATTTCGTGAGGCCAGATTGTAACTGAAACAGACTTTATGCTCTGACTTGTGATGAGAGAGACTCACGCATGGAACTTTGAATGTTGATACTCCCGAACAGATTAAGGGAGAACATAGCCATAGGTTAGGGAGTTTCTTGAATGTATCAACATAAGCTCTCTCTCCACTTCGCTCAAATTATTTGGTGGAGTTGAGAGCAGCATGAAACGAACGGGAGTAGGTTATGAAGTAGTGCGGAGAGTTTGAGCTTTGGGAAGTTTTTTGGATTTTAGTAATTTTAGTTTAATTATTTTTAATACATTATGTTTCCTTATGGCAATCTAATTTTTATCCACTTAGAGCTGTATCCTTGTATATATTTTTATGAATATACTCAGAAAGTGTACTGTTTCGCTTCCACGTACAACAAGCGTCGCAATGACTGGATGAAAGAATACAGCTAGCGATAGACCGGCGTTTGGTGTTTAAATTCTAGTAACTGAAATAAAAGGCTAAGGATAATTTGGGACAAAAAGGCTTATTTATGAAGATATGTTGTGAAGAACTCATTCAACTTCATTTTTTTCCTATACTTCATGGACTAAAGTAGTTCAAGAATATTTGGTAGTATTTTGTGGAAGATTGATTAAATACTACCGTCATGTCCTCTAAAAGCGAGAGTGCAAAAATGTCCTTTTCCCATCATAGCTTTCTGCTGGACCCTCTGAATTATACAAAAACTCCATTATTTTAGGCGATAGAACCATCAATGGGGTCTTAAAAGAAGCGCATGACATTAAAGAACTCAGCTGCATCATTGAAATGGAGAGAAAAAAAAATCTTATTTGATTGTTTTGAAGAGAAAACCCTTCAAAACCATACAATTCCATACATTTTTTTGTATGGGGTGGATAAACTTTTTTCGTGTGGTTTTCGTACCTTACTCGACTATGTTTGTAATATCTTTTTTTCTAGTAGGTTATTTTACAAAAAGTAAAAAGCAAAACGAATAAAAAACTAATCTATTGATATGCGATTTTTAATGTTTTGACAAAGATGTTCGGAGAAAATAGCCAAAACGTAAACTTCTATATGAGCTACTATATGAGCTGTTGGACTTGATTGTTTTCACTTGATTGTTTTTGAATGAAATCCAACGACCCAAGGAAAAATTCTTCCGATGGTGCGATTTACATCAAACATGCCCCGTTTTTAAAGGTAAGTTTTTGTCATTTTTCAATCACAGACGCGTACTGATACGTGGTATGCGTATTACTCTCTTGAGATCAAATTAGGCCTTTCCAATCACCAGATCATTTGCGATTGCGAAGTTAATCAACCTACTGCTCGTTCTCGTGCTTAGGTCCAGCATATTGGCGATACATTCGATCTCATCCGAATTTGTTGTGAAAGTCCCCAAAACAGAGTGTTTGAAAGGAAGCACCTGAATTCAACAGAAATGAAGTGAGATTGCATGAGAACTGAAAGCAATATTATGGTAATGGAGAAAAAATAATGAGGGAAACAATCTTCTGCAAAACAAACGTCCTCAATTGGACATTAACAATAAACAGCATATACTCCGCGTATTTAAAGGAGCCGGTTCTGAAACCTTTTCGCCGTGGGCAAGATGGCGGCCGTTGATGAAGAGGACGGGGTGCTGATAGTGAGACAACATGCGATGGATCCGATGGTTATGTGCCCGGTCAGAGATTGATCCGAAGTTCTGGCGCACGTCGGTTCTTCCGGAACAACCCTAGGTGCGGCGATCCTTCGGGCCAGGCGGCGGAGGGTCCTCAGAGCGGTGCTTGTCCTTCTGGGGCCGGAGTTTTAGTCCGAGGCGGGAGAAGGGAAGACTGCTGAACGTGCTCAAAACGAAGGGGATTTTCCGTGCATCCGCCGAGGCATGACCGACCGACACTAACGCTGATTGAGTTCATTGCCCAGAGCGTGATGCCGAGGGAAGAGGACAAATTTTTTCTGCCACCATGAATCGGACATTCTTGACCGCCGCCGTGGATAAACCAAAAATTTCTGCACCCCCGGTTGTTAGCTGCCGTTTGATTCAAAAAGGCCGTTTGGCTTGAAGTTTTCGAGCGGTTTCAAATATCGCTCGAAGTTTTCGAAGATGAGATTCTGCTCGAATGATCCAAAATCGAGCAGTTCTTTTTTCGCTCTCACTTTATGATTTTCGCCCAAATTTGCTAGAAGCGCTCTCTCGCTCACTCTTCGATGCGAGAGCGGGAGAGGGATACCTAGTTCATTTGGCCGTAATCTGGCCATATTTTTTTATTTTTGACCATCTGGCCATCCTGGGGGAGCTACAGCAAGATCCCCAAAACCGCCCAGGAACAACGAAAAATTGCTCTCTGGTCACACTTTGGCCATCGTCGGTGGAACGGAGGCGGTCATCATGGGGGGTACCGTACATGACCGACTTGCATGAACGTGTATGCCGGCCTTACGTGCTGGAGGTTGGTTGTGAGTTTCGAGAAGTGTAGCAACAGTTATAAACAAGCTTTACAGCGGCGAGGCGAGTTCGGCAGTTGTCAAAACGGAAAAGCGGAAAATTTTTTGTTTTCAAAACCCAATTTTCGCTCGTGGTGGACGGACGTGTTGCTGCTGCTGCTCCTCGTCGTTTTCGTCGGTTACGGGAAACACGGAACAAGCGTGCGTGCGTGCGTGCAAATCGCTGGATTATCGTCTGTGTGTTCCGTGTTCTGCTTCTTCTCGTGCAGCATTTTCGCGTGCGGTTTTCCCGCGGGGGTTTAGCGCCTCCCGTGGTGCTTTATGCTGTTGTGCGCGAGAGAGATTCGAAGTGCTTGAACCGCCACGCAGAGAGTAGTGCGTGCGTGCGTGCGTGCGTGCTTGCGGGCTTTCGTGTGTGTTGTTCCCCCCCGTGCCAAGGAGGGTGTGCACGCGCGCGCGGAAAAGTGCGTTTTTCGCTGTGTTTGCTCCATTATTTGTGCTTCACTGTCCCATCGCTTCGTGGTTCGGTGACGACGACGACGACAAAGCGCGGCTGGTGGGGTGGATCGTCCTGCGCCGCCCACAGCATCATCAGCATCAGCATCATCATCGTCATCATCGTCATCGTATGGTGTCCTCCTGTTGAGAGTGTCGAAGAGCAATAACACCACCACCACCCCCGTCTCTTCGTTCGTTCGACTGTGTGTGTGTGCGGCCGTGCGCGAAACTTTCACGCGGATAGCAAACATGGCCACGAGCGACGATGAACATTTCCATCTCTACGAGGTGTTCCAGAATTGCTTCAATAAAATCGCCAACAAGCAGCCTCCTGGTAAGCCCCGTGCGTCCTTCTTCTCCCATTTTTAGCCAGCCGCCTCAGCCGCCACCACCGCCACCACCGCCACCGTCGCCGCCTTCTTCTCGCTCACGGATGGTGCTGGTGTGCGTGCACAGCATCGCAACGGGTTGTGGTGTGCGTGTCGGCAGTTACTCCGCACTTTTTCTTGACTTTTTTTTAAAATTATGTATCCCCCCATCTCCCTCTGACTGGTGCATTTTCTTTAGCTCTCGCGTGTGCGTACTCTTTCTCTCTTGCACACACACATGCACACACATACGCAGACAGAAACACAAGGTAGAGAGCATAGAAAATCGGTAAAGTGCGGGAAGAAGGCGCTGGAAAATGATGGTTCTCTCTCTCTCCCTCGCGCTGCTATTCCCGTTTTTTCACTTTTTGTCTCTTTCTCGCTAACCTTCGTTGTCTTCCTGCAGCCGTCTCACTCGCTCTCGCTAACCCTCTTGCTCCACCGCACAGAAGGGTGCGTGTGCGTGCGTGCGTGCGGGAGTGTGTGTGTGTGTATGCTATCGCGAAACATAAGGGGTTATGCAGTAGGGGATGAAAGAAGAAAAGGGGGTGGACGGGGCGGCGGTGCAGTGTGCGTGTAGGAGTGTGTGAGTGCAGTGTTTCGCTCGATTAACTCCGAACAACGGCCATCAGGCAAAACGAGAGAGAGAGAGAGAGCGCGCGCAAAGAAAATAATGATTTTCTCGGGCGAAAAACGGTTTACAAAGTTAGCGCGCGCTCAATGTCACACTTTCCCAACCGTGGTCCGAAAAACTCGAATTTTCCAATTCCACAAACCACGAAATGAGGGTGTGGGAGGGAGGGAGCGACGGTGGACTAGGGGTGCCGATTTGGATGCGCTTGATGTTTTCTTGGGTTTTTGTAAGCCAGGAAAAAATCGCTATCGAAGACGAGGCGGCCAGACAAGCGTGTGTGTTGTCAACCACACCGAGCGTCTCCTCTCATTTTTGCTCTTTCGTTCTCTCTCTCTCACTCTGACTGGTATGAGTGTGTGTGTGTGCAGGGGAGAAAGGAATACGAGATAAAGTGCGTCGCATCACCATCATCCGCCAACCACAGTCGCCGTGCGGTGAAAATGATCCGCGGAAAATCGCCACCTAGCCCGAAGGAGAGCGAGAGAGAGAGCGCGCCGCAGTGAGAGAGAAAAAGATGGGTGGAAGAAGCAGAAGAGGGCGAGGCGAGGCGAGGGGGGCGGTTGGAAAGTGAAATGCAAATCTCGTGGTGGAGAGGAGAGTTCTTTTAATAAATATTTTGCTTGACGCGGCTAGCTTTGTCGCACACATTCTCCCTTCTTGGTGTGCTCCTCGAATGTTCCTGTCTGTGTGTGTCTCACGTTGGGAAGGGCTGCTGCGATGAGGTCGCAATCGAAGCAACCCTCGTCTCCTCTCCTGCCTGCCTCCACGTAGATCTCGGTGTGCATCCTCATCTCTGTTGTCTTTGAGATTATGGAAGAACGGGAGAGGAGAAAGGGAGCGGGGCTGGTGTGTCCGCCTGCGCCAGCGAACTGTCAAACGCAGCGACTACTACTGCGATCTCCCACCACCCACCACCAACGGAGAGCAAAACAATGTCGAATGAAAAGGGAAAAGAACGCCGAACGGCGGCGCTCTAGAATGGTGTAGAAAAATGATTGGAGGAGGCAAAGAGAGAGAGAGGGAGGGAGAGAGGCATCCCCGGGGGAGCGCTGTTGCCCATCACGATCATCACCGCCGCCGCCCCATCTGCATCTGCATCAGAAAAGCGCTACATTGTTGTTTTCGTTGTTGTTGGTTGTCCGGGGAGTGTGCACCAACTACTTTGTTACTGAATGAATCGTTCGTAACCAATGGCGAGCTGCGTCCCGAGGCCTTCCTCGATTCAACACCAATCTCTACTGATGCTGCTGCTGCTGCTGCTTCTCCACGAGTCTCATTCATCGAGTCTCGTTCGTCTCGATCGATCGTGGCGTTGTGCTGCTGTGCTGGCTAGTGCGAGATCTCCTCCTGGAGTGGGTTGGGGGGAGGAATAATGCTTTTTTATGCTGCCACACACCCTAAACTCCGGCTGTCCGACTCCGTGTATGACGACCGCCTTTCTCCCTTCTTTCGGTTCATCGAAGTCGTGCCTCTCTTATGTTGCCATGGCTCTTACCTTGGTGACCCCGCTGTGACGACCATCACCATGGAGATTTTGCATGTGACCGCCATCATCATCATCGTCGTCGCCGCGAGCGCAGAAACTCCTTTTTTGGGGAGTTGAGCGCTCCACGATGTGAATGGAGCCTCCAGCAGTGGGGGCGGCGGGGGTGTGGAACTTTCGCAAGACGCAAGGGTGGTTCCACATCGCCCGAGGAAGGGGGGAACATGGGGCCTGGGAACTGATCGAACTCCCTTTACGAGACGTAAATAAAGGATTCCATGATAACAAACCACCTCCACCACCACCACCGACGGCGGACCGTTCGCGCCCCATCGGATGATGGTTGTCGATAAAGCTGCGGGCTTCCGGTTGGCACACGGAACGCCACTGCTACCACCCCCCCACCCTCAACTGGATGAATCACTCCCGGGCTGATAAGCGAATCGCTCGAAGGGCTGCCAGCGACCGCGATCGTATTGTGCAATATCTCTCATTCTCTCTCTCTCTTTCTCTTTCTGGGCTTTTAGCATTAATCATCGTGCGTTTCGTAATCGACATCAACATCGGTCCCACGAAATTCATGCTGAGCATTGCTGCATCCTTGGAAGCAAAAGCAACATTACCGAGGCAGTCCCATGCAGAGATCCTCCGGGGGTATTCTCCTCGATGCCCGATACTCTCCCCTCGAATCTTGGCTTCCCGCCCCTGCCGGTGGCTCCGTGGAGTGCTGTGCGATCGCAATTTATGGGGACAATTATAAATGGTCGTTGTCACCACCGGCCTCGGCCAATTCGCCGCAGCGTATGGTTCGCTCGCTCGTTGCTCCTTACGCACACCACCGCCCTTGGACCCCTTAACTCAATTGCGAAATGATCACAATTCGCTTCGCGCACACAACTCTTCGCCAAAAGTGCACCGGAATGCTGCAGCAACGTCTTGTCTCGGTTGCGCCGCCGAGATTATGTGTTAGATGGCGCGCGCGCGCACCCCGTTAATCTTGTCACTCCCCGGAGTATATGTACCCTAGGTCCTAGGTGGATTTTTTCTCCTCTTCTTCTACTGCTGTTGTTTTTCCTTTACGCATTTTACCTTCACTTCCCCTTGCAGGCTGGCTGGCAGGCAGCTCTCCACCAGCAGGCAGGACCCCTGGGAATCCATCGACACACACACACTCGCACACACACACATGCTTAATCATTCCATCCAACCCAGCGGTGTGGCGACGGAGGCCACCGGCGCGACCCTTGGAGTGTGCTGTTGGTGGGCACTTTTTTTCCCTCCTTCTCGTCTGAAAAATTTGTTTGTTCCATCGCGCGACGACGCATTATCTCGATGTTTTATTGCTCACACCCCCTGTATGAGACCCTCCGCCCCCTCATCCACCTAAAAACCCCCCTCATCAGCTCATAATCGAATTACTGGCGAAAGGAAAATGTGACGCCGTCTGCGGGGGGATTGCAATGCCAACGACGACGACGACGACGACAGCAAGAAATAGAAACGTCAACCGCGCGCTGCGCTCAGCACACCACTATCTCTCGCTATCGGCGGCAATCTATCGGGCCCCTCCGCACCTCACCTCATCTCACCTCACCGCGGCAAAGCAAGATAATGTAGTACTCGATATGGCGGCGACCGGCGACGACTCGGATGTCTGGTGACGCGCGGGCCCCCGGCGCCCGGCAGCAGGCAGCACTCCCTATCGATTGCTGGTTACCGTTCGGCGCTGGAAGATATTGTTCACAATTCACTTTCTGGGGAGAGAACCAGGGGGGAGGGAGATTAGCACCAAAACCGTCGTCGCGCGCGCTTGCCCCACGATAATATGCCAAAGAGACCGTTTTTTTTTCTAATCCCTTCTCGGCAATCGCGGGGCGCAGAGGCACTGAGGGGTCTCTCGGTTGCAGTTTGATTTATCGTTGGCCAGTTTTCGCCAACCGCGCGCTGGTGGTTCATCCGGTCTTACTACTACTACGGTTGCGCTGTGCGCTCCCAGTGTCCCGCTGACAGGCCGCGACTTGTACCGCGTAATGAGCGTAACGAACCGTCAAACCGACGACCAGCAACCGGCTGTGGCGGCAGGCGGCCCTATATACCCATGGGAACCGGCCGGGCCGAGGTGTGTAGCTCTGGACTCTCTGGAACCACTGGCGGTGCATTTGTCGGCGACTTTTCTAGCAGTGGCCCGGGCCCGGGTGGAGGAGGCCGAAACACACTCCAGCTCCAGCCAGCCAGCCAGCCAGCCAGTCAGACAGCAAGGCAGCCAGCTATCCATTTGTCTATGCACCGGGAGGGGGGCGGAGTGCGCAGCGTCACTGTTGCACCGACAGGGAATCATTTCTCATTATGTTGTTTGGTAACTGCGCGCGCGTGGCCTGAGGGGCAGGTAACAAGGGCAGGGCCTCTTTCTCCCCTTTTCCTCCTCCGCCCTGTTCTAGATACTGGATGGAATGTCCTCTCGACGCTTTGGTGGCGGCGGCGGAATGTGGCTTCGTCTTGTTTCAATTTTGTCCATTTATTATCTCGTTCCACGGGCGGGCGGGGCCCGCGCATTTGGTGGCAACATTAGACACTATATGCTGTTGCTGCTGCTGCTGGCCATCAACCATAAGCTTATCGAGCGCCTGGCTTCCCTGGCAGCAGCAGCGGATCTCCCGTCTACCAACATCGATAAGCATTATCCGGTGGTTGGGTGATTCGATTGGTTGCGCTTTTTGTGTTCGCACACACAAACACAGGACACAACAACAAATTCGTGGCGATTCCTCGCGGCACTGAGCACGAGATTAGGTCACCACCGGCCACCATCAGCTCGCGCGCGCTCGGTGTGCCTGGCTAACGTCAGTAATCAGTGGCCGGCAATGGCGATCGATTGATTTCGTATCGACGCTCCCAGGGCCCAGGGGCAGGGTTAGTACTGCAGTAGCTTGTCTTCGAGGTGACACCCAATCATCGAAAGAGAGAGACAGAGAGAGAGGGAGAGAGGGTGGTTGGCTTCCTATCAATTATAACAAACAACGGCCCTCGCGGACCTATTGGGCTGGGCGAGGACCTATTATCAGACTCCGGAGCTGCATGGATACCTAGCTTCTGAGCTCCCGGCCGGGAGTTTGCGTGCGTGCGGGCGTGCGTGTCCACTGCAGTAGTCATGCGGCCACGGTCCTAAATCTGCGACTTTAGCTCAGCCGACCGCACGCCCGGGTTGGGTTGGGTCGTGATTATCTGATCGATCAGAAGCACCACCCCCCGGGTTGGTGTTGGGTGTGTCTGTTGCCACCGTGTAGTACACCGAAGCAAACATCCAATTAGCAGCAGCGGGCTATTATTGTAATTATCTCCTCGATATCGATTAAAATGCAGCGAGACACACGAGACGCGCACTGCTAATAGCTGGCGAAACGGGGAAACGTTGGATTGTCTATTGTGTGTTGGAAGAGCAGCACGACGGTGTGTGCGTGTGTACGGATTCGTTTTTTTAAAGGAAACCATTGAGCGATGATGTCCACAGTACAGCTGTGTAGGATGCTGCTTTGAGACGAATGTGTCTGTCGGTTGGATTGGATGAGTCACAGTAGCAGTAGCTGCCACAAATGGCTTTCGTCGCTGCCTTCAAATGGTCAACAGAGGAAAGAGTGAACATTAATCTGACAGTGAGCAACTGTAATCCGAAGTCGCTCGAATCCATGACGTGGCGTTGAGGTACGACGATGCCAAGAGCAGGGCTGGAGTCACACACATACACATCGAATGAGGTTGGAGAAGGTGTTTTTTTTCCACATTTATGACGAATAACGTAAGATGTTCTTTGCTGCAGGAATGTTTGTCTTAAGAATATAGAGTTGAGTGTTACGATAAATGATTAAATGTTGCTTAGGAATGTTGTGTCAAGTGTTGCGAAGCAAAACTGACGTCGTCGGTTTGAGAAGCGCGGGGCGTCGTACATGACTCAATGTTCCTCGGTGTTTTAGGCGAGAGGTGCATTGCAACTGCAAAATTGGATCTGTAGCGACCCTTATGAAATTTTCATCTTTTAATAGGGAGGGCTGAAACCAATACAAATGGTTTTTAATTTCCAACTGTTAATCCAAATGTTGCTAATAATTCTTACGCTAAAAGCAGCACTTATTGTGGATAAATTCTTATTGTTGAGTAAACTCTGTTTTTTCTTATGAAACGTTTTGTAAATCCCGAAAATTTGAAATGACCAGAATTGCCAAGATATAATGTATTTATATCCATATGATAGTTACAACAATCCATGATCCATGAACAGTACACAAATGGGCTTAGATGTGTACAAAAGTTACTTAACTAAGCTAAAGATTTGCTAAGACTATAGGATTTGGATTTGTGCAGCATTCTCACTAAGAATTTGGGATAATCTTATAAAATATGATCTCTAAAACATCAACATTAAATGATATGAAACATTTACATAAGAAACCTGATTTTTTGCAACTAATATGAATAAGTGTATCCTTAAATGGAGCGACTATGCAAACACTGCCACCAACAGACATTAATTTCATTTAACTGAGAAATGTTGGTTGATTGTGAGCTTAAATATCTGCAGTATTTAGCAGATCTTGCTATTTAAGTGTTTAAAAGAGATACAAGTTGAGTGTTTTACGCTAGTTTTTAGACTCATGCGCATAGAGAAGATAAGATAACTATATCTAAGTCAGAAGAATCTGGATTGCAATACTGCCACAGAATTATACTTTTTTTTATTTGTGTTATGTTAAAGACAATCTTTTTATTACAAACAAGGAAAAAAATACCTCGCTACGACTGACATACTAATTTCTGCATAATCCTCTCTATAAATTCGATAACTCTCCGTCGACCACAGAGACCTTCTGTGGAGGGCCTTAGACATTTGGTTTTTTTCCCCTGTTCCTGCACAAAATTCGACAAAAGAATCTTCCGGACTCGTCGATCGTCGTTCAGAGTGCGAGGGGATCGTTATCGTCGTTGTTAGGAAAGCGGCCAAAATGAATTGGCTATGAAATGTGAGATTAAACGGTGAAGATGCGTCGATGAAAGGACACCTCCCTCTCCCCCCCTTATCCTATCTTCCGTGGACGGTGTGCGCTCCACATCTTTATGCTTCGGATCGCCTGGCATGACGATGATGATGATGGTGATGATGCCCCATTGGCCATCGTCGGTGTAGTGTTTGTTTTTGTTTGTACCACCACCAGACGCGCACCACCGAGCTCCGAGCTCGAAGCAGTTGACTGTGCGCCAGGCACCTTCCTCTTCCTTCCTTCCCCCTGCCCTCTCGGGTGCTTAAGCCATTACGCGAGTGATCGAGAGAGCTGGCGAGCGAACGCGTGTTGGTGCTTAGGAGGGCTGCGTGTGCAAGCGCGAATGATCAACAATTATCGTAGATTATTCCCCTCGCCCTTCTGCTGCTGCTGCTGCTTCTGGTGTCTCTGACGACGATCCCGCGGATTCCAGGGTTGATCGCCGCAGAGTTTCACTTTCGCGCGCTCACACACACAGATACACAGAGGCACGCACGCCGAAGTGGTCCGGTGCGTCCTCGGCTAAAGATGGTCCCAGCTCGCGCACCACCAGCACGCCATTCGCGAGTTTTAATTATTGATTCACTCTCCTTTCGATGAGGAGCGGAGGACGGTCGCCACGATCCGCGGGCATGAACTAAGAAACAAAAAAGCGTTCTCGATGCCGTTGCCCCCCGCGTGCGTGCGGCTTCTAGGCGATCCTCCTCTCCCTTTGGCGCGATCTTCGACGAACGACGTTCTAGACCGCGCTAAGAGCGACAAGACAAGGTTTCGGTTCGGTTTCGGGCAAAACCTTTGTGTGCGAGAGAGCAACCCTGTTGTGCGTTCAGCAGCCCCCTTCCGCCCCTTTTCCCCCTTTCTTCCTCTAGCATGGGGTGGTGGGCACGCACGAAGATGGGCGGACGAGATCAAAACATAAATAATGAAATTATTGCTCTTTCTTGCGACTGTATTTTTGGAAATCATGCTGCTCCTCCTTTGTGTGTGGCTTGTCCGGTTCGGGGTGCCGTGTGTGTGTGTCCCGGGAGGGGGTTGACTGGTTGGTCTACTATATCCCCCCCCCCCCCCCCCCCTAAAGGCGAGAGGAGGGATAGTTGTTGCGCGCGCAGTAGACAGAAGATGTTGGTGGTGATCGTCTGCCGCTGGAGGGTGGAATGAGAATGGGTGTCCGTTCTCTAATGATCATCCACTCGCTCTGTCGCACGGCCCCGGTTCTAGGCCTCGATTTTCGATGCTTTGTACGCTTTTTTTTTTGTTTTCGGTTTTCTTCTTCACCACATTGATGCGATCTGCGATCTCTCGATGGTTGGTCTCTGTTCTTAAGTCATTTGGAACATTATTTATCGCTACAATTCGCGCTCTCTCTCAACACTTTCGCTTGTCGTCGTCTCTCCATCGAAATGATGCGATCGGTCGACGACGTGGCGTCGGGCAAGGAGAAGAGTGAACGGTAGTGGTGTTGCAACGAAACTAATCGCGACGTCCGAGAGACGCGTCTGTCTGCGCTACTGTCCACGCGTCCCGTGGGCTGGTGGATTACTTATGGTGGATTCGTGTGGAGTGTGATGTGCTGCTGCTACTGCTGCTGCAAGATATGCGGTGGCCAGAAATGGCCTCGAAATATAATCTTGTCACTGTGGTTGGTAGTAGTGGGCTTAGCTGGTTTTCGGGTGGACGCCGAGACGGGAACAAGGAGGCCAGTGGCAGTGCCGCTTGAACGCTATTTCCGAGTTCTGCATTCCACACACAGCCAGCGACACAACTCTGAGCGCTGCTGATGCCCGTTAATTTACGACACCGTCAACCACGAAGCGTCGATGAAATATCTTGCCTGTCATCTTTTGCGAGACGATCTTCAATAAGGAAAAAAAATAATTGGGGGGAAAAAAAATGAAGTTCCAAAATGTGGCAGATGATTTCATTTTTTTCTTCTCTCGAACTGTTGTGACTCATTTCCGATATAGATTACAGTATCTCGGACATAGCGAATGCCACAAGAGGTGTGACAATTTTCATTTGTTAAATTACAAATCGCTCATTCTTTATGTGTCCAGTTTCAAGTTCATTTATTGCCGGATACATTATTATGGACATTTTCTTTTTAATCGTTTCAATCGTGCTCATTTTTTTCACATAAAGATTCTGCCTTTGGGTCTTCCAAAATGGGCTACAGTATGAAATTCATCGTTAAGTTTGAGCTTCTCTAAATAATTCATAGATGGCAGAGGTTCATATGCAAACATGTAGAGTTATGCTATTGCTGTTAGAGCAACTCGAAATGGAAAGCAGTTATCTAGTTTGCTACATTTCTTGTATCTGCTACTGTATACCCAATACTGAGTGGAGAATTAGAATAACCCAATCATCATTCATAACGATCGATTTTTATGTCGAATTGATGTAGTTTATGTAAATGCGCATTGGATCCATTGAGCATCACTAAAAAGGAACGTGATCATCCCTACTCTACCCAATTGTTAAACCATTTTTCCAAATTTAACGCTCCCATAATACACACGCACCTTAAGCACACACACACACACGCACACACTCGTCAAAGGGGATGTTGGGGACTACCGATTTGATTCTGTTCATCGCGGGGTTGATTTACGATCGCTCACCGTTGTTGTGTTTCATCAAGCGGTTTTTGATATCGTATGGTG
Source organism: Anopheles darlingi (assembly GCF_943734745.1). NCBI lineage: Eukaryota > Metazoa > Arthropoda > Insecta > Diptera > Culicidae > Anopheles > Anopheles darlingi. The sequence goes on from NC_064874.1 coordinate 64,278,320, forward strand.
TGTCGCGATCGCGATCTTCTTCTTCGTCAGAGAAATGTGTGAATATCGTTAATGACGAGGAAGAAGAGGCGAGAAACGACGGTGGAGACGCCTCTTCCCCATTTAATCCTCCCCGGTTAAATGGGAAAACGAACGAAGATGATTTTGAAAATTACTATTTATGATTTTATATCTTTCTTCACCGTTCCTTCTGTTTCTGGTTTCCAACCGCCGCTTCGCCCCCGGATTAAGCTCCGTTCCCACTCATTTTTTGACTCACTTTATGACGGGGCATAATTCGTCGGAACCATCCATAGCTCGCATTTCGATGCATTTCTCGTCTTTACCGTCGTCGTCGTCATCATCGTCGTGTTCCTCTGTGTTGGCCAAGTGAGAATCGGGTGTCGATGTTGCCTGTCTGCCTGCCGTCGAGGGTTATAAACAGCGGATCTCGAGAGACAGGGAGGACTAGAAATTGTTGAGGGGGGGAAAAAAGAAGACATGGAAACGAATAATGCTCCCAAAGAAAGAGAAATAGTTCCTCCGCGTTTTCCTTGCACATCGACGATCTTGTCGGATTTTGTGAATCAAAGCTGCTCTTCATCCTCCTTGCCATGCACTCGTTGTTGCACTTGTACTTGTGCCACCAGTATGTGATGTGTTATGATTTCATTTGCAGCATAAATTTCCATCTTTCCGTAAACATCGGCGGCAAACGAACGACCGAGCGTACCGCCAATAGAAAGTGGAAGCCCGTGGAAAGTCACGTCGATCCTTTGGGGGGGTCCCCGCGAAGAAGAAGCAGGAAGTCAGCTAGTAGGAAAGGAGTAGAAGGAGGAGGCAAACAAATCCCGTTTTTGTTGATTTGTATGCTGCTGCTGCTGCTCTCGATGATGACGATGATGATGATGCTGCGTAAGAGGGTGGATAGTCAGAGGATGTGGCCACTGCACCACCATCACCACCACCACCACTACTGCATCTTCTTTAGCCTTTTTCGTTTTTCTCTAATCGAAGCGTTTGGTTCGGCCGTGAAGAGCTCTGAAGAGAGAGAAAGAGAGGGAGAGAGCGTGGCGGCCACTGGATGGATGGGAATTACGTGGAAAAATATGAGATTATACATCAACGCCGGCGGCAGCACACTAGTGTGGGATCAACCGCCACCAGCCAGAGCGGGGGAAAGGAAAGGCGGACCAATTATTATTACGATGGTGTCGTCGCCCTCGTCGTCGTCTTCTTCTATGGGAAAATTCTCGAATCTCTTCTTCTAGGAGAGGGTTTTTAGGGACCGGAACAGAACGTTTTACTTGAGAGACCGCCATAGCCTCATGCAGCATCAAGGGGGGGGACAATGATTAAGAGTTTTCCATTTCGTTGGTCTTAACTCTTTGTCTCTGCAAGTGCTGCGTGTGTTTGTGTGTGTGTCTTCGTCTTCTCTCTAGCTGCAGGAAGAATGCAGAATTTGTGAGACTCGTAATAGAGTTCTAGATCACCATTCACGTTCATGCAATCCACGAAAGTTCGAGCGGGTTCGAATTATTATTTTGCGTTTGTCAACAAAGATTATAAACAAACACATTGGGAACAAAAAGCGAAAAATAGCGAGAAGAAAGGACAAGCAGTGAAGTGGAGCCATGGATGAGTGAAGAGCAGCTCCGGACATGAAAGTAACAATAATCGCAAATAGCGATCCACTCGAACTCCGTTCTCGTAGAGATGAAATCGAAGAACTGAACAACTGAATGCAGCCACCGGGGGAAGGTCCACCTAGCTTGTTTTGAGGCGATTATTGCGAAAGCCAGTGCAGCAGCAATCGATGATCAAAATCAAGAACCACGATCACACCGCCACCGACGCTGGCACCGCTTGTGCACACGAAGATCGGCCAGCGTTGTTCCCCTGGCTATAAATGTAGGTCGACGCGCTTGAAGGCAGGCACCTCCTGATCCTCAGGTAGCCAAGTAGCCACCGGAATCCCGCGATCTGAGCAGCATTAGAGGCGGGGTTTTTCCCGCCTGCAGCGAACGCTTTGCTATGGCCGATGGCCTTGGCGGGGCCTCAGAACAACCTACCAACTCACTCGGCCTGTGTCTGTCGGGGTCTGTACGGTGTGTACCTCTCCGTTACAACCCCACCGCACGTTCCCTGGCGTAGGTGGCAATAAGCGGTGGAGAAGGTATGATCCGTCGTGTGCTCGCGCGTCTAATGCCATGATGTGAAGGTCGTCCACGGTGTGTCGGTGAGACTGTTGGACCACGCAAAGGCTCCTTCCAATCCTCTCTCTCTCTCTCTCCACCTAGTAAGCGTGGCGTGGTGTTAAGGTGATTTGGCCTTGCATTGCTTGCCTACTTCTGAAGCTCGGCAGCAACAGCAACAGCACATCCGGAGCCGGTTAATGCTTCTAAACGCGGGGACCAACCAAGTGGACTCGATTGGAGATTGAAATGCTCCGATGTACGGCGCCGGATTGCCACTGGCGGATTGTGGAGATAGGCTTTATGATTATGACATGTCGATTAAAGAGCCGTCGATCGCGGATCGCTCTTCAGCTCAGAAAAAACGGAGAATGACTCCTGGTGTGTACCCCCACTAATTGAAGAGTCTTGTCCTGTGAGTGCTTTTCGATCGATGGTGTACCGCTCCATTTATTGACTCCAGCGACTGGATGCCAGCATTATCTTCGTCCAAATGGAAGCAAACGGCTCGTCGCTGGAGCGCTGGATGAAGACGACGAATGAAGTCATCGGTTTTCTGCTCTGGTCTGTTGCTGGTGCTGCCGTGCTAATCAGTTTGCTGTTTGACTGTGGGCACCGCTGCTGAGCTGAGCTGCTGCTTGGTGTGCTGCTGTTGCTTGGCTGCATCATAATTAGGTTGGCTTATGAATAATTTACTGCCTCTCTCCCGGCCACCACCGCGCGTACTAATTTGTCCTTTGCCCCAAAACGAGCCAACAAGAAGTATCGTACACTACCCTCGCACCGAAAATGGTAATGCACCTTCTCTGTTCAGGCCCTAGACGAGGATGGGCTCTCTGTGTGTGTGAGTGGTACAATCGCAAAAACACAAAACGCATAACGGGCCCACTGCATCCATAATGTGTGGCATGCAATTCAATGCCTCAGGCACAGAGGTGCAGCAGCAGCACCGTATGAAAAGGAGGAGGAGGAGAAGGCTATCAACAAACAGAACTCTTCTCTCTGCACTCCACCGAAGAGCAGCAACCGAATGATGCCGCGCGGGTGCAGTTAAGTAGCCATTCATACGACCATCATCTCGCGCCATACAATTTGGGGCTGCAAGTTTATGTTTTTGCGCGAACATTATGGTGCGATCGTCGCATCCTCCAGGAACACGATCCCCGTTCTCGGTTCTCTGCTCTATCTCTATCTCTCTCTGTGTGTGTTGTTGTTGTTGTCTGTGAAACCCATCCATACCGTCATCCATACTGAAGTCATTCACTCAGTCAGTCAGAGCTGCTGCAAGGATATGGCGATGGATGGCGAGAGCGCAAATCACTAAACGCGACCACGACGCAGCCTACGACGACAGCTGCTGTTCGCGAATGGTCCGAACGCGAGCCGCGAGGAGTTGTTTATCCCGGCAGGACTTTCGTGACCACCACACCACGGTAACGGTAAAACACAGGATACGATGCGCTGCGTTCGGTGCATGCTTCCGCTTGCTGCACACGACTGGAGGTCATCCTGGAGCGCATACAACGCCGCTGCGCTTACACTCTGCTGTCATCGGTGTGTGCTTCCGAAGGCGATGACGACGGGTGGTTGTGGGGCTATGAAGTCAACGACACGAAAACACACACTGGCTGGTAGCTGGCTGGCTGGCTGGCTAGCTGGTTTGGATGGCCATAAACTGATGATAATTAACTTTGTTCTCACGGAATCGCTCTCGGTGGTGATGCGTTTGCACGGTCGTAGCAGTGTACGATGCACCACAATTCGTGGTTCCCGTCCCGTAAACTTGCCAGTATGTACCGTGTAGGCCATTCTACTGTGGGGAGTATGACGGTGAGAAAGAGTGTCGAGGGAAACCCCACCCACAGAGGGGTGCACTACCGAAAAGTTCGTTTAATTATTTACAGGAATGGACAGAGGGAGAGAGAGAGAGAGAGCGTGGTGGTACATTGAACTACAAACATTCGGAGTTTCATTAAATGGCGTGTGATGGTCATATGTAAATAACGGAACGGAAACCTAATGTGGTAATCGAATTATAATTGGATCCTTACACGGTAATAAGCAGGTTTGGGAGGACATATGGGAGCTGACTTTGAATTTAGGAATAGAACCAAATTGAGTAAATGCGTTTATAAGCACGCATGGCAAGGATAGGCTTACTACACAAACACTTGGTTAGTGGGTCGCATTTCTTAGAGACATTAAGGATTGTCTTTTAGGTCGATAATTCTTTTTTATGTTTTAGGTGATGTGGATGAGTTTCCAAAACATCTTCCTTCATAAAATTACGTGTTCTATCCTGCTTTAACTCGTATTTCTTCCCTGTTTGGGGGTCTGAAAATCATCTGAGACTTATTCGGAGCTAGTAAATGTATTTTGAATTAAAAGTCCTTCTAGTGACCAATTTGTCTTTAGTCAATCTTTGGAGTCTTGGAGGCAGCAGTGTTGTCTTATCTCTGACCATGGTCCAAGATGATTTGAAAAAAAAACACTATTCAAATACTCTTCTTAAACACAAATATACGAAGTCTTGTATTGGACTTAGACCTGACACTAACCGTCATATTTGGTATAGCAGATGTTAACACACATTTGAAAGAATTGATTGTTAATCCTTTTAAAAAGGCGGATATTTCAAGTCATCTGGATGTCAGGAAGATTCGGAAAAAGCACTCATCTAGTTCTTTCAAAATATTGTTAAAAAGAGAAAAATTGATTGAAAATGTTTTTCCCAAGATATTGCAGCATGTAATAAACGGTGAAGCACCACTATCTTCAACGCCCCGAAGGGCGATTACGCATAACAGAGCCCCTCTTGAAGGCAATCGTGACAATTGTTCGCTTATCTTTCGTTGATTCAATTTGATAATACCTGATAATGGCTAGTTGGCCTCATCACTGCGGAATGTACACCCGGGTGCCCAAACAAAATCCCTCGTCACGATGGAAAAAACAGCTGCACGCAAGCAGCTACTTCCTGTGTACACCGATCTCTGTCCCGGAGCAACTATAATCTACGATCAAAGTTCAAATGCAAAACAATGAGGGAACAGGGAAAAAAATTAATCAAAATAATCACCAGCACATGTAATTGGGGAGCGGATATTGTTCTCCCTACATTACTTGATAGCATATCCTTGTTAGCTACTTCCCCCTGCTTTTTTAATAATCGCTTCAGGCGAAGGGGACACAATTTCCGGTTTTTGTGGCCAAAGTGGTGGCCGCTCCTTCCGCCGCTAGCGGGGAGCTCCCCCCATAATTACCGGTTAACCAATTGGTTGGATACCCCAGCTCTTCGGTGGCCCAATGTGTGTCCTCCTATCCGCATCCTGCTGCACACGCACACGCACACGGATGTGACTGATGGTGGATGGACTCCCGAATGCGCGCTTTCTCTTGAACTCACGACTAGGCGCGCTACTGCTTCCGGCGGCCGCGTCGGTCAATCAATTATCACTCGGCAGCAGCATATAGTATGTAGGCCACAGCTTGAAGATCGATGTGTCCGTTGTTCCTGCACCACCGGGTTCCATGTTGCCTCTTTACGCATTACTCTCTCGAAATTGCATTTACTTCTCCATTCGTCCTACATCATCATCATCATCATCATCAGGTTGCCGGGGATCATTCGCTTTTCGCGATGGCCCCGTTTCGCTGTTTCCGGGATGGAGAATACCGTTTTTTCGGGAAACTTCCACGTCGGTTACCTGCCTGCCATTGCCACCACCAATCCGGAACGCCTCTGTGTAGAACGCCGCCGCCAGGAGAAGGATTTTGGTGCTTGCTTGCTGCTGCTGCTGCTTCAGCTCTTGTGTGTAGTAGCGTTATCGTGCTCCCGTCGTAAATCTACAGTCAGTGTATAAACACACACACACGCGCGCACACGCATCGGTAGACCCAGCATAAAAGGGACGACGGGACGGAGGGATTCGAACGTTACCGACGAGAAACCGCCGTTGCATTGGTTCCGGTTCGCTGCACATCCGTTCTCTCGCCCTTTTCCTTGCAGCAGCAGCATCATCACCGTCATCACCGTCATCGTTATGTTTCCCTTCGGTTGTGTTGTGTTATACACACACACACACAGGCATCATGGCCCATAAGACACACTGATGCGGTCCACTGACTGCATCGCTACCACCACACAGATAGACACCGGCGAGATCGGTTCCCGGTGTCCTTTCTACCGTGAACGCGACCTCTCCGGGCCACAGTAACGCACACTATGGCCACAATAAAGGGAGAGAGAGAAAGACAGTGCGAGCGAAATGGAGGGAGAGCATTATGTTTTCCACCCTCCAGTCGCGTTCCGTTCGAAGGATCGTCGCACCCTCTCTCTGTTGCTGCTGCTAGTGCTGGTGCTGCTATGGTGCATCATCTCTCCCTTACGTTTGTATCTCTTTGTGCCGCTCTCCGGGACCCTTTTCGTGTGTGTGCGCGGCACAGAGGATATCATCCCAAACGAACGTTTTGCGAGTGTGTTGGTACCACGCCACAACCTGACCATAGAGAGCGAGCGAAGGATCTGAAGGGAGGAAATGATGGCGTGTGCTGTGTGCTGTGTGGTGTGGTGCGCGCGGCGTATGAATGTCTGGTCCTGACGATTCCCTTTTCGATTCGCCAGCTCCCCATGCCCTGCTCAGTCGCCCCCCAATGCGCCCAGGACCAAGTTTTTCCAGTACCGTTTTTTGTTGTTATTATTTTCGTGGCGCTTTTGGCCATGCGTTGTGTTCTTTCACAATTTTCATTTCATTAATTTTTTATCAGCGCACCACGATCCTTGACGATAACTTCGATGGCATCGGATGGTGGGCGCTATCTATTGGCCCGCGATTCGATTCGATGTTTTTTAATGTTTGATGATAGGCGCCCGCGCGCGTGCTCTCTCCATGTTGGATTGTTTTTCTTCGAATGAATATCGTTCAAGCTTTTTTCCCCCTCAGTGTTCTCTTCATTATGGGTCCTGCTCTAGGAATTGGAGCTTCTGGATTTAATGTTTTAAGTTCACACAGTCTGATCCTAGTAGGTTCCGCTATTAGGAAAGTATTTGTTTGGTCCGAATAGGCATCGCAGGAACCTTTGTAATTTCGTTTTAAATTCCATTACGACTGTTATTGTGGTCTTGCAGTCCGAGAAGCAGACTTGTGTCCCTCTGTGCACCAAAGAATCAATCGCTAAGACAACGTGAAATGAATTCTGGTTCGCGTGATGGAATATAAGGTATTTGAAAGTCGCTAGACCACGCCACCACCAATCAAATACCCCTCTTGGCTAATTCTATATTTAGTCAATTCGATGCCCTCCCTTATCCCGGGGTATCAAAAAGAGAGAGAGAGCGCGCGAGAGGAGGGTCCCTAATGAAATGACACCGAAAGCGCAACTACCGGAACAAGAAAACATTAACCAAAACATGCGTCACAGTATGCGGTGTCGATGTTGATAGCAGCAGGCGGCGATGGCGCGAGCCTTGTCTCTACCGCTTGGCCACGCACTCCCCTCGTTGGAGCGTAATTGAAGGTTGAAACGCGACGACGGTGGTCGGTGTTTGGTGGACGCGGAAAAAGGCTGCAATCGCGAGTTTATCGCGAGCTCCGAGGCCGAAGCCTCCTGCGCCCTCATGCCCGCCTTCCTTCCCCATTCAACTCAACCGTCACCGGAATTGAGTGTCGCGAAAAAGAATTGACCCTGATAAGGGAATGTGTCTGTGTGGTGTGCGCTGGCTGGCAGGTTGGCTAGCAGCAGCAGGATTGTTAATTATAATTATGGGAAGGAGCAAACGTCGAAGGGAGGGGCTGCTGCTGATCTCTCGATGGCCAGCCAGCCAGCCAGCCAGCCAGCCAGCTGTGATTGTGGTGCGTACCGTGAGCGGCACGCTCTCAAGGAGGGGACCGGACCACACGCATACACACTTCCTCTTTGCGCTGATAAGAGATTGTCACAAACGCACCAAAACGGTGAAGGTACCCAGGTCGTCGTGTGATTGAAGCAGCATATTTAAATCATAAAAAGGAATTCAGCATACGGTAAAAGCTGGTGGCAGTGAAGTAGGCGCTTCGTGGTTTCTAGAATGTGCCGATGAGATCCCCAGGATGACGACGACGGTGATCGGTATCTGGGCTGTTAGGTCGTCGCCCCTCACTTCGGTGCGCTCTCTATCTTATCGAGATGTGAGGAGTGAGCTTTTGGGGAGGGGGGGGGGACCACCACGACCGTTAGTTACTTTGTTAAGCTTCTCGATCGAAAGCCGCCTCCTCGTCGTACATCAACGGTCGTGTACTTTATTTGTCTTTCCTCGATCGATAACAATCTTAATCGGACATAAGCAACCCCAGTGCCTCACATACTCTCTCATACAGTCGTCGTACAGGTCGCTGCAATCTGCCTCTCAAGTTGACAGATACCTTAACAGAAGCAGCACCAACGAGTGGTAATGAAATGAAACACAACAAACAAAAAAAAAACGATCAGAAAACTTAAAAATATGCACTTCACGATGCTGCTGCTGCTGCTGCTGGTGGTGGTCGAGGCGCCGTTGCATAACCGACCGCGTCATGATTGATGCACCACCGGTCGTTACTCTACCAGCGCCTGTGAGTGAGTGTGTCTTCTGCGCGAATTATTATGCTCAACATGTGGGCACTCCCTCCCCTCGTGGCGTTGCCAATGTGCACCGCGGCTGCAGGCAACATATTTCTGCGCTCTGACCTGGTGCTGCTGGTGCTGCTAGTGCTGTTACTCAGGGCACAGTAGTAACACCTTGCCTCTGTGTATGACCCTGACACGCGGTGGCCAGCATATGCTCTCTGAATGCCGTTTTAAGGGTTTTCGTTCGTTCGTTCGGGTTCGTCTTATTCCCTTCACTTGGACAATCTTTCCTCTGGCTTTTGGAGATTGAACATCCATCCATCCACCCCGGCCTGCCTGCCTGCCTGCCTGCCTGGTGGTCATAAAACACTTTCTCTTCTCTCCCATCAGCACCACGAGGCCAGGGCGTTAGAGCAGCGAGGTAGAAGAAGCAGAAGAAGGAGGATCATCGATCGTTGGCAATATTCCCAAGCTCGACAACAACACTGTAAATCCCATTCACCTCTCCCGCATATTCACAACATAGTAGTAGCCATCATCATCATCAGCATCAGCATCATTCCCGTCATCCTGTCGCGGGGCCGATCAGTATACGCGATCTCTTCACCGAGATGATCTCGAAGACGCTATGAGCCGACAAAGCTGGAAAAGCGAAACCGCGAAATGGTTGGTGGATGGATGGATGATGGCTTCATATGATGTCGCCGCGCCGCGAGCCACTTCGCTGTTATGTGTGCCAACCATCACCAGAGTATACTCTCTCTCTCTCCCTTCCTCTTTGTTGTCCTCTGATGGTGGGGGAGACGCGCGCGTGATGCACATGCTTATTTGTTGAAACTTCTCGCGACAGATGTTGCGCTGTGTGATGTGTGATTGTTGTTGGTTGGGGCCCGGGGTCTGGGCCCAAATGTTATGCTCCGTTATGTGGCGTTAAGATTTACACAAGCAACAGCAGGCAGAAGAGACAGAGGGTGGTGGTAGTGACACTCCACAGGTTTCTGTCTGAAAGTCGATTTTTGACTGCCCTGATGGATTGCTGATCGTGTCGTTTGTTTGTGCACTTTGTGGTAGGCTCTGGTTGTCGTTTGGTCATTCCAAAAAAGAAACACAGAACAGTACACAATGTCTGTGTGTGTGTGCGTCCATATCATCGATCGCCAGATCGTCTTCGTGGTCGAGAACGAGGAACAGTCGATTAGTGGAAGAGAAGTTATCATGATCAAGCACTTTCCTCTGATCTTAACGATCGGCTCTCTTCTTTCGAACGAACGAACCCAAAGGCCAGTCACTGTTCTGTTGCCGCCCTGCTGCTGCTGCTGTATGCAAGAGCACTCGTCGAACGTGCCACTCGCGTATGGTACGATTCGAGAGCTACAAAGTCATCGTCTTGACGGTCTCTCGGACCCCGCCGCGGGACTCTTCGTCCCGGAGGAAGAGACGCACTTGAACCACAAAACCACGCGCTCATGATCGGCCGTGGAACAGGGAAACTCGATCCCTTCTTCAGCATGCAAGTGCGTGCGGTGGCGGTGGCGGCGGTGGCGGTGTGTCGGCGGTTTGTGGTGCTTTCTTCTTGCGAGAATGGCATTACGCCGCCGGCTAGCTACCACCACCAACGAGGGGGATTAGGATAGGTCACGCGCGTCGTCGGTTCTTTGATGATGCTATCGCGGCCACCGGTCGGTGGTCTGTCATGTGCGTGATTCCTCGTATAGAGAGCGAGAGAGAGAGAGAGAGGCAGAGAAAGAGTCCCAAAGTGAGGCCGGAAGTTGTCTGTTTCCACCTCGACTCGGTTGATTGGATTGCGTGCGGTGGCGGTGCATGTGTGCGTGTGTGTGTGTGTGTGTGTGCCTCACGCAAGTAATTAGAAGACGAAGGCATCGTACGAAGCACACGAAGCAGCGGGGGGGCATTAAGGGCACCTCCTCAGGAGCACAAGTGGATTGAGTGCAGTATTTTGATGTTATGTGTACCACAACCGGATGGAACCGGGGAACGCAGAGTGATTTTCGGAACGTATCCTGCTGCTGGTGGTTTTCGTGTTACGTGCCAGAGTTGCTTTATATTGACTCTTGGTGGTGGTTTCAGAGTCAGACAGATCCCTTTGTGGAGGGTGCCACCAGCCTACGGTGGAATGAAACACGAAAGGAAATTATGCTGGTAGCAGTGGTAGCATAACCGGAGCAGCGATGCGGGCCATAACATAACGACACACGAGACACGAGATTTGCGGCTGGACGGGGAAAACTACGATGTCAATACTTTGCTGGACGAGGAGTAGTGCAACGAAGAGGAGGAGGAGGAGCAGCAGCAGCACCACGGAGAGCGGGGAGATGCGATTATTATTGACGGCGTCGTCGTCTTCATATCGGTGGCAGCAGGTGCATGCGTTGACTCCTCCGGCTTTTGTGGACAAGATTATCCAGGCAGGCAGCAGCATCCGAAACATGCACCACCCCATTCGTTCGTTCTGGAGGGAGAGACACGCGATAATAAGAAATAATTACTTGCTCGTTATTGGGGTGCCGTCTCAATTTGTCAAATTTGGATTTTTTGGAGGAACCTCAGCGCCTCAGCGTCAGAATCCAAATTTACCTTGGCGCAGTTGGCGGTCGCTCGGCTCGCAGTAAGTGAGCCATCCGGTGGCTGGCTAGAAGGGGGGATGGGGTCTCGGTAAACAAGAACGGGCGACCCCCCTCTTTGAAACGAGTGTCAACATTGATGTGCCCTCCGAGTTATCCAATTCCGTCGCTACCATGCTACTACTACGTAGCAACGCGTCTTGTCTTCTTTCCATCCATCGACATCTTTTCGGTACTTGGTCGTTCTCTGACGCTCTCCGCAAGGCAAAGCCAAATCTCCGAAGACGACACGTTGTGAGTGCGTGTGTGTGTTTCTTGTTTTGTTTATCCTGTGATAACAAACTACTTGCGCTCTGCATGCGAGCGAGCGAGCGATGGACGCACAGCAGCCGGCATTGACGTTACCAGGAATATGGATGGTTCCACCGCATCGCGCATCTCCGATATATAGCATCGCGGGCTGTGACATTGTCTGTGTTTGTCTTTGGGGGTTTTTTTTTTGTTAGAAATTTGGATTTGGATTGCCATGGAGAGATGCCGTCAGTTGAGCTTAGAACATGACTTTGAGAGGACTTGTCGGTACTTCAGATTGTGTCCACTGTCCTTTTCGACTTCGAGGTGAAAATCGCATGCATCTAGACAATACTGATTGACCTATATTGCTGGGAACTGGGCAATACTGCTGGACCTGCATAACTCTCTGTGGAATGTCCGCTGTCCTAAATGGAATACACTATTGTGGCAGCAAGTCCAAAGTTATGAACACCACCTGGAGTACATCAATGTATCCTCTCTCTCTCTCCACTACTACTCTGTCTCGAGTGGATTAAACCATATTGTAACAATGTGTCGTCCACTACTTGGAATATCTAGTTCACTGTCTGGTTGCCCCTCTCCCCCCGAGGGGGGGGATGATATTTCTATTGCGTGAGAGAGTTCGGCAAAACCGCAGGAGAACCTCAGGAGGCGTCGCCATTGTCCCAGTCCGCCTGTCATCTCTGTCAACAAACACACAGCAACCTTTGCCAGGGTTTCCACCGTTTATCCGCTTCAGTGTCGGTGTGTGTGTGTACGTATGTGTGCCCTAAGGATTACGCGTCCGACTTCATCCATCCGGAACCTACTGCGCGACTGTGTGCGTGCGTGCGTGCATTTCGCGCATTAACTAGATGAAGCGATATCGCATGGAACGGCATTAGAGATCCGTCGGAATCCGGAGAGTGAGAGTGACAGACCGAGTGCTGGACCGATGCGGCAGAGTGAGCGAAAGAGAAAGTGCCCCAAATAGCGAGTAGTCAGTAGAGATGGTGCTCTCCCCGTGCCACAACCGACCACCAACCCCGGGCAACGTAACCGCGAGAAGAGGGCAACCAACCGACGGATTTGGTGCAACAGTTTTTGTTTATATTCCACAGCCCGCGGCAGCCCGCAACTCCTCCCCTCCTGGTCCTCCTAGTGGACTCCTCTAGTGGCGTGTGTTTGCGCCACCCCTGGGCGGGGGGGTGGAGGGTGGAGGGTTTTATCAATATTTGTTTAGAATGTTTTGAAGTCTCTTCGGCATGCCGTTTCCTGACCTCGGGGCCGCGTGCGTCGCCGAGGATGGAAACAGGAGTGATGGTGGTGGTGGTGGTGGCTGATAGGGAGTCGAATCCCCCCACCCCCACTCGCGATGTGAGGGAGTGATTGAGAGATAGAAAGATTGACGAGTAAACCATCGGCAGCGCTCCCCTGATGAAGATATAGACCTTCATCGTGGCATTTGCGACTTGTTAGTCCATTTTTCTGTGTCCGTGTCCGTGTGTGTCCGTGTGTGTGTGTGAAGGTATGTAGGGCGCATACAGTGGGTGTTTGAAATGAATCTCCAAATTCCCTCGCGCCTGCCACTGACAGGCCAGCAGCAACAGCGGCAACAGCGGCAGCAGCACGAAGTCTGTCAGTCTCTCGCTCTCTCCATATCGCTGCAGGGGGGCCCTCGAAGCGCCGCCACGGCATTAGCTTCTCAAGCGACGTCCGCGGTGTGCCATAAAACGCTTGGGGGTACCGCTTGGACCCTCTATCCCGAGTCCCCCTGCCCCCCCTCCCCCCTTCCCCTTCCTGGATGTCTGTCGCTTCTCTTCAAATACTCCGAACATATCGGAACGAAGCCGGTCCGTTACACGTCGGGCGAGCGCGCGCGCACGCCGGTCGCGATCTTATGTGTCGCAGGTGGGGGTAAGGGAGACGTGAGGTGGTTTTACACAACATTGCGGTCGTCCACCACCGACTACTAGACCGTCGTCGTCGTCGTCGTGGTCGTGGTCGTCAACGTTCGATTGACTTTTTCACCCAATCCCCCCCTCGCATCCGTTCGCCCGGTTTTACCTCCTGTCCGGTGGGGTCCCGCTTTGACTCCAAACGAAAAATTGAGCAACTGGTGGCCAACTTCCACCACCGACGCCACCGCCACCGCGATGGCGTTGTGTTCCTGGGGCATGCGGCGGCTAGGCAGGATATTGAAACATGTGGCAACATAATGCGCAACATATATGCGCGCGCTGTTCGTGGTGCCGCTACTACTACTACTACTACTACTACTACTACTACTAGCACAGAGTGTCGCCTAAAAAGTAATTGTAAAAATGCTTTATTGATGATTTGAGCATTTTTTTTAGCAATTTTCCTTCAATGCAAACATATTCATTTCGTTCTATAGAGTAATTTAAACAACGAAAACCAAAATCAATTGACTTGTCCATCGCTTTTTCACTTACTTTCTTCGTGAAAATTGGACATTGAAAACGTATCATTGTAAAAATGGTCTTGGGCCTAAAAGATTCTGGCTTGACGATGGAAGTTGCCAGCGAATTGCAACTGAATGTGCGCTAAGTCTATTAGTCTATACGAATACAAATATGGTTGACGGAAAACATGAAATTTTTGGGCTCTCCAGGCTGCTTGGATTGTTGGAAATCATTAGGCATTTGAATATAAAAGTATTTTCATGCAACGGTTTGTGAGCAAAATGGGCACTGAATATAGCTGAGATTCACAATCTTTCGATAAGAACTTCAACGAATACACCAATATCATTTTATAGCAACTAGTCTTGGTGACAAAATTCTCAAGAAATGTTTTGCTTTTTATGAAGTACCCTGTACTTTTAGTGCCTATTGCGGTTAGTTGGTGGCTCGTTGTCGCTGAGGATTGGAATGTGGTTTCTCTGGACAGTCTCTTCACTTATCATTTGCATCGTTATCAATTGATTTGCGAATTGATTCCGAGGAGGAATGGCAACGGTCAATAAACTGATGTACAGCAGCAGCAGCATCAGTAGCATCAGCTGCAGTGGCGTCCGAATCGAAGATATTATTCCCCCTTATAAAAAGCAATCTCTCCTTTCCATTAACCAAAGCAAAATGTGCCACCCGAAAAACCTGTTCCACTAGAGCCTGGCGCGCGCGCCGCGTCCGCAAAATGCAAAATGGCACAAACCAAATATTTAAAGTTCCCCCCTGTGTGCGCTGTGGACGGGCGAGGGTGAGCCTTTAATCACACGATGGTCAGGAGGAGGAGTAGAAGCAGCAGCAGCAGCAGATCTTAATCATCGGTTGGTCATCGATGGTGACACGCGTGCCACCGAACGCGTGATCCTTCCAACGTCGCAACGTAGAAAGTAATGGGGCATATAGTGTGTACAGCAGCCGCCGGCGGCAGCAGCATCGACAGCGAGAGAGTTCATCGGCTTTCGCATCGACCACTTTCCGCCAGCCACGGTCGATCGATCGCGAGGTGCTCATGTTGAGGATTCGCGGAAGGACGGACTGCCTGCATGGGTTTCCATCCTTGGCCTTTCTGTTCTGTTCGCGGCTCTTGCTGCTGTTGCTGCTGCTGCTGCTCTGCTTTAAGGATCGTGTCTGCGATGATTATTTTGAGTTTCTGTCTCCCCATCGCAGTTCGCCAGCATAAACGACGGTGCCAGAGAGGGGGTAGTGTGTGTGTGTGTGTGGAGGAAACGAACGATGGAGCCAAAACGGAACGCGCGCGCGCGCGTCGTACAGGTGGTACGCGTCGATGCAATTATTAACATATTTATGGTTTCTCGCTGCATCTCCTCGATGCCGATGCTGTGCGTGCTGCTGCACTTCCATGGCATCAGGAGCCAGCCAGCCAGCCTCTGTGCGGTCCATACTACGAGGCGGTGGCCATGGTGGCGACGACGGTGAGGAGCCAATCAACATCTCATCTTTTTGGACCATTTCGTCAGTTTTGCGGGCACTGGTCCTGGTCGCTGGAAGCAAAAAAAAAAATGGAAAGGCGTCGCAAAGTCGAGGACACAAATTGTGTGTGTGTGTGTGTGCGTATGTGAAGCCGTTGCTTCTTCCTGCGAGAGGCGCTCCCCCGGACAAGCTTCGATTTTGGGGGCGAAAAAACGACGGAGACGATGGTGGTGTGCCTCTCGATCGTCCCCAGTTCACCGTCTTGCTTCTTGCTGCTCCTTCCTACATGCCTGTTATCGGTTCTGTGAGGATGTGTGTCTGTTTGTGTGTGTGTGTGTGTGTGTGTTAGGGCCAGATGTTTCGGTTTTATGACCCCTTGTGCGCCTCCGGTTTTTGGTCCTTTTTTTGTGGAATTGGGGAACCGAAGATCGAAAGATCGCGTACGGAGGCGACGGAGTGTGTGTGTGTGTTGATTCATAGTTGAGATCGTCCGGTGATCACCGAACCAGAAGAGCAGCTGGAACCGAGAGCCGATCAGAGATTGAAGAAGGAGAGTGTAGGGGAGCTTATTTTTTTTTGTGGTCGTTTAAATCTCCCTCCCCAAAACCGAAGACGCGCGCGACAGCAGGTTCCGTTTGTCCGTTTGTCCCTTGATGAAGATCGCGATCGCGTTCTATCGGACGATCAATCGCGATCTACCAACGAAGCGTGGACATTTAATATTATTTCTTTTGTAATTACTTCACCACCGCAAATATTGCAAATGATAAACTGGCGCGTGGTGGTGTGTTATCCTCGGCACTCGACGGCGGCACCACCACACGATCGACGATCACCACGCGTGCGTTGGTGTGTGCGAGCGCGCGCGCGCATCATTATTATCGTTCAACGAGCGCACGTTCGTCGCTTGCTTGCAATCAAGTCTTTCGCTTCGAGCGATTTTCTGTGAAAAGCCAGCCAAGCATGTGCTGCTGCGCCGTGGACGCGTGCCTGCACTGCCCGTCCGTTGTGTCTTCTTTCGGTGGCGCGCGCCATCGCCATGGGTCCTGTTTTCGTGGTCGCGTGCTCTGGTGTTCGCGGTCGGTCGGCCATTCACATTTTTATAATATATGCGCGTTGTCGTTGCCCCCTTCTGCCTGCCAACATGTTTTGGTATGATACGTGTGTGCGTTTTTTTTTGTTTTTGACAAGATGATAAGAAGGAAGGAGGAACAGAGTGCGTGCGGAGTGCGCGCGACGTATGACGCGCTGTGCACAGGAGCAAATGTTTATTTATTATATCGGTCCCCCTCCCCCGGGGGGCTTGGACCCGGCTGTGTGGGTCCTTCCTTTCCTTTCGTCCTCCAGGACGACGACATTTCCTGACGAATGTTTTCCTTTTTGGCGAAAGGTGTTTTCTCTTTAGGTGGCTCCCCATCTCTCGCTCTCTCTCTCTCCCTTTGCTTGGTACCTGAACCTGAAGTACAAAATAAATGTGAAATTCATGAAAATATTATCTCGCCATGCCAATCGAGAACCGGGCGCTTCACATATCAAACTAAAATCCGTTTTCTCTTTTTCTCATTCTCTCTCTCTATCTCTGTTTCATTTGCAGAAAAAGCGGGTTACCAGTCGCCATATGCTATGGACAATGGAGTGGTAAGTGGCAAAAGGATGCGGCCCGTATCCTGATCATCATCCCCCCACCCGTATATGCACCTCGTGCTCTGCTGCAGAGCGTTACTTTGTAGGTTAAGTGCTCAGCGATGCGCGAAGAATGACGTCGCAAAGGGAGAGGTGCTGCATCGTAAGATCGTCTCAATCTTCATACTGCTCTGCTTTCGGGTTCTCCGTTGTTGCCCCCCCATCAGCCTTCCACCAGAGCAACATGCAGCAGCAACGCAACAGCAGGTGATGTGTGCGCAACATCAAGCTAAACCAGACCAGAGCGTGTGCACCGGTGAGCGCTTTGGCCGTGCGTTGTCTGGTTGGTTTTTTTTTCGGTCAGATTGGTGTTTTTGGTGGAGGCGCGGTGTCCGTTTTCGGTGTACTCTTTCCGTAGTTTTTGGGTGCACCAAGACGAACTGATTGCGAACCTGAGAAGAGGTTACTGCCGGCCAATGAACCCCTTGCGCACACACGATGTGATGGTGTGGTGTAAGGTCTTGGATTTCGTCTGGTCGATTGGACAGCAGCATCAAAACTGTCTCCAGGTTCTTCCTTGTCGCAGCGGAAAAGACGAAGAAGAGATTCTACAGCTTTGTTTTGTGCATTTCATATCCATTACTCGATCGAAATGGGTTATTACGAAGCAATAAATACACCGGCAGCACCTGTACCGAACCATGGAACAGCGAAGCGCAACATTGGTTTCGCGACAAACGCTGTGTCCTTGCTCTTTCTCTCGCTCTTTGGCACGAGCCAGACACGATCACGGGCGGAGGCTATTTTTAAATTTCTAATCCCTGCGACAAAAGGCCGAAACGACAAAAAACACAAAACAATCTTCTTAGTCCCTTAGAAAGGACAGTCTGCAGACGATCGTGCCTCGACCGCCAGACCGTTTGCTATGGCACGCTTCAAACCGTGTTCTGGATGAAAAGGTGATGGTGGTGGTGGTGATCGAGG
Source organism: Anopheles darlingi (assembly GCF_943734745.1). Lineage (NCBI taxonomy): Eukaryota > Metazoa > Arthropoda > Insecta > Diptera > Culicidae > Anopheles > Anopheles darlingi. The sequence goes on from NC_064874.1 coordinate 64,296,464, forward strand.
CATGGATAGAGCACCGGCTGTCACTGGCTGGCTGGCTGGCTGGCTGGGAGTTTGATGCGAGCCAGACAGGACGAAGGACAAGAGACGGCTGAAAAAACCGTGAAGAACAACACTACTCCCTGTATCCAGCCAACCAGCGAGCCAGGTCGTACTGTCTGTGGCAGCATAAAGCAGAAGAAGAACGCACGACCACCACCAAAGCAGCATTAGAACCAACCACCACCCGGGGAAACGCATAAAAAGAGAAGATTTGGCGGACAAAAAGGGCCCCGAAATAGCGAACACGAGACATATGCATAAAATGCAGCAATTTATGCTTCACAAAAGGGAGAGAGCCAAACCCAAAGGGAGCGCCATTGTTTGTGGGGCGAGAAGCGAGAAGGTGGAGTAAATTATCCCGGTACATCATCGTGGAGGGCTTAAGCGCGAACCGGCGGAAGAGATTACCCGTGTTTTTCATAACGGCAACGTACCAGCAATTTGTTGAAATGTCGCTTATTTCCTGAATATCATAATAACTAAACGTAGAAGCGTATTTCGCTCAGTTCGAGTTGTTGCGAGTTGTTGTTCCATTTGCAATCCTCTCAAAACTTCCATTAAAACGATTCACACACAAGGGGCAAAGGCGGAATCTCATTTTTACATAAGAACGTTAATGACCAACCACCGGCTTGCCGCGCTCTCTGTACCGCCGACCCGCGAGGGGAGCCTTTAGAGGAGCCACGCGACCGAAGACACGGCTTCTTGTGTGCCTGTGTGTTTGTGTGTGTGTCGCCTTTTAATGTCGATCGAATGGAAGCGACTGTACAGCAGCGTCGGTCTCTGACCAGCGATGACTGCCGAGGAAATTAAAACTAGGCCACTCTCGCACTCACTGGCATAGCGGAGAGGAGTTCAGCGAAGCGAGCGACAAGAAGCCGCGATGGTACGACGCACGGCGGTGGTGGTGCGGTACGTGTTACCCCACTCCGCCTGTACCACCGGTCGTAATGGACGTTTCGAAATGTGAGTGTCACACGCCATGAAAAAAGTTTCTTTTAATGGCCACAAATTTGCCGGTCGGTTAATCACCAACCTACTGCTGTGCGTACCTTTTGTAGGGTAGAGGAAGGGCGACTGACTGGCCGGACCGTCGGTCGGTCGGTCGGTCGGTCGGTGAGGAGCGAATTAATTTCCTTCCATAAAAGCTCACTTTTCGGTCCGTTCGGAATGTCCGAAGAGCCGTTGGCTGAATTATGGATTCGACTTCAACTCCTGGGACCTGCGTCGCTGCGTCCATCCAATGATGGTGGTTCCCCTGACCAAGTGGACTTACTAACAATTACCTTTCGTCGTCAGACCTTTAGTTAGAGAACGTTTTGGTGAATCTCTGTGCGCAGCATCAGAAGAAAAAAAGCGCCTGGCCCTCCGATGACGACCTCTCTTGGGCGGCGCATTAAACGGTGTTGGATTGACTTTTTCCGAGAAGAAATAATTGCCCTACCACCACACGCGGAATCGCCGGAGAGCGGTGATTTTACAGCATTTCCCTTCTATTTTTCCACTTTTCTTGTTGCGGTTCTGGTCGAGCATTTTCATGTTTTTGATATTTTTAGGGACAAGCTCGAGAAATAATTATAACCTCATCGGGAAGAAGAGTATCGCAGCAGGAAGGACTAACTCGCACACGGAACGCAAGAGATGAAAGAAGAGAGAGAGAGAGAAAAAAAGACAGAAAGACCGGTCATCAGCCGCAGCGAATCCCTTTTCCTCCATTCTCGGCCTCGCTCTCGGTGCCAGGCAGAAGACTATGGAACTTGATTAAAGAAGATTCGGTCGGTCGGCCCTTGCCTCCTTCTTCGGAGACGACGCCAGCTGTCGTTGCCACCGCCGCCGCCGCCGCCGACTGCGCCACCGTCGTTGCCTTGCCCCGCCTTGCCTTGCCCCTGACACCGTTCGCTGCGCCTAGACGCCTTCTCTGCCTTTCTCGATTCCTTTCGAGTTTTTGGCTTTCTGTCCGTTCCTGTCCTGTGCCCATCTCTTCCATCCGTCCATCCATCCATCCGTCCATCCATCGCTTGAACCATCCTTCCTTTCGGACCAAATGGCAGGCCTGATCTGCCTGCCTGTGCTGTGTGCCAGGTTTCTGTGGTTCGTCCTTCGCCGCGTCACCGCATCACCACACACACACAGGTCCTTTTTTGAAAGTTTTGCCCTTTTTGGGTTTTATTTCTTTTCCATTTTTTTTTTCATGTTGCTGTTGTCTTCGCTCTGGGTGCCATTTGCTGGATTGTAAAGTTATATGTATGTGTGTGTGTGTGTGTGTGTGTGCGTGCGTGTGTTTCTTCCGTGGTTAGAGGGCAAGAAGAAGAAGATCTGGATGCTGCGGAACCCCCATCTCGATGCGAAGCTAGGTTATATGCGACCGAGCAAGAAGGGCCGGATCCGCAGCTCAGGTATTTAAATCCGACTTGCCCTTGCCACTAGCGTCTAGCGCGAGCGTTTATTCCGGTTTAGAGAGATGAGAATAGAGAGGGATAGAGAGGTGGTGGTGTGTCGCATTTAGCTAGAGAAGGCAAGCGATGTCCTCGTCTTTGGGGTCTCCAATATGTCTTCCGGGTGTTCCGCTTTAGCACGTTGCTTCTAGTCGTTCGTAAAAACTACTATGGAACTTTTTGATGAGAGATTTGAAAATCAAAACTAGCACAACTAACAGGCCAACAATAACATCGTCTTTGCGATCTTCCGGCAAAGGATCATCAACCGGCGGCTTGCAGTGAAAACCCTGCTTATCGTTTCCTTCTTTTGCTCTAATCAACTCACACTCATCGATACCAAGCCACACAGAACCCTTTCGAGTTCCGTTTTGTGTGAGAAAAAGAGAGTTGTGTGTGTGTCTGTGTGGCTGGAGGGGCGTGTATCAAGCGACGAACTTCCGTCACCGATCCACGGAGCATCCTTTTTGGTTTCTTGTTTTTTTTTGTTGTAGTATCTTTTATTGCTTCCGCTGGCTCATCATTTTCATATTATTATCCATCACGCACCCCTGGGCTATCTTGGGTTTCACGAAGATGGAACAGCAAGTTTGGTTGGTTGGTTGGTTGGTTCGTCCCGGCACACTATGATCTGCAGGAAGATGGATTTCTTGAAGAGGGTCCTTCAACGGGGTTGAGTAAAAAAAAAAGGCAAAATTGAAACTGGAATACATCCCTGGTAGGCAACGACGGCGGATACTGGTTGCAATTTGCGAGCGAGTGCACATGAAGAGAACTATTATTAGGAACATGTTTTTGTGCGCCGCTATTTCGGCGGCGCTTTAACACGCACCTCGCGCGCCCGGAACTGGGTGCGTCTCACGTTAAAGGGACGCCTCACTAACGCCTCGAATGACAGATAACGGCAATGGAGCGGTAGTGTCGTTGCTCCGATCTTTCCACTTTCTCAAGTGTCTGTTCGCTTCGTCTGTCTGGGCGCATTCTTTCGCGCTCTGTATTGTATTTCGCTATTGTCGCTACGACGAGAGGAGGATTAAATACCTCTCCCAGGACCGGAAGTGTCACTCAGCAGTGAATATTAGAATATTCCCGAAGGCGCTCCACCAGTCTAGTAGCGTGGTTGTTGGTTCGAAAGACATTTAAACGCAATCTTAAGCGTGCCATCTATCACTAGCGACCGTTGGGTCGGCGTTTACACGTTTAAATGCTCAATTAAAGGGAGCATGCCTGTAGGGAAACCCAAATTGGTTGTCCGTTACATGAGGGCCGCCAGGGGAGGCGGCGTGATTCAAATTTGCAGCCCATTACTATTAGGCGCGAGCGAGCGTGCGCGCCCGGTTGCTCGCTCGCGCGTTACTAATGTTAGGACATTAATGACCGAGATCGACTTTGCGCGCTGACCGCTGCTGTGCACAGTGTGTGGTGCGCCCTCAATCGTTTAATAAACATATCAAGATCGAAGGACACCTTACTGTTACGTTGGGTTTGGGGTTGGGTGTGTTGTTATATTCACGGGCGGCGGCACCGCGTTTTACGAAATCCCGCGTCCAGTTGTGTCCTAATGTGTCGCTGGTTGGATCGCGAGATCTCAAGCTCGCGCGCGCCCTCGAACGCCTCTCGTATCGCGAATCACACACACAAGAGAGCAAGCAAGGGCATTCCGGACAGACCAACGGGCGGGCACTCCACGGGAAACCACGGGCTGCCACGAGTTTGGTGCGCCATATCAGTCGGTGCCTGCCGCCGGCTTTACTGGTGATATTTTATTGTCGAAACCGAAAACCGGAGCACCGGCATCGGTGCGGAGTGCGTCGTTGCGCAAACGGCGAAGCAAATCGCTATCACTAATCCCTTGCTGCCTCGCAGCAGCAGCAGCAGCAGCAACGGGGAGGCTGGCAGGCAGGCGGGCACCACCGGCCGCGGATTCAAGTGATCAGTGCGAGGCTGCACTGCTGCTGTGCCTCCCCCGTGGTGAGGACCTTCGCAATGTCGAAGCGCGAGACTTAAGTAGGTAACTTAAAAGGCAAAAATCGCGATCCAAAATACGGGAGGGTCGGGGTGGAACACCGAGCATAAGTCCGCCTAGCCTCCGCCCTAGGATAATGGAAAGAGTGTGCCTGGTGCTGTGCGATCCATGAGCCAGCCAGTTGAAATGTATGTTTCCCTTTTTTTTCTCGATTTGGGTGTTTTTCCCGTTTTCAAAAACTATGTTCATTTGATTTGAGCGCGCAAAAGTGGGAGCTGACTGTGTGGTGTTGGCTGGCCGGCTAAATGTGGCTTGCGTGGTGTGTTTTCGTAACTCCCTCGTGTCTGATGGTTTATCACTTGCTCTTGGTCTGGTTGCAGTGTAATTTGTGATTGTTGAAGGTTTCTTCCACCGAGGCGCAGTGCCTTTACCTTTGCGTAGCTTTTTTTGTCGTTAAAGTAACAAAAACAACTTATAAACGAGAATTGTGTGATCGCAACATGGTCAATAACATGACAACACAGAGTCTGGTTCTATCTGATGGTTCAGTTCAATCATCAGTGAGATGTTGAAAAAGAAACCCGTTTTTCTTTACTATTGACTATTGAATAACGCCACTTTTTCTTGATTTGCTGTCACTGTGGTTCAATTTAAGGTACTGTTGTACTAAAATGTACTAAATATAGTTTGGTTTTGTTCATACAGATAGTTTGATGAAGCGGATTTGCTACTGAATTAAGTTTCGTTATTCATTGCACCTGTTTATTAAATTAAAAATCGGTATTAAGTATTAAGCTATCGGGTATTTTAAAAATTATTTCTGCTAAATTACCATAAGTATGGCTTACCAACCAGGACGATATATACAAGGAGAGGTAGCTGTTTATAGCTGGAACTTGTCTATAACTGCATGCATCCATACACTACTTGTAATACTACGCTGACCTCTCAAAGGAGCATCGATTTGCTTGCTTTCCATCGTGTTTCTCCTACTTGAGGCTCACTTCTTTCCCGTTCATCCTCGGAACAAGCCACGCTAGAAGGATTGCTGTCCACCGCTGCCTTGTATTGGTTTGGTGGTGAATGGTGGTTCGATTTATGTGCATGCATACCATCACCCTTCCACCTTCTCCGGGCATCCTTTTTCCCACCCCGTTCCATCTCGCTTTTCTTCATTTTCTCCGATCCCCACAAAATGCGTTTCGTTTCGATCGCTTCAAGCAAGAGGGCATCCACGAGGGGTCTCCACGAACGCTTACTTGGCGTGGCACACGACCTTTTTTCCTGCGCTTCTCTTCGATCCGGACCCTTTCCCTTCAACCACACCCCACGCCACGCCAGGCCGCGTCGCTACCTCACGCAACAACGTCACAGGTTCTCTTCCCGTGTGTTTACACATGCAGTTTCGTTTCGTTTCGTTTTACTCCTCTTCTTCTCGGGCGGCATCAGAACGATCGAGTGGTGGTTGCCCTCCGTCGTCCGTCGTCCGATGTAGGTGCGTGAAGCAGCATCGTCATTTCGGTCGGTCCGTCCCGTATTATTCGTTATGCTGCCGTGGCCCACCGGTGTAAGGAAAACATCTGTTGGCTCAAAATGCGGGCCCTTCGGTTTTTGGGTTTTTCTCTTTCGTCTCTTCGCCGCGCGCGCTCCGTTTTTATGTTGCCACTTTTCTTCCCGTTCATCGTTTCATCCTTCCTCGTTCGCTCGTGGGCTCTTGCCACCAACACCAACGCGACCGGTTGGCGTTTTTACACGATGATGAACCACGACGGTGATCAGTCGCGCTTCCCTCGCCATCTTTTCGTCCTTACCGATTTGTTTGCTGGCTGGAGGATCGTTGCTTTCATGTTTCGATCGTCGGCAGCCAATATAAACCTGTATAGTTGAGGGGGGGAGCAGAAAAGGATATTTTGCTGCTGATGCATCCTTCGAGGGCATCGTTTGATTTGATCGCGTTGAGTGTGTTGGTGGAAGCGATTGGATTCAACCTTTCCTGTCTGTCTGTCCTGTCTGTCGATCATACTTTTTACGACGAAATTCTATGCGATCGCCGTCCTTCCATGCATGTGTGTCTGTGTGTCTGGATGGTGGGACTCTATAATTTTCTTCTTGGATGCTTTATTTCCCAGTTTTTGTTATTCCGAGAGAGAGAGAGAGCTTTTAGGGTGCATGGCAGAGAAGATGCTTGTAAAAAGGTTCGCCCTTCAAGCCAACGGTTTGTTGCTTCATTTTCTGGATGTTGCTGCACATCCTTCCACATCACCACAGCAGCAGTACATTCTACTGTGACTGTGACCTGCCTGCTGCACCCTCAGCGAGAGGTGATCCTTATGCTTTTCCTCCTTTCAGTCCGTTGTTGTGCCACCAACAAAAACCTGAGCGAAAAATGATCAATTCCGTTCCTCGAGACACACAACCCTTTGGCACACAAACGCGCTCCGGACGATGTTCAAAACGGTTCGCAAGCGGCGCGCGGTTTCGTGTCTCTTCGTGATGTGCCTCCCTTGGCACACTCCTCGCTCCGGTTCCGTGGTTCGCAGCTCATTCCAAATGCATTAAGTTCCTGCTCCTACTCAAGCTACTACAAGCTATTATTATACCGTACCCGTTCGTACGTACGTTCGTAGGTACCTACGTACCAGTAAAGCGGTTTGGCCACTTTCGGGCCTCAAGTCGGGCCAAGTACTACAGCCTGGGCGGGAGCCTGTGTGAGGTGAGGCATAGAGTGCCGCCTCGAGTAGCAGCAAAAAAGGAGCTTTGAAGAAAAAGGGGGCCCCGTTTTACACCATTAGAGGGAAGGGTGGGGAGGGGGGGTGGTTTGGTTTACGAGGAAAAAAGGACTGACACACGTACGTTCATAGGGTTACACGAGAGTTAGATTGCAGCATGATTGTTGCGATGCTTTTTTAGGACCTCTTTAGGAGAGTCGGTACACGCAGCGCCGGAACGGCCGGAAGAAGAGAAGGGCAAGGGACGTGAGGTTGAGGACACGAGGGATTGCATTCTGCATTTACTTGCAGCACCATCAGCTAGTGGCCCTCCGTTTGTGAGTGTCTGCCCTACTTTAAGGTCGTTTTGTTGCAACTATTTACTTTTTTATGTTTATGCTGCATAGGCCATTGGCACTGTAAATGCCTCGATTTGCTCTTTTCCAAATTAATTAAAACTATTTTAAAGTAATATATTTCAGGTTCTACTTCGATTCTACTCTAGCGCGTGCATGTATTTGTCTCGTTAGATTGTGTAGTTCGCTTTTGGGGTTTTTTTAGGCGCGTTTCCCCAGCATATATGACTACCACGAAAAAATCACTTCCAGCGTCAAGCGAGTGGAAGACATTATTTACTTTATCACATTTTCTTCGATACCAGCATAGGAGCCGGATTGGGAGAAAGTGTCTCTAAGCAACATGATGTGGATCTTCTGCTCCTCTGCTCCACATCAAAGCTCATTGAAACAAAATCATCAATGTACTTAAAGAAGTGTTTTAGACTAGCATTAGTACAGATTGTGGTTTCAGTACACTTCTACTGACTCCTCATAATGGATACAGTTTAAAGCTAACTACTGAATTGAACCAACAAAATCTGTATTGAAGTGATGAAGCTTGATATTAAGCTCATTAATAACCATTACCTGCTTAATATTCTTTTAATTCAATTTGCTTCCAGTCCAATGAGTTCATCTAATACGATACCGATGTTCTCGCGAAGTGTATATCTATCGTCATATAGAAACTCTACAGACAACACCATGCTCTGTCAATCCATAAAAAAAGAGAAAAAAAACGAAGCCTTCCCTCCCATATGCACGGGAGATTCGATAAGACACTTGTGGTGGGGTGTTACGCACGCGCGAACGCAACATTAAAGTGTCCTCGGAGTGCTACTCCCTGGACTTGGGGACGTCCCTAGCGAGGAAGCCAGCTTCTTGTTGATTGTTGCCATTTATTATTATTATTTTTATGGGTTTTTACTATTCACCATCGTCGTGACAGGCCGTGTGGCAGTGACACACGCCGCCGCTTGCCACCATCCCTTAGAAACAGCCGCGAAACGATGCCCGCCTTGCCACGCGGACACACCACTAGACTGTTCCGCTGGATTGGTACTGCTGGTGGCCAGCAAAAAGGGATCGACAGAAAGCGAGGAATTGTCACCAGCGCACATAATGGCGATGATGTTGATGATGGTGATGATGTTGGTAAGAGGTACTTGGTTGGAGAATGTGAAGAGATTAAAATAAGGATCGACACGAGGTGAAGGCCACGAGAGAAGGGAGGCCGCTACCATACTCTCCACCCTCTGCCCCGAGGATGCTGATAGTGTGTGAGCTCGCGTCGTTTACGTTATTGTATGCTGCGGTCCCGGTCGGTCAGGCTCGTGCTATGTTGTGTGTGGCCATAGAAAGAAGAAAAGAAACTCAAATAAGAGTAAAAAAAAACTCCAGAGACCCCCGGAGCCAGAGGTTAACATAATGTGCCGCGCGCATAAAGAGCGCGTTTGCAAATGAAAGTGTTTTATCTCGTCGCGTGATGGTGTCGTGTGTGTATTTCGATGCCGGGCACCGCGTGAACAACTCACCCCGGGTTTGCTCGCGTGTATGGCACACTTTAGCCGATAGTCCCCAGACCCTGGACCGCGGGATAAAGTGGAAAACCCATCGCCAGCATATAACTGGCCGAGTTCGCCACTAGCTCTCTCTGGGACCAAGCGCGATTAGATTATTCGAATATTACCGCCCAAAAACTGCTCGGTGGATGTCAACAAGAGAATGTGTCAAGCGATGCCTGCCAAAAACGCTGAGCAGGCTTTGCAATCTGCAATGGATGGAAATGGTTTGTTGAAATGCTATTTTGCTGCTACAAGACTTTACTAGATCATTCCGATGCTGATTAATAATGCTTTCCCCATTTTTAGAACCATCGCGAGAGTGCGCCGGTGGCTAAGCGAGCTCCACACCGAGTGGAGGAGAGACCCCGGGACCTAACTATCCCGCGCACAACTAACGGCGCGCGATACCGATTCGACAATTAAGGACTTGGAACATGGAAAATTCAAATGCTTTAAGTGCCAAGCGGCGGCCCCCTCCGCTCTGTACCGGCGGAAAGACAGGCTTCAAGAGGAGGCGAGAAGTTGTCGCGGCGAAGCATTGCAAACGTTGGAGCGTGCCGGGGAGCTGCTGGGAGAGCAGTAAATGCGCGTGTTAGCGACCACGTTAAGCACCTCTTTTCTGCTACTTTTTTGGCCGCTCCTCCTCGCCATGCCGGTGCTGGTGCTGCTGCTACAACCGTTGCTGGCACGGTTGTAAGACCGCGAGCGGCGGCGAGTTTTGTTGTACGGTTACAGCCATAGATACAACAATTAAGGGAGCTAAACCCCAGGGACGACGCTGGTTGTGAAATGGAAGCAAAAAGAGTCCCAAGAGGTGACGGTCGATAGCGGCGGCCGCGACCGCGGCTAGTTGTTTGAGAGTGTGTGTATGCGGATTGACTAAAAAGCAGACCTCCGTTTCGAGGGGCGCAGATCGAGGAGACAACACAACACCGCTCCCCGTCCCGGCCAGCTCTGTTGTCCCGGCCGCCGTTTGGCCGTTAAACTGAACGAGAGTAATCCATTTTTGGAATGGAAATGTTACGTTTCAATAATTAGATTTAACTTCCAGCACAAGCACAAGAGCGGGCAAAAGATATTTCCCGGCTCTCCTCCACCACATCCAGCATTCGGTGGCTGCCGTTTCGGCCTCTGTGTTCCGTTGATGGTGGTGTGGTAGAGCACTAGAGGGGGTGTAGGTCGCCTGTTTGGCGGAGTTTCACTTCACAGGCGTAGGCCCTGCTTGGCGCGGAGTGTCTGGCCATAGTCCTAGAGGGACAGAGAGAGAGAGAGTGTGTGTAGAGAACTACTTGGTGTATTTCCAGTACCGGCTAGACCAGGAGGGACACCGCCACAATCGAGGCAAGTTTGTTGTGTGTTGCCTGTCTGGTACATACCTCTCCCGGTGCGTGTACCATGTCGTTGGTTATGTCTCTACTTTGTTCCGCGCGCGCTCTAGCCTAGGCATTTGTCCTCCATCGGTCACCCGGGGGTTTTTCCCCGCCTGCGTCGATGCTGTTGTTGTTATTGTTGTTAATTGTGGTTGTTCGCCGTCGACGCACTGTCTGACAGCCGCAGAGAGTCGCTTTTTTCTGTCCTTTTCTGTAATGTTCACGTCTGCGGCCACGGCGGCATATAGAACACTCTCTATGATAAGTTGTCTTGTTAGTCCACCTACAAACGGTAGTAGCTACACAACCTCAGCGTTCAGCCACTCTTGCCGGCCATTTTTCTTCGCTTTTCTTGCTAGTCTGGGGCTGGAAAAGTATTTGGCATGCCACCGGAGGGGACCGGGGGGTGTCTGTAGACCGTTCGGCGGGAATTTTGGGATTTGGTTTTTGCTGGAAAACCGGGCGCGCGCGCGCGCGCATGTCTTTCTTGTTTTGTCGCGGAATGTACCGTCCCGATGCCGACGGATGCCGAGGCCGAGAAGTTAGTCATTCTTCTCGCAGCAGGATTGGAGAACCGTGTGCGTCCTTCTTGGTCTAGCGCGTGTCTAGGGGCGACGGTCAAAGAATGCGATGAACGTATGCCGCTTGTCGGTGTCGGCGGAGATACACCTCACACACAGAACACAACCGGCGGTGGCGTGGCATGCTGCGATGTTGGTAGTTGGTAGGCTTCATGGCTTTGCGATGAAGTGTTTATTGTTTTACTGTTAGCCGGGCCCTCCCTTTCCGCCGGGTCTCTGACCGTCGTCGGCATGTCATATGCGGTCAATGATGGCAGCTAACATTATTATGAAATTCTGCCAAATAGACGAGCAAAACATAAGAAACATTCCACACTCGTCCAGCACACCAGCGCCAGCAGCGAACGAACGAACCAACGGACACGCGACCACGTTTGGCGTTGTCGTCGTCGTCGTCGTCGTCCAAGCCGTCCTCGGTCAATGGTTCTCTGCCCTCGAGGGCCTTGTTACCGAACGACCGGCCCGGTAATAATCGAACTCTCACTCGGCTCGGTTGGCTGCCGCTGCTGCTGTTGCTGCTGCTGTTGCTGCGGGAGCTCCTCCCTGGATTGAGCTCTGTACTTTGAACGACCTACTACCGGATACCAGGCAGAGCAGCAGCGTGGCTATGCTGCGACTCAATTCAGGAGCGCAGACCATGGTCGTTCCAATTTATTTTCCCTTTTTTTCCGCGCTCCAAGCCAAGTGGTGCCCAAATCGTTCATAATTGTCCTCGCAGCAGAGTGTGGTCGGGTGGAGGTGGTGGTGGTTGCCCAGGTCGGCTCCGCTCTGTCTCTGTAAGTCCCCCCCATCCTTCTCTCCTGTGGCAGACTCTTGATCAGCCCACCACTCCCCACGCAAAAACCGATCTCGGGATTAGCGACTGCCCTGTTTTGCGTTTATTTTCTTTGCCAATTTCATTTCAGCTTCTCGGCTTTCTCACTCTCTCGCTCGCACTGGGATGATGGAGTCTGGACAACTGACTTCTTGTTTTTCGCTCTTGGATTCGTCCACGATTATGCTCTCCCCGCCGGGGGGTGGGACGGCGGGATGGTGAGGGTTTCTCTAATCGCGTCCAGCGCGTTTCTGGCCGCCTTCTTGACGATTTTTTGTTTTTCGTGCGGCAACTTGGCAGTGACCGGCCGGCCCGCCCGCCCGCCGGTGGTGAGTGGTGGAGTTTTAGGGCATTTTTGGAAGCATTTTTTGCAGCACACCACCCAGCACAGCATCAGCACCGCAAGGGACTTGTTAGAACAGAAAAACACAAGCGATTTGCCGCACGCCTCTCTGGTCTGATCAAATGCAACCAACGTCGTTGTTGCTGCTGATGGTGATGATGGTGTGGCGGCTGGCTATGTATCTCGAGGCCAATCCTGTTCTCCTCGTGTTGTGCTATGCTGTGCTGTGTGCCCTGTTTAACAGCGTTTCCACCGATAAGAGCGTCATGTGCCGGTTTTAAATTCGGCCTCAGCTCGGCATAGGCTAGAGGCTATACTGTTCTTAAATCATTCCCAAAAAAAAATTAACCAAGCAATAACGCTGCCTCAAACACTCACGCTTAAATGGCTAGGCTAGTGTTATGGAAACGATGGGAGCCAAAAGAATCATCTTCCATCGGAGTTGATCGACCCGGACAAGAGCACAGGAGGAGGGAGGCGGCCAGGTTGTTGATCTTATCGAGCGATCTTAGGTGCTTTGTATTTTCCCCACACACACTGTTGTAATAGTGTAATGGTTGGCGAGTGTAATTTAATCTTTCCAATTTGGTCGATCTTGATCGAGATCGCGATGAAGAAGCGGCCGAGGCGGCTGCTGTGGCGGCGGCGGCTCCACCACCCCACACACACACAACAGGAGGAGAGTCAGCATTCCTTCGTTTTTCCACGAAAAACGCACACGTCACTCACGCGCGTTTCCCCTCGTCTCACACGCTTTCTTTAGCGTCTTCTCTTCGGAACCCTCGTGAAAGAGTGAAGCAGCGGCCAGTCCAGTCCAGTCCAGTCCAGTCCAGTGGGGAGAGTACGACGCACTTTCAAATTTCAACTTCATTTCCCGCAACGTTCGGTGGCCGCGTGGCTGGTAACGAACTTTAAAAGCGCGCTCTACACGCAACCCATTTCCATCTCCTCCTGCCTACCTGCCTGCCTGCTCGCCTGTCCGCCAAAACTCACGCTAGAAAGTGCACGCAAAATTAGGAGCAAGTAGAATCGAAACATTTCTGCTGTTGCCGATGCAATGCCGCTGCTGTGGTGCTCCCAACACAAGAGCCAGTGCACGGCGGCAGCGCGAGAGGAGATCGTTTCTTCTGCACCCCTTGGGTTGGGGTTGTGGAGTGCGTTGGCTTGTGTTGGATTGTTAGGTGGGGGGGAGGGAAAGATAGAGAGAGAGAGAGGAGCACAACGAAATAATTTTGGATAATTATCTTGCCGTTCTCATTATCATGCTTCTGCCCGGGGTTCGCTTTGACCCGGGCCAGGGTGGTGAGCATAGGGTGTTTGCGTCACGGAGCGAACGATGATGATGGTGGACGGACGGACAGACGGGCGGGCGGGCGGTTAAATGGAACAGGGGAAGAAAACCCCGAGGAAGAACGGAATGGCGCGCGCGCGCCGCTACCGCCGCCACCACCATCATCGCGACTGTTACGATAATGTTTCGTTCGGACGAGCTCGCGCTCTCCGGGGATGGGGTTGTTCAACCCTTGTGCTTGCTTGCTAGCGCAAGGTTTTATGGCCACAGTCGAGGGTAGATTCAGGATATCTTTCCAGGAGCAGGCCGTGTGCTCGAGCGAGACCGCGGGAGCGTTTCCCCCTGGATATATGAAGTAGTTCGTGTTTGTCGGTTGCCCTAATAGTTGGGTTGTCACGCAGTGCTTTTGCTGTGCAAACGGTGACACCGCACACCCATACACACCGGCGGTCGAAAATGTTGGAACAGGAACAGCGGTGCGTGCTCCGAGGGCGACTGTTTTCTAATCATATTTTGGTTTTTCTAATAAAAAGCCATTAATAAAAGAAATATCTGTCTGTTATTGTTTGCTGCAAAGCTTTGCTTCCTAATTCACATTTGAGTTTCGATAAGTAGAGCAAGGATTTTCTTTAATGATCAAGATTCGCACCGGAAGGCGATACGTTTTACGAATTAAAAGTATTATCTGTTGATAACGAATCGCTTTACCAAACTCTCGCTATATCTGTGAAAGTAAACCTTTTATAGATTAGGAATTACGCTTGATAAGTGATTGAATACTTACTTCCCGATTTATTAGGCATTTCCCACCATAGTATTATTATATCAAGAAGTGATCCTAATGGAAGTTGAATCAATAAATAGAACCAGCATGGTTTAGACCTATAACATGATGCCGAATTTCATGAATAGATCAAAATAACTCAAAAGTACATACATCTCTTCAGAATATCGACCTATTTCGGTTGAGATTTTGTTCCTAGGGGACTTTTCAAATGTCCACTTCCGATTTAATGAAAATTGGTGCCATAACAAACTCACCAATCTCTCCATCTGTATTACCATTTTATCATATAATACGAACACGACGGCAAGTGTTAACTGGATTGGAGCATCCTCAAAGCGAAAACCCCTCTAGTCTAGTCTAAATCTTTTAAGCGATACTACCCTAAACCAGCACTACCCACCACCAATCCAGATTCGGAGACCAAAACACAACCAATCCCAAGGTGCATTATGCGCCGTCACCGAACCGTCATCAACGACCGACACCGGTCGGTGGCAAGCGAACCAAGGGAAGAGGGATGGTAACACCACCAAGTGCATACAACCGCCATTGGTCTCTTCCGGATTGATAGCGGCACCTCCTCATCCAACAGAGCGAGCGAGCGAACGAACGAAGAAGGGTGCTGGTGAGAGTCTCCGGAAGCGTCGAAATCCCCTTCAATCGGGATTTAAAGAGCCAACCCTAGTCCGCTCTATGTGCCGTGCCAGCTTGGCGGTGGGAAATTTGTTCGTTGTTCCCCCTTGCTCCCGAAAACTACTTTCTGGTGCCGCGAGCCAGTGGTTCTGGCTGGCGTTGTTTATTGCGGGTCCGTTAATTGAATTTCGAACCGGCCAGGAAATTGATCCCCTCAAGATGACAGGAGGAGGGGATGGATGTTCGGGGTAGGAACAAGAAGACGATGGGACGGCAGGAAGAAGAGGGGCGCAGCAGGAACACGTTGTGTTGTTTGACGGATTTGCAGCGGACACAATCTTCTCGGGGTGAGGTAATTGATTAGGAGAAGCTTCCGCAGCAATTATCACTCCCCTCCGGGGGGAATCGGCTACTCAATCGGCTACTGCACATCTTAACTATCCTCCAGGATGTTGATCCGCCTGGTTCGCGCGACAGTAGGAGGTGTGCCGAGGATCTAATTGGAAAGTGAAAAAGCAACGTCCTCGGCATATTTCAGCAATTTGATAGCAACAGAATGACCTTGGATGGTATTTCTAAGGCCGGGCAACAAAAGACGAATTTACATCGTTATCCACACGCACACACATACACACACACACGTGCGCTGTGAGGGTTCACGGTGGTCAAGGAGAAGCGCGCGTCTTTCAGAATACGGTACTCCAGAACCATCGGCCTCGGTCCCATGTGTGTTTATCACGAATCTCTGGGCCCCTGGCAACGGCGGTGTGTATAGCGGTGGGGTGTCAGCGACGGGGCCTCGAACGAAATCGAGATGACATTTATTTACACAGACTGGTGGCGAAAAATAAACTCCAAAATCGAATCTAGAGGGTTCTACGGTAGAAGAAAAAAAACCAACCTCGGGGTTCTCTAACCTTCTCTCCATCTTCTGTCCATTCGGTTGGAACCATCGCCGTGTGAGGGGGGCGGCAAGTACACGGACGACGAGGGGAGGTAACCCCTCATATGATACGGGCCTTCCCTGCCTGCCTGCCTGTCGCTCTTTCCTATGTTGCGTTGTGTGTTGTGTGTACCTTGTAGTTAGTCCAATGCCCAGCCCAGCTTGCTAGCTGTGATGTTGTGGAGCCCGGCCACACTCTGTATATTTGCCTTTCGGTGCTTTTCACCCAGAACCTCTAGAACCACTGACTATACTGCGTGTGCTGTATCTGCAGACGAAGCTGTCAATTTGTCATTCGAATCGGTTGCCTCGTCCTTTCCTCAAAAAGTGGTAAATGAGTGTCATCTTCTTCCTCATGAGTGTATTATGTCGCTCGATTAGCTCCGGTGATCCAACAAAATAAACGGGGTCGTCCCCTGGAGGAGGACGCACCACTACAACTACAACTACAGAGGGTGAGGGTTAAGAGAGATGATATTGATTCTCGCCGCCTGATCCACCATGATGATGATGGTCGCCATGGTAATAGCATCGCGGTTCGCTTCACACATATATATATATATACATATATTCGGCGCTGGTGGCTATGGTTGGTTTTCTGGTTCTGGTGGATCTTCGCTCAACGCTTCCGCTTTATTATGCTAATAAGCGCAATATAATACACATTCTTCTGCTGCTCCTCTCGTCGTTCCCCTCGTAACCATCTCCCCTTTGCCGGATTGATGGTGAAGGTGGTTGGTTTCAACAGCCACAGCAAACCGCCACCACCACCAGCACCACCAGGGACCACTCGCATCGCCGTCAGCATCATCATCCTCATCGTAACCATTTTTGCGGCCAGTTTTGTGTGCCCGAAAAAGAAGACATAAATTATTAATATGTAAATGAATCATAACCGGCATCAACAATTTATGGAGCTTTTCGGCTCAATACCCAGGCCAGCAGCCGGGACGGGAAGTGAATTTAGAAGAAGGACAAGAAAAAAAGTGGCATCAAAACCGATTAAATTCTAACCAACACAAGTGCAGGATCAGCCCGCGCACTAGCAGCAGCAGCAGCAGCAGCAGCAGCAACAGCCACAGCACTGTTTTGATCGTTTTGATCTCCCTCGTCCTCTCCCCCACCGCTTTCGATATGGAGTTTTAATGTCGGAGGATATATATATTGTTTGTGTGTTGGTGGCTCGTCTGGTCTACGCAACTCCTCGCGTTGCGCTCTATTATCCTTTTATTTTCATTTCCTCTCTCTCGTTCGCGCGCCCGAGGTCCGGCCATGCGTTTCGCTCAACAACCGACCACCAGAAGCCCCCTCGGAAACCCGGGGAAATGAGGAATAGCGAAGTACACACTCTGCGACATCTTTATGGCAGGGCACTCCACAGAACAACGTACCGCACCACCACCCAGTGTAGCTTCCGAAGAGGTGTAGGGTGTGTGTTGTTGCTGCACCACGTCGAGTCGAGCGGAGGCAAGAAGGAGAAGAGATGCTGCCGGGACTGGTGGTGGTGGTGGTGTATACGATGGCTGACTGCTTCACCCAAAATCGTGAAATATTGTGTCGCGTCTGTGTGTCTGTGTCTATGGCGTGGTTGTCGAGGGACGCCAGGGGTCTCTTCGAGCCCCGGATATCGAGCTCTCGCCGCCCGTTCCGTCGTGCTTCCTTGTGCTCGGCGGTACGCCACCCTCTTCGTTGGTTGCTGAAGCGGAAAAATGGAATAAACGTAGGGAAGAGCCAAACACGTAAAAAGCCCGCTTCGACTGGCTGGCTGGCTGGCTGGAGGAAGAGAAGGTGTTGCGCTTGTTGTGCAACAGAGTCGTCTATCCCCTGGGCCGCGGGAAGGGAAGGACGAAGAAGAAGGACTCGCTGACACAATTCGGAAGCGACACAGGATATGGAAGGTGCGTTTTGGTGCAAGGATGGCAGCAGGAGGATCCAGCGCCCAGCAGAGCGCGCCGTGAGTAGTGATGAACGTGAAGAGGGAGGGTGTGGTGTCTGTTGCTACCAAAGGGTCGCCTAGGATGTACTTGCTGGCCAAGGCTCTGCAGAGGCTGTGCAGCAGCTATGCTGCAGCGAAGAGCGAGCCACTGCTAGGGGTGGGTGCTAGTGGTGCTGCTGCTACTTCCTATTGAATTATAGATGAACCAATACACAGTAACGCTCGTGAGAGTGTGTGCTGCGCGCACACGATAGGATGATGTGTCCCTGCTTCCAGCTCGGGTTGATTCGGTTCTAAAGTAAATGTTAAAAAAACGAGAAAATCGTTATCGAAAGAGAAGGGATTTGAAGGGGGAAGATCTCGAGAAAAGGGACTAGTAACGATCCATCTCGCTCGTTTCGGCCGGATGTGTAAGGCCCCCGGACGGTTCTGAATCTTTGATGGGCTCCGAGATTCCCGGACCCTTCCTCCTGCTCTGTCTCGCTGTCATCGCTGTCCTCATTACTATTTGATCTGATTTTTATATCGAACTCCTCCCGGTTTAGTAGGATCCGATTGGCGGGAAGCGACACTTTGTCTGAGATGTGAGCAGTGGTGCCTGGAGTGAAAGTGGCATGGATGTCGGTATGAGGATTGGCAATAATCTGTTCTACAGTTATGCTCCCAATGGGACCTACAAAAGCGTCGTGATCCGAATTGTGATTCTCTGCACGGGATTATGCTCTCGCTCTCTCGCTTATGGAAGGAGTGAAGGCAGCCAGACGGAACCGGAACCGAGCATATGAGCGTGCGGGCTATTTGAACATAATTTGAAATCGATACACCACCCACCTACCGAGTGTGTTGTGTGTATACGCGGCACTGCATTCGTAGGGGGTGTTAGCGACGAAAAGGGGTGAGGGTGACACGACGAGCACAACTCCCACACGAAGGCCACTGAATCGAACGTACACGCTACTGAAGGCCCATGTATGTGTGTGTGTGTAAGTAGTTCTTGGTACCTTTAAATGTCAAAACCATAAAGAAACTTTTAATGATTTATCATACTTTTAGGGGCTACTAAGGTTCGAGGCTCCGGTCATCGGAGGGAGAGAGGGCCTAGCTTCAGGATCACTCTTTGGTCCATTTCCACCATTCACTGGTCGATACCTTCGGTAAAATGAAAATCAATTCTCGGTTCAGCGGATTTAAAAAACCAGCGAACCAGCGAATGAAGAAGCTCTTTGAGTGAACTTAATTAGACGCAAAACGATCGTCAAAGCGTATCGTTCGCTCTCTAATCACCTAGTAGCTCCAGCAACAAAAGGGTGTTGTCCAGACAATTCACCCTCCTCTCCATCCCTTGGGGACGCCGGGGGTGAAGAGTGATTTAGTGGACACAGCAGCAGCCTTAGCAACACTCACGCACAAACGTTCCGGAAAATGATAAACGGTTTGTGATTCCGGGTTTGATGCTGCTGTTGCTGCTGTTGCTGCTTGGACACTACTACTACGTCTCCTCCGTTAACGCCGATTTGTCATCGTTACTTCTCCGGCTACTCTCTGTGCCACATCAACTCCAGTGGCTGGAGCGGGTAGAGAGCGATAGTTTCCGAAACAAGACAAACGGATCCAGGGCAAGAGAGGCGGCCAAGGGCGACTGTGCTACCCTAGCGCTGGTACCGTTCTCCTGGTCAGTCGTTGGAGTAACTTCATCGGATCATCGGTCTCAGGGTTGGGGCCGGGGCCCAGCAAACTCTCACTCTCGCTGCCAGGGAACCCTTAAGAGCTGTTGATGATCATGATTAATATCGAAAATTTGTCAAATATGATAATGAGCATCTCCCGAGTTTTGGGTTCGGAGGCTTTTCACCGAGCTAAAAGCGCCCTTTTGGCCACCGTCCGCTACCCCCAAAGCCACGCTTTTTCAATCGTTCGAGGTTCCTCTCCGCATGACGGGTCGCGGTTAGCGCATGCAAACCATTAGCGCTGGGGAGTTTGGGTATGCTAATCTTCCTTCCTCCCAGCGCTTGCTGCTGCTGCTGCTGCTGCCGCCGCCGTTGGCTGTGTGTGCCGCCTTAAGAAGCCTGTTTTGTGCTTTCTGCTCCGGTCACCAAAAATCGTTTTACCAACAGAGTGATAAAGCGCGGTTCGCTCAAAGACGAGAAGTCCCCATTTGATCGCACACAGCACAGCATTAAAAACCCACATATTATTTGGTGGTCTTCCGTCAACATGCACTCCTTCTCCTCCTTGCCACCATACACAGTCAAACGCGCCCACCGAGTGTGTCGAGAGATTTGTTAGTCTGAACAACTAAAACACTAAACCATCATCATCATCAGTCCCGTGGACTTCAGCGTGCGGCGGGCTCTCATGGCAATGGCTACACGCTTAGCTTAGCTTCCCAGCTAGCTAACTCCCCATCCACAGCGAGCACCACACCCCTTGACGGGGTCAGCATGATGTCGAAAGCCCTCCTCTCTCAGACTTCGTGGCGATACCGGTTTGTAATATGCTGAATTTTGATATCACCAACCATATCCCTCGATTGTGAGGACCACCGCGCGCACACTCTTTCGGATTTGGCTGTTCCCCATGCGGTACGATGTGCCATCATCATCATCATCATCTTTGCCGTCGTCGGCGTAGCCGCCATCTATTACGCAGTTTCTTTTTCTTCGCGCCTCATTCACGTTCCCAAACGAGAACTGTCTAAAGATTTCATTCAACACTGTAATGGTTTTTTTGCTTGGTTTTTTGTTGCCTTATGGTTAACACCATCGCCTAGAACTTAGCTATCAGGAGGAACTCGCAAAACCGGAGAATTCTAGCCGACGAGGTAGGACAGGGAAGAATATCCTGGGAAACGACTTTGGGATTACGGCGGTGGTGTGATAGAACGACGCGACGCGCGTCTATGAGTCAAAACGAAGGGTGGAATGTCACCGTCAATCGTTCTTATGGCCATCAGCGTTTAGAAAGTGTGGGATCAGTTGGTGACTATTCATTAATCACGGAATACATAATGCCCGAATATCGAAGACAAGAAGGCTTCGACGAGACGGAAGGCTCGCAAAGGGCTTTAACCTCGGATGGTGCGCGCGCGCGCGCATTAGGCTTTCAATGGTTCTTGATAAATGCGATTTACGCCTAACCAGCAGTCGCCGAAAGTGTAAAGTGTTTTACCGCGAAATATCAATCATTTGTCCGGCGAAGGATTGGCAAAATCATTAACGTTTTTCCGTTTTCTGTTTCCGCGCTTCTTCTTTGCAGTACGCTCCGGAAGAGTACACCCATGAGAGTCCTGTTGCTGGCGGACAACGGTACACCTCGCCAAAAACGGGCGGCGCGCTGTATCAGGCAGAACCGTACTACGATTCACCGGGCGGTTCCTGGTATCCACCGTCGGCTAGTGGTGCGTATGCTCCTCACTCCGGTACCGGTTACCACAATGTCGCCCACGGTCCAACAGGACATCTGGGCGGTGGTGGTGGCGGTGGCGGCGCTGGTGGAGCCGGAACTGGTGGACCACAGCACAACCATGACCAGTATGCCATGTCACCGGTCGGTGTACCGCACATGGACGGCACCCATCTATCACAGGTAAGTTTGGTTTGGTGGTTGGTCACACGTTCGCATCTCCGTTCTTAACGCACGTTCTCTGGTTCTCGTTTCTCGCACTTTGTTACCTTTAACTGGACTTCACCGTCACACCCTTGGGATCTGATGATGCAGAATCAAACACAAGCACTTCCACCGATGAGCACGTTCCGAGGCAACAGCGCACAGATACCGCCTATTGGTACGCAGGGGCAGAACTCACCCGCAATCTACAACGCAATCGCTGCCGGTCACCACAATCAGCATGCTCAGCATAGTCCTATTGTACAGAACGACACGCTGGTCGGAAAGGCGCTGCAGACGGTTAGTATCTGGTGATTGATCGAGCTACTTGCTACTCTGATCCGTGTGTTTAGCATTAGATGGTTCCTGGGAGCGGCAAACTCACTAATTCCCTGGTACTTTTTTCCATTTCTCGTAGATGTACCCAACTGACCAAAGCATTAGCAGTTACGGTTCCAACCCCACCACACCAGTGAACTCGCCTCCTCCACTAACGTCCCAGCAGCAGCAACAGCAGCAACAAGTTCAACAACAACAGCAAAGCCAACAAGCAGCACAGCAAAGCCTCCATGCGGCCGGTGGTCCTGGTGGTGCGAATGGTGCGCCCGGTGGTGGTCCCAGTTCCGTCAGTGCTGTGTCGGCGGCCGCGGCAGCGGCAGCAGTTGCAGCCGTGGGAGCCAGCAGCTGGCAACAGATCAACCCGGTGATCAACAGTAACGGAGGACCGGTGGCCGGTCT
>NC_064874.1:64323556-64353556 GCF_943734745.1 Anopheles darlingi
AAATAGAATATGTTTTATATCAATGATGGATCACAAATGATGTGCCCTTCACACAGTTTTTTACAGCTGTTTTATAGCTGTCCCGAGTTCGGTCGGAAAGAGGACAGAAGAAGCTATCGCACATAAACTCTCTAAACGCAATATATTAATTTCCTTTTCATGACGGAATATTGCACAAGCTGTTGTCGATTGTTTGCTTTGAATGTGATTTCAATTAGTTTTATCTAATAGCCTACGAGTTAACATCACAAACTGATTTGTCCCCAAACTGTTCCCTAACATCACGTCCAGTCATTCAACTAGAATCACGTTGGTATGGATAAAGCTAATAGAAATCTTATCATTCGCCGAAAGCTGCGGCAGCGGGAAGAACCGAGTCAGTAAAATTAAACGGTGCAGCGAACTTATTTATACGCAAACCAACTTCTTCACTTGACGATAAGGCATAAATTTGTTTGAAAGGGTAAAATGATTTTAAAATGATCGCTTGAACTAAAGAGCGTCAAAACATGGTTTTTAATTTCATAAATATGTGATACACTTTTCGGTACGAGGCACAGGAAGGGCTGTAAAAAAACAAGAGATCAAGAAAACAGGTACAAGGGAGAGCAAATTGCAGCAAACAAGAAATTAAAAACCGTATCTCCATGCACCAAGTTTTCGTGATTTGATTTGTTTTTTATGTCACCTCCTGTTGATTTTTGGATTCGTAATTGTTTTAAACGGTACAGCTAACGAATGGTTAGAAAGGGCACTATCAGCGCTTATACTCGAGAGATGGTGCGATATTTCAGAGCAAATCATCGATACTAGAAACATGCACTTGGCTCATCTTTTGTTTAGTTAGTTACTTATTTGTATTTTTTTTATTTAGATAATGTTTTAAAATGCAAATTTTTTATTCATATTTTATCAAGCGATACCATTCGGTTAATAGGAATAGTAGTTCTTATATGCCTTCTTCCATTTGATTTGGTATTTTGTTTCCAAAGCAAAATAGAAAAACAAAACAAACGTGTAATTGCAAAACACTAGACGCGCTGGATCACTGACCCAAAATGCAAGTGCAAAAGCGATCCTTAGAATGGAGCAAAAAAAAAACAACAATCAATGATACACACCCATCAGCGCGAGTCGTGATGAGTGAATTCGTTTCGCCATTTTTAAGTATATACCTTCCAATGTTCGTTTTATTATTTTAATTATTTTATTGTACTTATAGAATGTATGTTTTAAGCACGATACTATTGTACATGTCGTTCGCGATGCGGAAACGAATGGAAAAATGATGAACCGAGCAAACAAAAACAATCAATAGCAGAAACAAACAAACGATGCCGAAAGAGTCGACCAAGAGCAGTACACTTTCTTTTGGTGGTTGAGGTATTTTGGACATGAGGATGATGTTTTTCTTACTGCGCTTTAGTTGTACCATCCTTCATATCGTTTATACAATGACCATTGAACGCTGGATGGCCTATTTTCGTTATGAGGAGTCAATGATGAGATAGAAACAACCAACGTTTGTGATTGAAAGGAAAAGTAAAATGCACAAATTGGCCGAACATACAAGCGTGCTAACGAATGTTGGTTACGCTGCTGATGTTATGACCTCTTTCTTATTCTGCGCATATCATTTACAGAATTTTATAATGCTTCTTTTTGCCCTTTTCATTTTGCTGTTTCCACTGAAAACATCCTTTTTGTATATTTTTAGTAAAACGAATCGATGTACTTAATAATGTACAGTAGTGTAAATCCGTGAAATTCCTTTAAAAATTGCTAACCTAAACATCAAGTTAAAAATAATAAACAAGCGAACCGAAAAAGAGGCTAAACCAGCAACCAAGCGATCAGAAAATATGGGTTAAAAAAGCAGCAATATAAAATTAGAATGATATTGTAAAAGCAGGAAAGAGCAAACCCAGTCAAGTTGTGAACTACAAAGTGAGTATGTGAATCAATGATGCCCGACAGCAAATCGGCTACAAATCCTACAATCAACAAATAAGGGAATAGATGTGTGTAAAAAGCGAAAAGAAAAGGCGATAGTGATGGTGAAAAGAAAAACGAAGGAAAATGGAAGGAAAGATGGTAACGACAGTGATGTAATGATAATACCAGATGGATACGTTTTAATAATGCTAAACAAAAAAGAAAAATGGGAAAAAACTGTAAACAAACAATTGAATCACACAGCAGCCGCAAGGAACGGACGAAAGAAAAGAAAAACAAGAATCATTACAATGTATATTATGTTATTAAAATAAATGTGCCATTTTTCCATAATAATTACGAATTGAGGAACTGGTTCCTCGTTGATGGTGTATAATACCTACCTATCCGAATGACAACCTAATTAAATTTCAATTGAGCTCGCGTGAGTGTTCGATCGCGTGATAGTATGACAAAGAAATCAACAGAAAGGTTCTATAGAGTCGCGAAATACTTTATTTATTTTTGCATGTCCCTCTTTCCACTACTAACAAACTTCTATGGATTCGAGGACAGCAACACACAGCTGTAATTATGCTAAAGGGACCGAAACATCCGAACCATGAAACACATCACACTCACTACTTCTACAAAAAGCTCCACAATCGTTAACGTCCCTAGTGATCAATCGTTGGCAATGATTGTATCTTTCGTTGAGCACGTAGCTTTTCCTTAAACACCGGTACCCCCGCCTTGATCTCTTTGCCTTGCAGCATTACGACGGCTCCGGCTGGATGTAGTTCGTTCGAACGGAACGCCATCTCATCACAGAAGTTAGCCGACATCGTTTTCGTGAGAAGCGGTGACTTGATGGGTTTGCGTAGCACTCGCGTGCAGACTGGCCGACGGGTGCTGACCTGGAACAGAGAAGTCGCCGGTAGGACAGCACTGAACGGATCCACAAAACCACTGCCGCTGCTCCGTTCGCTGGTGCAATCGAAAGAAGATTTTGAATTTTCGGCCGTTTTCGGTTTCTCGCTAGCACGTCGCTGCTTCTCCAACTTAACGGTCTGGAAGTTTTTGATGAAATTACGTGTCGATTGTGAAATCATTTTTCCATCCAGCAGCACTGTCAGGGAGAAGCAAAACCAAGAATATGGGTTATTTTGGAAGCCAAATCATGCGAATGCTACAATGTTCGTACGAAGTTTATGGCCAGCGGCAGCGGTAACCTTCTCGCGGTAGTGTACATCGCGCTGAGCGGCAGAATCTTGCAGATCGAGGACACGCAGTGAGTAGAGGGCACTAATGACGGGCGTGATATCATCGGTCGATTTGAAGTTGTTTTCTGAGGCGAGAAGGATCTCTAGTTTCCACAACGGTTCCAGTGCGTCGATGTTTGTTAGCTTCAGCTTCTTGATATTTAAAACTTTAAGATGATTCTGTGAAAACGGAGCAGAGGATAATCTATGTCACAGACTTTTCGAACGATCGCCCTTTCAGGAACGATTCTTACCGCCAGCGCACAAACGCATTCTGGATCGAAGTCGAACCGTACGGCACCATCCAGCTGCTGGCGCTCGATGTGGACCTGCTCCAGTTTCTTTAAGTTGCCCAAATTCTCTAGACGCGATATTTTGTTGTAACCTAGATAGAGCTGCTTAAGGTTCTTGAGACTATCCAAGTTCTCGATCTTTCGTAGGTTATTCCACTGCAGATACAGATGCGTCAGGTGGGCGAAGGCGTTCAGCTTTTCAATTTTGCTTATTTGGTTGTTGTGCAGATACAGGACCAGGATGTTTTTGGTCGGATAGATGTTGTTCTGGTGGAAGTAGAAAATGCTTTCTGTACTATAAATGCGTTGCGGGACTGGTATTCAGGACATTCTGCGAAATAAGTCCTATGGCGGGGGTAAAAGTTTTTCAAATTCCCTTGAAGTTAAACGGCATACGATGCCATATGTGAAAGCAAACAAATGAAAGTTATGCTTAACTATTCAAAACTGAAAGCATTTGCATGTTCACGGAGAAATTCCTTTCTTCGCACGTTGGTGCAAACATCGGGAAAGGGATTGCGGGTCAATTCGCCAGCCAATCGCAGCCACTACCGTGTCTGACCTTTTCAATCATGCTGACAGCGTGGCGTAGCCGGAACCTTGAGCCGAAGCGTAGACCGATATGGAGGGCATACCGGAAACGTACACCGGTGGGCACATTGTGCAATCATACGATTCTCTCTGAGCTATTAGTAGCTTATGCACCAGATATGTAGCAAACTGTAGCCTAATTCTGCCTAAAATGATTAACGAAAACTAATCTGAGAGAATGCACTTACAATTTTGGTCATATTTTTATCATTTAGATAAAGATGCGTAAGATTCGTTTTTGCTTTCTTCGAGAACACCTTGTGCTTCGTCATTTTGCACGTTTTCGATTTCACTGTAGTATGCACAATCGAATCCCGGCTGCCGGTTACTCTGTGACCGCGTGCGAAGGCCGTCCTTTTACGGGTTTAATTTTGATTTCCAAAAGTTCTAGTTCAAGCGAACAGCACCTTCTTAATGGACAAGGAACTTGCTATTACGATGTACCGAAGGGAAGGGTTAGTGATAGACTAATTTCTGCTTAAGTTAGACCCGGATAGTAAACAACTGGCTGCGAAGCGGCGCTTGGGTAGTAACGGTTGCTACGTCTGCGATTGTTTGATTTGAACGCCGCTTGGAAGCGTCGTAGTTTGGTCGAAAAGTAGAGAGGTTATTTCGAGCGGCGAAATACTTTAATCCGTCCGCAGGGTAGATAAACTATCTGATCCTTGCTC
Source organism: Anopheles darlingi (assembly GCF_943734745.1). Taxonomy (NCBI): domain Eukaryota; kingdom Metazoa; phylum Arthropoda; class Insecta; order Diptera; family Culicidae; genus Anopheles; species Anopheles darlingi. Next base: position 64,328,309 of record NC_064874.1, read on the forward strand.
GACTAGCAGACGAGCAATACGATTGATCTTTCGGAGTTTTTCGAATTTATACCTGTGATTCAGTTAGCATATCCAAAAACACTTTGTCCGAAAATGGATTTTTAATGCATTTTTATTCATAAGCTGTTTTTGAACATGAACATTAGTATTTATGCTACGCAAATCACTGTAATAATTCGCGGATCATCATCCGGGAGAACTTCAAACCTAGGCGCATGTTTTTGAAATAAAACCAATTAATTGTTTTTGCATCTATGGTATTCCTGTAGGGACCGTTCAAATTCGATGTAGTAGAGGAACCGTGCCACCAGGCGCCTTCGTATAATTCAGCGTAATGATATGCGGATGCCCCATCATTGTCGCGATCCTTGGTTGAAAATTTCGCCCCCTTGTTGTAATCCGTCATTGAGTCAGTTGCATTTCCACTATACGATCCCAGGGTCTTAAGTCGGTATTGCTCACTTTCGCTACCTACTTGAAACGCACTGTAACGGGCGTACCCGTAATCACCTTCAAAGTCCCGTATCTCAAATATTATTTCATGTTTACGGGCCGTCGTTATTTGATGCAGTTTTTCCAGCCCCAGCCAGAACTCCTTATCAACTTCACCGAAACCGTCCCGGTATTGGGTCCAGTTTCGGTAAAAATCAACTGACCCGTCGAACCGATGTTGCACAACGAGCCAACCGCCTCCAAACTTTTCCTGCTCACAATACGCTTTGAATGGTGTACTAGCATCGTTGGCATTGATGAGATACACTCCCGACACTTGGCACGGAACATCCTGGCACGATGTGAATGGAGGTTGCTTAGGTTTCGGCGTAGTGGTGGTAGTGGTAGTAGTAGTTGTTGGGATAGTTGTTCTTTGCGTTGTTGTTGTTGTTGTTGTTGTAGTAATCGGTGTAGTTGGCTTTATAGACGTTGCTGGTTTGTTAATTTCCCGGTGAGATGAGCTGATACAGTTTAGCAATCGCGAGTTGTACAGCGATCTAGTCCCCTCCAGTGGTGCTACCAATTCTTGGTTGTCCATTGACGTTAACTTGAACATTTTTTCTCGCAACTGATAATGACTCGAGCAAGAAGTTTGCTGCTCTAAAATCAGCATTGATTGATCTTGAAGTACGGTCAAGTTACGCCCGACATCTTTCACTAAACGGTCTTCCAAACGGTTCACTGCCCACTGGACATCTGCAAAGGTCTTCTTTTGAGATGCCTTGTTGCTTACCATCTGCTCCTGCAGTTCGTGCTGTCCGTATTGAAGCTCCAGCACCATGCGTTCGATATTGTTCAACTTTTCCAGCAGCATCTCCAGACTGCATCCCAAGACTGCATCTACGGACGGTTTTTCTTCGATGAAGTCGTCGTCTGCAAGGCATTTGTTAGATGTTTCTGCGTACAAAGCAACACAAACAATGATGAAACAAATAGTTATTTTCATGTTGGAGGCAAGAAAAACACATATACGTGTCAAGTGCTGGCCGAGTCGGAACTGTAAAGCTATGGTTTTCGGAACCCCATTTTATACAAGATCAAGGCTCGTATCTGCGAGTAGTTGATGGTGAGAAACTTTCTAGAACAAGTCTTGTAAGTGGTGTCACCAAGCACAGCATCTGTGCTTAATCTGTTTCCAGCCCGGCGTGCAGTAAGTCTCAACGTATGGTACGGACATATTTGCATGATAAGCGGTTGGTACAGCATCCGTCACCCAAGGCCATGCATGTTTGGGTTTGCCAAAAAACGCGAGGAAGCCCTGGTAGGCGTCATGATAACAGACGTGCATGTGGCTTATGCTTCCGATAAATTTCGGACGACCGCTTCACTTACGGACGTCGATTTGACCATGCGGTTATGAGTTAACGTTAGTTTCCGTCTAAGCGAGGTTTGGTCGGTGGTGTGCATTGTATGACGACCACCACGCTTCGTCTTCGGTGGTTTGTGCATGTCATGAAACTGGCAGACAACGGCCCGGCTTCTGGCGAGATGACTTCTTGGGTAGACAGTCTACACACTTTTCTCCAAGATTAGAGGCTTTCGCGGGTTTTGCTAGCGCTGTCATAGTCTTAACGATTTCCATGCCGTCCTCGATTTCCAAAAACCCGCCCGTTTTGGAAACCCGGCTGTGGATGACACAGCCATCACGGCTACCAATTCGTAGTTGGTGCGATTCAATTTTGTGTTTATGATACCACTCTTCCCTTCCTCATGTTCTCTTTCACTTATCAGCCACTCATGTATCAACAGGAAAGCTCTTGGCAACTGTTTTAGAAACGTATGTCAGCATGGGTTTGACGTAATTCATATGGACACTCACCAACACCATCAGCTGCGACTACTTATTAAAAGCAAACATGTAGTCTAATCATCAACGATGATGGTCACGAACAAGCTTTCGGTTCCCTCCAAGTCTATACCGCCGAATAATCAATTAGTCACTTGGAGATGGTTGAATAACCCTTTCTTATCGCCACTAAATTGAACAATAGTGTGCCATGGTGCCGCTCATTTTATTATCCATTTTTTGGATAATTCGAATTTTTTATACTGAATGTTTCTCGTTTGTCTCGATTTTTCATTTTTATCAGGCATTTTTATCAGGCTGAAGATCACTTGAGGCAGTTTCGTTGAAGTCCACAATCGAGGTATTAGTGGACTATGGTAAAGCCGCAAGATTGGAAAGGTACACGCAATTGAAAGATGATAGCTCTAAAAATTAGTTAAGATACACGATACTTCTGATATTTAGAAGGAAATTGTTTCGGAGTGATCAAAAAACGAAAGAAATAAACAACTAACTCTACATTTAGCGTGTAATTGTACGTATAAGATAGTTATTGGCCATTGGTCTTCAATAGCAGCGGCACCATAGGCACATACTGTTTTATATGTGATAACAGTATATTCTTAATGGATGTTGCATACATACGCATTCTAAAATAACAACCTTATATATTGTACTTTTTTTTTTATTAGAATATGTATTCGTCACGTCATCTAGCACCAATTATTTTCGTCGACGTGATAACCGTTGATGATAGTTTAATTTTTCGTCACTCTCATTTCTTCTCGAATGCCTTGCGGCCAGTTATGTTTTGGTAGTTGGTGAATACAGTCACCAAACACCATTTCTCAGCCAAGCAGTCTAGTTTTGAAAAGATCCCGCACCATTTATGGGATAGTTACAACTTGTTGGAAACGTTCAACAGCTATTAGAGCGAAAAAAGTGTAGTGTGTTTTGTTCATCTATTTGTAAAACACTGCCGACGTTCGATTCGTTTGATTGAAGATTATCGCGTTTTAAAAGTGTGTGTTTTGTTGTGAAACCAAAAGGATATAATCTTTTTAGGCATCAATAGAAAAGTGTGTTTGGAATGAAGTGGTAGTGTGAAGTAGTAAAAAAATCGTACGAAAATGCGTACAGTTGAGGTATTTTTATTCGTTGTCATGAGTCTATTCGCGGCGAAGCTATTCCAGCAAGAGTGTCATGGCCAAACAAGTAAGTAGAGGCTATGCAAAAACAAGCGTTTAAAATCAATCAGTAAATTGAAACGGTGTAATGCAATGAAGTAATTCAATGATCTAGCAAATGTAATGATGAAACGCAAAGCTAATCGCTAAAAGGCAAATACGCATCCAAGAGAAATATTAAGTGAAACAATCGCACTGTGTACGTGTGTGCATAAGCGCAAATTAATTAATTTCAACTAGTTTGGGAACCGGTACAAGACATATGGCATTTCGACAGTGTGAAAAACCCGCGAATAATTAAATCTCAAGAATTTCTTGTTTCGGTATAATCGTTTGTACTGTTTTCAGCTAATGGCGAAGTAGATAATACAACATTAGCAACTCCGCACATCGAGTACACGAACGATGCTGTAGAAATATCATACAAAGATAACTGGAATGTTTCCTGCAAATCTAATAGGCCCATTATTTGGGTTTGGCCTGAATTGGTAAGTTTGTTGAGAAGAAAAAGATTGTGGTATATAGATTATTTATAAATTTTTGATCGATTTTGCAGAATTCCAATAATGTAAGCTTCAAAGAGTATCTCCATGATGATTCCGGAAACATTTATACAGCTATTCTTATAATCAATGACGCAGCTGCATGGGAAGTGGGGAGATATTACTGTGTCCATAAGGAATCTGAATATAATACTGGACAGCATTTGCATGCAGCATATATGGAAGGACACTTCGCAAGCATATATGTGTACGTCAGAGACACCTATGGACAAATAGTGTCTGTTCCAAATCAGGCTTTCGAGATTGATCGATACGATGACTTCATTGTTCCTTGTAAACCATCATACCCGGATGTGAAGTTAAAACTGTGTAATCCTTTAGATGGGGTTAGTACTTCATATCCAGCATCCCACTTTATACGTTTGTGTATAAACTCTTCTGCTAATGGAGGACGCATTATGTTCATATTAATAATATCGTAGTTGTCTAGTTCTGTCTTACAGAATATGATCCGGAGAAGGGCTTCACTGTTAAGGCTGATACCTTTAGTGTTAAGATCCTACAGTTCATGTGTTATTCTGAATTCAATATCAGAGAATTGACAGCACGAATGAAATGTAAGATGGTTTTCATTAGTTATTAAATTTATATTTGTGAAATTCATCCAATTGCTGCTGTTTCCTGTTATTGTGACTAATACAGTTTAGATGTATACATGGTCGATAGATGTATTCTACTCTTTGATAAGAAACTTGATCTAGCGCCCTTTTTCTTTTATACATACTGAGGTTTCACATCTTTGATACATTCTCTTATTTGGTCCAGTGCGGCGGATTTAACTGTTAAGGTTTGATTGAATAATTTAGTAGATTTTGTATTGATAACGCAGATTGTGAATCGATTCATTAATTATCTTTAACACATTCGAGGACTTTTTACTTAAAAATCATTATGAAACACTTGAACCGATCTTGATAGTTAAAATTTTATGGTTAATTAGACTGAAGGTAAACCATTTGTATGGTGTTTATTCACATTCATTGTTCGCGTCATTTTTGTTCTTTTTACAGCTAAGAGTAAAACATATAACACAAAATATGCTGCACCGCTGATTAATTACAACACGAAAGTAGTGCTGCTATCGTATGGCGATAACCGGAATGTCTCATGTATGTTTAATAAGCCCATTCGTTGGATACGGTATGATGCATCGTACGAAGGGGTATGGTCCGGTTATACGCGCTGATCATTGAATTGATTAATAATTTAAGCAATTTGCACAATGTTTCAGGATTCAAATAGTGCGAAAAGCGTCCAATATGTTGTAAACGAACTAGACAGAACGTATGGAGCATTTCTCATATTCACTAATGCGTCTATGAAGGATGTGGGGCAATATGATTGTGTTTCTCAGGAATCCGATTATCGAAACGTTAGCATTTATGTCGACATAGGCGAAAATTTTCGAGGTACAATGCATGTTCCAGGAGACTCTTTTCAGATCGATCGATACGACCACTTCATTGTTCCTTGTAGACCATCACATCCGTATGTGGAAGTGAAACTGTGCAATCCTTTGAACGATGTAGGTATTTCATATGACGGCATACATTCAGGCAGTCAGCGCTTCTATAGGGGCTCAAATAAAAGCTCCTATCCATAATTATTTCTTCTCTAGTTCTGCCTTACAGAAAATGATCCGGAGCTGGGCTTTTCTGTAAAACCACAATCCTTCAATGTTAAAATCCTACAGTTTATTTGCAAATCTGAATTCGATAGTGTAGAACTTACAGCCCGATTTAAATGTAAGTAGATTTACATTCCATTACATTTAAACTTGTTAGTGATTTTTTCATGATATATTGAAAGAAACTAGATGTTTCTTGAACACATTTTATACCGTTCCAAAAAATCAATTCACCAAACGAACAATAAAGTCGTACCTCACTCATCAATTACGAACACTAACGCCCTGAGGAGCCTTCAACGAGAGTATCTATTTACGGTCGCGATGGTTCCCCACTGAATTTCACTTCAGTCTTCCTTCCACTTCCAACTCGATTATCTGTCTTAGTTTTTTATCATCCGATAGTTAATTACAGTTAGACAGGATCTATTTAAATGTTGAATAACTCCGCCATTTTTCAGTCGATTTTGGAAAATGAGCCAGGTTTATTTAGGTTATACAATGCCATTTAAAATTTACTAAGAATATATTATTGATCATGTGACCTCCTCGATTCGACATACAAAAGGCGGCTCACAAAACGATGAAGACCAGACGGGGTTGTTTTAAACGATAAGTGCTCATGCGCCTCGCGCTTTGCAACCATTTTTCTTTCGAAAGCCCAAGCCCATGGAATCGTTCTGGCATCCTTTTAATTAGCTGCAGAAAACGTGACACGATCATCAACCTCATTCACCGTTTAAAATAATTTGCTTAATGTTGTTTATTCACTTTGACTTCTTTTTCATTATACTTCTTCTATTTACAGCTAACAATGAAGCAGACAATACAACATTTATTGCACCGCAGATTGATTACAGATATCAAACCGTAGAGCTTCCGTTCGCAGATCGCTGGAATCTTTCATGTATGTCCAATAAGCCCATACTTTGGGTTAGGTATGATGCAGGGTACGAATGGGTAAGATTGTGATGTTGATATTTACCATGGAATTTATTAATAATTTATATTATTTATACTATTTTTGAGAATTCTACTCAGCCGAAGAGCACCGAATTCGCTACAAACGAACTAGACAGATTGTATGGAGCGATTCTCAAAATCACTAACACAACTGCGAGTGATGTGGGACGGTATTATTGTATTCATAAGGATTCGCATTCTACTATTGAAGAACATTTAATTGAAATGAATCGGACAGGACATATCGTTAGCATATATGTATACGTCAGAGACCCTTTTCGAACAATAGTACCTTTGCCAAAAGTGCCACTTGTGATAGATCAATATGATAATTTCATTATTCCCTGTAAGCCATCACACCCAGATGTAAAGGTGGAACTGTGCAATATCAACAACGAGGTGAGTTAATGCTGGAATGGTTTGGTTGTCAGAACTCTGAATTTACTGTATTCAATTTGTATTGTCCAGGATTGTTTTGCGTCATATGATCCACAGATTGGCTTCACTGTACATGTTGATTTCAATACTAAGGGGATTTATTTAAATTGCAGTTCCACTACATACAATGAAATAATCGCTGTAACATTTAAGGGTACGTTAAATCTTATATTTTAAATGCCTGAAACAATTAACAAATTCTGTAAACCGTGATGAACGGCGCCAAAGTATGTTACGAATGAATTCATTCAATCATTGTATGTTGTTTCCTGCAGGCCCAATGAAAAGCGATCAGCATGTTCAATCTGATTATCAACTATACATCTTTGTGCTAGTGGTAGTAGTCGCTTTGCTAGTGTGCCCAGGGATTTCTTTACTATGCTTGAAACACACGAGAGAAATGAGAACTTTGAAAGAGATGGAATTGGCAGCTATGTTGGAAGGAGATCTGGATAGTTATAGCCCAACAATGACCCCCAACGAGCAAACCGATCGCCTTCCCTATAACATGGAATACGAATTTCCAAGGGAAAGAATCATGCTTCAAGAACAACTTGGCGAAGGTGCATTTGGAATTGTTGTGAAGGGAAAGGCCATTGGAATAGTCGAAGAGGAAACGGAAACCACCGTTGCAGTGAAAATGGTTAAAAAGAAATATGATATCGAGGCTCTACAAGCACTTGTTGCAGAACTGAAAATAATGATTCATTTAGGTCAGCACCTAAATGTTGTCAACCTTCTTGGCGCCATTACAAAGAACATCGGAAAACGTAAGTCATAGACTCTATGGTCCTTTTGCGACCAATTTTAACATTTCGTTGTTTGTATGTCCCATATGCTTCAGGGGAACTGATGGTGATTGTGGAATACTGTCCGTTTGGAAATGTGTTGAATATCCTCCGTAATAATCGATCTTGTTTTATTGATGAGATCAATCAGCAATCACCAAGGTGAGCACAATTTCTCGATAAAAATTGTATCTAATGACACCTACAGCCAAAAGAAGACAAGCCTTTTAATGAAACCACCAACTCGAAACCACTATATCTGCTCTTGCGCTTGTAGAAAGAGATCACTGCTACTCTGTACTAGATGTGATTAATTGCTCAGAGTCAATTAATTGGCTTAATCGAAATTATAGTCCACGGTTCAGTGACATACTCTCTTATGTTGCGTAGTAGCGCGAAGAGTATTAAGTTATTTGGACAAACGGTTTTTACGTGATTCAAAATAATTCATCAGTTATTGCGCTACATGTTTGTCAAATAATGCTTAAATGAGTAGATCGATATTAAAATAACATTTATTATTCATTTGGATGATCAAACAAACTTCTAATATAAAATTGGACTACATTTGATTACTAATATTTAAATTGGATATAACACGGGATTACATCTGCCTTGCAGTCATTATGGGTATTTGTAGTTCTAGTAGTAAACTCAAAATCGGTCTTCTTACTGGTCATAGTGTATTCGAAATTGGACCCACAACATCTCGGAATACAAACATGTTAGGGAGTTCCGGTTCCAATTCATCAGCTACAGTCTTTGAAAGATCCATCAGCACCACAGATCTGATCTGTTGGGCTTTCCAAGTTGCCACCGGAATGGACTACGTCGCATCACGCAAAGTACTGCATGGAGATTTGGCGGCTAGAAATGTTCTTCTGTGCAACGATAATGTAGTAAAAATCTGCGACTTTGGGTTATCTCGTTCCTTGTACAACGGTGATAAGTACAAGAAAAGTAGTAAGTCACCCCTCCCTGTACGGTGGGTTGCACTTGAGTGCTTCAGTGATGGCCTTTTCAGTACCCACTCGGACGTGTGGTCGTATGGGATCTTCCTCTGGGAACTGTTCTCACTCGGCATGGTACCATACCCCGGAATAGAAATGAATTCAGATTTTTACAAAATGCTCCGGGATGGATTACGAATGGAATGTCCTCCATTTTCCAACCAAGATATTTACGATATTATGCTGAGTTGCTGGAAGGTAAAGCCAGACACGCGACCTTCATTTAAAGAACTCCGAAGTCACTTCAGCGCAATGTTGGTTCAGGAGACGCAGGATGTAAGTATTAATATCGAGCTATCGTTTCATCAAATCCCAACATGAAGCATTCAACACAACTCTTTTGCAGTACTATTTGGCTCTAAATGAGCCTTATCTAGCATTGAACAATGCACGAATGGTGGCATACTGCACGGAATACTTGTCCCCAGAAACGGATGTTCATCTTGTGTCAGGTAAAAGCCAGAACCAAGTGTCGTAATTGAACATCAAGTCATTTATTGAGTCCTTGAATGAATGATCTCCAGGCTCTGAAGGACGTGCTGGAAAATTCGTGGAAATGGCGACGGTAAAAGAGTTTGGTGGATATCAGAATCTGACGACTGACGGGTCAATAAATCCGGCTAGTACGAATCACAACAAACCCGAATACGTGAACGAGTGTGTACTAAATAACGAGTAAATTGTCAAGGATTCAATAGCGTAGTCTAGCATACTCAATAGAAGACTATCAGGATAGTAGGATATCAACATTGTATTGCCTTTCTAAAATTCAAGAGTATTTAATGGTTCATTCATGTTTATATAGCTTTTTAATAAAAATCAAGTTTTTTATTTGTAGCCATGTTTGTTTGAAACTTGTATGATTTGCATCACGTAAGATTGTCCGTACAGGGTCGAGCTGCGAGGATCCGTCACCAGGCATACCTTCTCGTCCACGTTGTAGTACGGTTTGACGTACTTTTCGTAAAAATCGGTCGGTCGGATCGGTTCGATCGGTAGATACTTCTTCGACTTGTCGTAGCACTCCCACGTTGCTTGTTGATCAGATTAACCAGCATATCCCACTGGCCCCCATCGCAGGTCGGATCGGACAGCAGAAAAGAGACCAACCGGCCGTCGACTCCTTCGCCACGCTTCGCCGTGTCGACCACATTGTTAAGGAAGTAGTTCGCCCGTTCGAACTTGTCCCAGTAGAACAGGTACGCTTGCGAGAACTCGAACTCGTCCAGATTGTACTGTTTGATGAACGGAATGCAGATGTAGCTGAGCGCCGCAAACAGCCAGCAACGGCCCGAGCTTTTCTGGTTCGTCAGCGGTTTGCCCTCATTCTCGATCTAGAAATAAAGCAGAGGGTGCTTCCGAGTGGTGTACGCGGACGTTTATTTTATCGTGGTTCTGGTCAGTTTCGGACAGGTCAGCAAAATTCGAGCGGTTGATCCGTAAAATTCCAGCAGTTTTTGGAATTTGAAGAAGTGACCAAAAATAGCGTACAATCGTGCCCTGCTCCTCGCAAAAAAGGTCCAGTTGTCAGGCGGCTAGTTAAAGGTTAAGTGGGCCGCGAAAGTTGTTTGTCATCGAGTTTTTGTTGAGCCGCTGCCGATTTCTCGTTAAACCTTTTCACAAGTTGCTACAACTAGGAATTAAAGCATTAAAACATTCTTTAAAAGGTAAGAAGTTCAACATCACAATAGATTAACACAAAACCCATGTGGATTTGTAGTTTTAGAATGATTTCCCAGTCGATTGAAGCTGCTTTGTCACGTAAACATAACCTCACTGGTGCGATTGTTTTTGCAGATGTTCCTTACCCGTTCCGAGTACGATCGAGGCGTAAACACCTTCTCGCCGGAAGGCCGCCTGTTCCAGGTGGAATACGCGATTGAAGCCATCAAATTTGGTTCCACTGCCATCGGAATATGTACACCGGAAGGTACGTGATGCAACCCGGTCGATGGGACACCCGGTCTTGATTCCCTCTTGATTCTGCTTCTCGTAGGAGTTGTGATGGCCGTGGAGAAACGGATCACTTCATCGTTGATGGAACCATCGAAGGTGGAAAAGATCGTGGAAGTTGATCGTCACATTGGCTGTGCTACGTCCGGGCTTATGGCGGATTCGCGTACGCTGCTGGATCGGGCACGACTCGAGTGCCAGAATCATTGGTTCGTGTACAACGAGCGTATGTCGGTGGAATCCTGTGCACAGGCTGTGTCCAACCTGGCGATTCAGTTTGGCGATGGTGATGAGGATTCGGCCATGAGCAGACCGTTCGGTGTGGCCATCCTATTCGGTGGCATCGAGAATGGAGAACCGCAGCTTTGGCATATGGATCCCTCCGGAACGTACATACGGTTCGATGCGAAAGCGATTGGTTCCGGCAGTGAGGGAGCACAGCAGAATTTGCAGGTAAGCCTGCGGTGAAGTGGCATGCTTGAGGAGGGCATGATATTGAACAAATCGTTCTATTGGTGCATCGTTTTAGGACTGCTATCTGCCCACAATGACCATCAAGGAGGCAATCAACCTAGCCCTCAGCACACTGAAACAAGTGATGGAAGAGAAGCTGAACTCGACGAACGTCGAGGTGATGACGATGACTCCCGACAAGCTGTTCCGTATGTTCACCAAGGAAGAAGTCGAGGAGTACATCAACAGCATGAGCTAGATCTAGATCGGAGTCTGTGTCATTTGCTTTAGCGCTTCACAATCATCCGTTTAGCGCCATCATTTTTCTAATTTCGTCTGGCTTTTTATCTTATGGATCGATAACGGTGTACTGGTTTAATTGTTTTGCTCGGTCACTGGAACAAGCAGGATTCATAATTCATTGTCACCGTGTGCCGAGCAGGAGCGCTCGATTTGAGAAAAATGTCGTGTCGTGCGACAGCCTGGATGAATAAATCTTGGATAAGAAGTAAAAAAGGCCTTATCGTAGTGTAATTTCCACCGTCCATTGCATAAACACATAAAATGCCTGATGTTAACGATTATAAATCCGCCTCCAAACTAAGGCTCTTGCATGCTGAGTGTATTTGACGATTCAGTTGTAATCATCATTAGAGACTGTTTGTATGGGCACGATGTTTGTATTAATAATGAGCAAATTAATGTTAGTCATCAAGCTAAGCCCAGTAAAGGCAGCTATTTCTTCTGCCCAAGCGTTAGCGTCTGACCGGCGAATCAATCTTCACCTCGGGCACTTGCCTTGCTTATAAATCGATTGCGAAAAACTGTTTCCTGCGTACCAGCATCCGTGCAGCCCTAGCAGCGTCGTATGCTTTGCTGACCGTCCTAATCCCCTGCCGCAAAAAGCGATCAAATCATAAGCAAAACATTTCGTTCAGCTTCGTTTGCAGCGCTCTGTCGAACAAACGAGTGGCGTGCAATTGTGTCTGCAAGATGTTATCCGATCGCCGAACGGGGGCCAATCCGTTTGTGGAGTAGAGTAGCGCATGGCATCGGTATCCCGGCACACATCGAAACCATTACAGACGGACAAGGATCATTATGGATCGCGGGCTTCGAGAGCGCAAAACAGCTACGCTTGTCGTCCGGTTTAAGGGCTGTACGTGTTTGCCACATGAACCACCCCACACTTACGTAAAATGACAAACGACACCGGCGTACCACATAATGCAGCGTGAGAAGTTGAACATTGGCCACTGCCAGCACGGTTGATGAACGGTGCCTGGCGCCTGTGTTTGGTCGAATTATGGAGCGAAACGTGCACCGTTGGACAACTCTAACCAGTGGTAGCTTTGCGCGTACGGCGGCCAAATCGAAGCAATTGAATGGTGTTGTCTCGTCCGGGGGGTTGCCCTTATTACTGGGGCAAGCATGAACCTGACGGCTGGGAACGGGGGCTCCAAGTAAGTTCTTCTGAGTGGGAACCTAGGAGTGGGTCTCGCTAACTGGGTCACAAATTATGTTGGAACCGCGCGTCTAATGGCGTCAGTTCGAGGAGCTTAAACGGTGGTAAGTACATAATTCTGATCGTAAACTATTACTTTACGTAATTTGTGGAGAGAACACAGCTCTTCTGGCATCCATTAAACCGAGTCAGGAAGGTTTCTCGGTTCGGCTAGTAGAGGCTGTACAATAGGTTAAACAAACCGATCAATAACGTACCAGTCGTAGGATTATCTCAAAGAAACGTTTTTGTAGGTATAACGCACCCACCCGATCTCCCTCGAACATTACAAGATTGATGCGGCTATGCTGTGGCATCTAATGCGTAACAAATTATGCAGATCCACTCTCTGATGCACCACTGATGGGCTGTAGACGGCAATTGCGACCACCCTGCAATAATGAGTCTGCTGAAAGAAGAAAGTAACGTTCACGTGGTGTGACGAGAGAAGAACAATCATCGCAAAGGTTTGTCGCAGACCGATGGCATCCTATGGAGCTGTTGGCAGTTAATTGCACCCATTGCACGGTGGTAAATCGTCCAGCAAGACCGTCGGTGCACCGGCGATCGCAGAGTAGTGGGATCGTATGCCATCAACAATGCACATACAGTGCTAGGTGCGTACACGTGATGCTACTCATTTACAATAATTGGAAATGTAGGACATTTCACTTGATTATGATCGACACAATATTAAATTGCGGGAATCATCTGACTATTAAATTAAATAGTTATTAATGCTGTTCAAACAAATTCCTTTCATAAAACGATTGCGTTTCTGTGGGCATTACTATTCTTTAACACGACACAACTCTCCGAAGGACCCATTCGTTCCTTATCAACTAGCTAATCGCTGGGCTAGTCAATTAGGGCCAGGTTGTTATTCCATCTTGGGCATTTTTGGCAGTAATTTTTTTATTTGATTATCAGTCATAACAAGTACCAAAGTGCGTGCCTTGCTGTGCCATTTGATAGTCGGTAGGCAAGGCTGGTCATAATCAACACTACAAGGATATTAAACCATGCGTTAAGTCACATGTTTGACTAATTATTAATGGCACTACTCGCCAGAGAAAAAAACATGGCAAATAGAATGTCACCTCTACCAAAGAACCAGTGCAGTAAATGTTGCATTTGCATACACCATAAACCTTCATGCCATTACACTCGAATGGAGTTAGTAACAATCTTTCGCTTACTCAAAATATACTCATCGGTGGTAGCGATTGCTGCGTAGCGTTTGAACTGCAGTTTTACGATCGATGATTAATTACGTTTACGTTCATAATTTTATTGGGACTTAATTGTTCCCCCTTTCTCTTTCCTCTCTCTCTCTGTCCACTCAACTCACGATCGTTAACATTTTATTTGGATTTTGCGATAGGGAACTCAGTAATAACCTTGATTACTGCTGCTCCATCCGTGCAACACAACTGCATCCCAGTAGCTGCTGAATCGATTTCTGCCACGAAATCACTCTCGCGGTCATCTCTTATGGTCGGCTTCTATTAGCATCCACCGATGCCAATCGAAGTGAAAATAGTCTCTGCGATTAATTTACGCTTTCCATTTTTCGGTTTTCAGTCGTTTTTGGTCGTTTTCGTCGATTTTTCATGGCCACCGGGTGGCCTACAAGGATTATCGTCGAATCGGCGATGCCGAGCCAAGTCGTGGGTCTCACGGTTGCTTTGCTAGTCACGAGTTATGCTTTATGCTTTGCCAGATTTATTGAAATGGCCGGATTATCCTTACTACCGCCCATGGGCCCACCATTAGTGTGGTCGTTGTTTACCTCGCGCTTACGCCAATGTGGCGATGGTTGACATAAAATTAATGAAAGAAGTTCTGTAAGAAGCCGCTTTAAGAGTCCGTCTGCTTCCGTTCAATCATCGGCAGCAACAGCGACATAGAGACAATGCGCAGCGAAGCAAACGAACGGGGCCGCAGCGTAGTGTGGCATGCGGTACGAAGGCTCATAGGAATCCGCCGTTATGCCAACACCTCTTCTAACATGTTCGGCCAACGCGCTTGCCAACGCTTGCGTTGGAGGGCCGTTTGCAGGCGTATGGGGGCTTGGTTTTCTAATCGTCCTACGGATCGGAATCGTACGGCTTGCGCCACCTAATTGTGTTTTGTGTTGGGCTGCTGGTGGGCATTGTGCAAGCAAAAAACCCATCAACCATCAGCTCGATCGCCTCCCCTGCTGCTGCTGCTGCTGCTGTTGTTGTCGGTGCGCCATCCCATCATCGTCGGCCCCAGCCCAATCTTCCGATCACCACAGGCTCAGGCTTTATGAACGTAATTATTTTAATTAGATTATAACTCGTACACTTACGCCAACGTCACTCTCTAACACCCGTTTCCATTTCTCTCTCTCTCTCGCTGTCTCGTTCATGGTTGCGACTCACTTTACCGGCTTTGCCAGAATAAATCCTTGATGGATGTACCCTCCCTGGCATATTAGAATAACATCCGCTTCAACAGCGACAAGGAGGCAGTTTGATGCTTTTCTCTTTTTTTGGAAAATGGCCCAAACCGGGGGGCCCCCTCTAGACCGACGCTCACGCATCAAGGTTAGGAAGTGCAGTGTGCCGACGATTTAGCTTAATTAAAGCCCCACGAACTGGCGTAGAGCCGGCAGTGGACATACGCTACGCGTGCTGGTACACGGTGAACGGTGTCGAATGATTTGGTCATCTCGGTCCCTTCGCGCTGTACCGAGGGTCTTACGGATCGCACAACTCCGTGTTAGCGCATTGCCACAGCCACAGTTTGCTTGCAAAAACGGAGAAGGTAGGAGCCGGCGAATGGCCGAAAATCGGTGGCATGGACTCATTGCCAACAAACCACCAGACAGCAGTAGCAGCAACAAAAAAAAAAATACGCGTAAATTGCAACGTTTGCTCTCGTGCGCTTGTTTTGCTTCTTTGTCGTGGCGGCTTTCTTCATTTTTCCTTCGTTCGTTCTTTTCTCTTTTTGCTGAAAATACCCTGCGTCACCTCCGCTCAGTGAAGGAGGACGCTATTTGGAAAGGTGCCCCGCATCGATTTGGTACCGAGCACCAACTCCATGGCCACTTGCATGACGGTTGATTCGTTACGGATGTTACCGGGAACAGCGTTGGTACACGGTTGGGTCATAGGGCAAAGACAAGCGACACAGACGTGACTAATGTATTTTCGCCAAAGTTTTTCGACCAGTTGTAGTGGTGCACTACTATCTTTTGCATATTACTAACGCGTTTTTTAAACTTCAATCAATACTTCTTTTAGTTCTCTTTTATTAATTTTATTTAGTTGGTCTTTCGAATTTTAACATTGAATCGATTTCATTCCACGGAGACAAACAATATGCCGAAATGAGCGAGGCAGACAGACACTATTTTCAAGAGTCTGGAACTGCTGCTGTAAATAGAAACTTTGTCTATTAAACTTTGGAGATGGGATTGCGAATTTTCCTTTTTAGCATTCAGCAATAGATTCGGTCAAAATGTTTAGCTAATACAGAACAAGTCTTGCGAGACCAACTTTGACGAATAACACAATGTTCTTGCAAACTAAATCAAAATGATTCCTAAACGAGAATGTCAACATATCAAGAGTTCCTCGGAATCTTTCAAGAAGATAGGAACTGAACTAGCAGCTGTTTTTCCATCGCGGCAGACGGTATGAAATATTGTTCCGAAGCTAAACTATTTGTCCTGCAGTCCAGCTTTCTAATGCATATAATTTCTTTTATGCTGCAGCTCAACAGTGTAGCTTACGTGTGTACTTCAATCCTCGTTTGATGTTTTTTCCCCCAAAAAAGGACTATGGATCGATGAGTAATGTATGGAAAGAGTTTAGATTATTAAACCAATGTTTTGATAAAGTGCTGTAGCTGTACTTTACAATGAATGTACGAAATCGGCAACATCGTGTTTTAGCAGGACGAAACCTATGGATTTTATATTATGGGCCCTATTGCGAGTGTCTTGTCTTGCAAACGAGACTACCTTACTACTGCTGAAAAAACTTAGCAGTCTTGTTTAGCTTTTATGAATGAACTTGTGATTTTTTACAGCCTGATTTCAAAACAAATACTAATACTACCAAATGAATCACCAACACAATTAAAAACCAACATCTTTCGCTCCAATGGCAACTACGACCAAGACGAAAAAATATACCATTTTCAGTCTCGTTTTCAAGACTCAGAGTCTGTTGCCAAAACCTACCAGACTCTGAGTCTTGAAAACGAGACTGAAAGTCGCGTTGCCATTGGACCGAAAGATGTTGGGTTTTAGTGGTGTTGGTGATACATTTGGTAGTATTAGTATTTGTTTTGAAATCAGGCTGTAAAAATTCACTAGTTCATTCATAAGAACTAAACAAGACTGCTAAGTTTTTTCAGCAGTAGTAAGGTAGTCTCGTTTGCAAGACAAGACACTCGCAATAGGGCCCTATATTAGCAGTTATATTAGATACGTAGAACTAAAACACAAAAAACTTCAGAACCGTACTTCAAACGATTGAGGATGAAATACTGATGAAAGTCATACGTACCGGTTGCGATGATGTTGAACAATGCATGAGGTTGATGAAAAAGTTTCAAGAAGCAGCTATTCCCACAATTGTGCAATAATCATTGTCAAATGTGTTAAATTGATGTGTAAAATAAATCGTTTTCCGACCCGATAGAAGGTCATTTTGAAGGCTCTAACTATGTATGTGTGTGTGTCCACGGAAATAAACGGACACGGTGTACAACAAACCCCATCTCTCTATCAGAGCGACAAGATGAAGCACAACTCGGCGGTTCCTCCGTTGCCATTGTGTTGGTTTTCCTCAAATCAATTCACCTGTCCGCCCGTATATGGCCGCACGTACGTGCTGGCCTTGCTGACGACTAGTCGCGTGACTTTCTACTAATAATCCACCAACAACCGTCAACAGTCAATCAATTCAGTGAGGGAAAACCTTAAGCGCCAGCAGCAGCAGCAGCTAGCGCCCGAGGCCGATCAATCTCAGTTGCTCAGTTTCCTTTCCCGGCGCTCGCGTAGTTTTGATGCCGATTTTCCACCTGACCATCGTCGGCCCCTTACGGCCCCAGACCAATCTTTCACAGCCCTCAACGCCAGCTCACTGATTGCTTCCCAAATCTCACCTTTTTCGACTCTCCCGGCCGGGTGTTGGTGGTGCTGGTGATGGTGAGAAGGCGTAAAATGGAGCAAGCTGATGGCACCCCACGAATGAATGCAGAAAACAATAACACGCCACGCCGGACCGACAAGAGAAAAAACGGATTCATTCGTGATCAGCGATCGATGCGCACCGGCACCCCCTGCTTCTTCTGCCCATTAGATTGACCTTCACGGTGGCTCACTGTCTCACCAGCGATGGTCCTTTGGTGTGCCAGCAGCTCCATCACCTCCCATATGTGCAATCTCCTGAGACCCCAAAAAGGTTGGTGTGTTGGTGGCTGGATTGTGCAACCGATCCGGCACTCCGTCGTACCGATCCACACCGTAACGCCATGTCAGATAGTGTTTAGCTCGCGTGTGCAGCATGTGTGTGTGTGTGGCCAGGCTGCCAGCCGTCGAGGAAAAGCTCCGAAAGACGAAACGACAACCGAAAACCGACGAAAAGAAAATAATGAAGGAAAAAAAGGGAAATTCCACTGGAAAGTTCGACGCCCACCACCACACAACCACACACCGCATTACGCGGTGCCGGCGTCGGAAAACTGATGCCCGGTTGAAACACGGAGCCCACCACGGAGCCCCTCCCCCCCTCCCCTGGTCCAAACAAACGTCGATCGTCACGCAGGCAGACGCTAGTGGGATGCACATCGCACATCGCAACGCGGTATGAACGCACGCAATGCAATGGATGGCATAACGGATGTCGTTGCCCAGAGAGAGAAAGAGAGAGAGAGAGAGAGAAAGAGAGAGAGAGAGAGAGAGAGGCAGGGCACCTGGAGAATGTGGAGGAAATGTATTTTCGGAAATGTTGGAAACGGAATCTCGTTTTACGGCGTTCCGGTGGTGGCGGCGGCAGCAGCGGCAGCGGCGCAAGTGATTAAATATTTATCTTTTCATTTTAGACACCCTGCACCACCCTCCCTACCCTTTGCGTCACACATCAGTCGCGTGCTCCACATACTATTGGATACTACAACGTCGACGACGACGACGACAACGAACAATAATGGCCGAAACCATAGGAGCGTCGCAATAAGCGACCGATCGACGGTCGCTTATTGAAACTGGAAACTGGAACGAAAGAGCTGGAGGCGGTCGCTGACTGCGAGCGACGAACCTGCTCGTTTTTGGCTCATCAAACGTGTTGTCGCGGTGATCGCGATCGCGCGATCTTGATCGCGACGCTGGTAAAAATAGGTTCAATCCCCCCCCCCCCACACCGCTCCCTGCAGCTATGCTTAATTGGAGCATACCATAAACCGGGCTTGGCGTGCGCGCGCTCTAATGGTCCCGCGGCATTCCACCTCAATCATCATCATCATCAGCAGCAGCAGCAGCAGCATGATCGCGAGGGCTGTTACAATGTGTTGCAACAGAAGGCCTTTGTGCTGAAAGCGGGAGGTGCGGCCAGCAATTGCAACGATGGCTCATGGTGGAACCCTTTGGATGAGTTCCTTGCTATACTCGAAATGGTACCCTCGATGCTGTTGCTGCTGCTCTTACTCTGACCACTGGTGTTGTGGTGTGGACGTAACAGCAGCTGGATTTGTTTACATGTACGTCGGTTGGACACAATCCGGGTTTGGAGCCGGGAACGGTTCCCGGAGGAAGGGGACCCAGTCACACTTGTCGATGACACTTCAAACCGCTCATATCGGTAGTCCCCGGTAGTCGCCGCAACATGACGAATGAATGGGACGGCAGCATCGATCGAGCTGAATTAGAGTTGGCCTGTTGACCAGCTTGCCAGCGGGAAGCAAACTCGTTTCTTACGTCAGCACCACCACCAGCTCGAAGGCTCCGTAATCCCCGGGGGCTGCGCTCGCGCTCGCGCACCATTCGTCATCACCGCACGGCTGGTTCGCGAATTCCGACCGCTTGGCCAGACCGCTGACCGACCAACCGACCGACCTACCGGGGAAGCCAATTACGGTTATCCTGCTTCTCGTGGTGCTGGTGGTGATGTTGGAGAGCGATTGACGGCTGGACGTTTTCGGGTCCCTCTACTCTCGGTCCCGGTGCATTCACCTTTCGCTTTTCGGCAGAATCGCGGCGCGGCGCGTTGTCCTTTCCCACGACGAAAATCCACGAAAAAAAGGGTCTGCAAGTGAAGTGCTGCTGCTGCTCCTATTCTCTACATCCTGGCCAGACCGAGAGGCCTTGGACCGTAGATTGTTGGCCAGATTGGAAGATCACTTTTCACCGAGCAGACGCTCTCGAGTCGCGCTCCGCTCCGCGGCGTGTTGCAACACTCCGGGCACAAACGCAGCATGCCATGGCAGCGCCAATATTATGCAACACTTTCTCTGTTCAATGGGTGATCGTGTCGTATCGTGGCGGTCGTCGTGGTGGTGGTGGTGGTGCTCTCTTCCCTCAGCGCAGATCTCGAGATCGAGCTCAGATCGGGCAATGCAGTTTGCACTACTTTCCTCGCACAGCGCAAAGCTACACACACGCACGTGCGCTTAGTGAGCCCAGCGAGGCCACACTTTGGCGTTGGGATCCCGCCGTGACGATGGTTGACGATCGCACACACGCGAAGAGCGCACTCGTGTGGCGCACTATGTGCATGGTGGATTTAATTAAGGTGCGCACTGTACCCCGGGGGTCGCACTCTGCCGTGGCTGATTGTTTGTGACCCCAAACACACACACAGACAGCCATGCGCGTAATTATCCTATTGATTTTAGCAAACAGGTTTCGCGGAGAGTTTGCGAGAAAGAAAGAAGTTACCATGTTCGTGGCATCATCCAGGGAGGATGGTGATGATGATCGTCACAATAATGCGCGATATAACAACGCATTATGGTGGCGCATGCGAGCAGCGTTACATAAAGTTATGACCCCGATCATTAGAATCGCCGGGAGCAGGAAAAGGTGTGGTGCGGTGTCGAGGTCGCACCGGGATTTGATGCAATCATTGGATGTTGAGATGTTGAGCGGCGCATCGTAGTATTTGTATTTCTTTTGGGAAGTTGGACAACATCACAACACACATCATAACTCTCGATCGGTTTGGTTGCCACCAAGGTAAGGGTTTCCAATAAACCGTTGATCTTCATCTTCTTCGTCGCTTCCTCTGTTTCATTACCACTTGATCTGTGATCGGTTTGTTTGGTTTTTAGTTCGAGGAACTGCGCCGATGGTGATTGATTCGTCACCCTGTGTGCACGTCATGTGGATGCTCTTGGGATGTGTTGATTGCCATCGAGCATCGAGAGTCGTGCAGAGTCCGAAGCAGAGTCCGAAGCAGAGTAGTAGGACGGTGTAGTCTGGTGAAGGTGTGAGGTTGATGATTTTCGATTTTCCTCCTCCGAGGCTCGACATTCGTGCGTGCGTTCGATGCGCGAGCAGCGGTGCAGCGTACGATAAGGTTCATTAATCTAATTGCACTTTTTAGATGTTGCCATGTGTCTGCGTCTGTGTATTTGTGTCTGTGTGTGTTTGTGTGTTCATGTGCTTTCTTGGCACACCGCGTGAGGTACCTTTCTTTTGCGCCGTTTTATGCGCTGTTTTCGGTGTGTGTTTCGGACGGAGGCTTTACTTGTGGCACATGCCACGTAAGGATGAGCATGTAGCTCCACTGCCGTTGCCGCAGGGCATGGGTTGGTCTGGGCTGGCACCCATTTCATTACAGCGTTGGTGCTGTAAATTGGCGAACGGTGTGGTTACGGCTACTACCGTTGCTCGAAATCGTGGCGATGCAGCTTGCCCAACGATGATGCGTTGGGGTTTTGGTTCAAAAAACCGAAAAAAGGAGCTTTTGTTGAAATAGAAGACACACGTTTAAGCCAAAAGTTGCGATCGCAATGGCCCGGACCAACGGGTGATTGCGGCTGAAGTGCTGGAGTTGGTGAAAAGATCGTTCGATCGGGCATCAACATTTACGAAACTGGTAACTGCGTACGGCAATCTAGCAACAGGAAATTATGCACCTTCTTTTCTGTTAATAATAAATGAAATTGAATCAACTAAGGATTACGATTACTTGGTTGCAAGCTACGATGAGGACTATGATTAATTTGAGCCACTAGTTTAGTTTTGAAGAGCTTTTGTGCCGAAACCATCCTGCTTTATAACTTTTTCGTAAGTATCATATATTAGTAGTAGACGAACTATTCAAGAGAAGCAGCTTATGAATATTCATTAAAAATAATAACACATCCATGGGATCAAACTCGATGATGCATTTCTCTGCAACAAAAACAGTTTTTGTAGTGTCCGTTGTTGCTTCGGGCCCAATCATCTGAATTATTCAATTAATTTTTAAATTAAATATTAGTTTTTAAAGGGAGCTAGCTTACGCTTTTTATCAAATGTTTAAAGTTATTCATACTTCCATTTTTAACAATATTTTTAACAATTGTTCATAAAAATCGAGGCTTATGACATAATTTTAAAAAAATTAACAATTTTAGTTTTAGTAGATGATGTGAAATGTGAGAAAATAACTATAAATTCAAATAACATAGTGGGTAAAGACCTCTTCGTTGTGATCGTTTGGCTTATTGTTACGCTTTCCTTTATAGTTTTAAAGAAACAAAAACACCTGGTTACGAAATTTACCGCGAACAAACATTGAAAACATCAGACCGCTAATAAAGTAATTATACAAAAAAACCTAACTTTTAATACTATTCATTTTTAAGTATTCCCATAAAAAATACAATCCCGAAAAGCTGAATAATGAATCCAGCTCCCAGCACCACAAAACAGACTCAAATGGAAACGATCTTCGATGCTTCCATCCACCGCAAACGCAGCAACACACACACACACGTCTACGATCACTAATCCAAACTACCGCGCTGGAACCGCTGGATCACCGAAGGGAAGCTTAATCACCACGGTTTCGACAGGTGGTATGGGCGCGAAACCAGTACAGTGCGCGGCAAAGGCAACCGGAGCAATTTCCACCGGAAATTTACAGAGCGGAAATTCGCGCAACGTTGACGCCAAACCAGCGCCAGCTTCGACGGACGACGGACGACGCGAGTGACGCGAGCGGATACTGCGGATCGCCGGTGGAAAGTGGCCGAATGGAGAGGGTGCTTGGAGCGCTAGAAATCGATGAAAATCTACGCCCTGCAGGCCGGGCCTGCAAAACGAGGCCAACACACACACACACACACACACACTCTCTCGAGGGGCTCGAGAAGAGAAAGACACTCGAGAAGATCACGATGTAACGAGATTAGCTTCATTCGGCACCGTAATCCCCCCCCCCCCCCCGGGTCTCCTCCTTTTCCTAGCCGGATTCGATTCCATCGATCGATCGCTCGCTCGCGATCCGCGGAGAGCGATGGCGATGAATTTGCGAAATGCCTGCCAGCTCGCGCGAGGAACGCGTTTGTGGCGCGTCCGGGGCGTCGAACTCTGTCGACTTGCGGCTCGAAGAACATAAGATGATCGTGGGGCTGGGGCGCGGCTCTCGCTTAATGCCCACCACCTGGAAGTTATGTCATAACCCGGGCCGCCTTACCGCTCCCAGCAGAAGTCCCGTGGCGCGCACGGTACGGAACCACCCTTCGGAGTAATGAAGTGACGCAGCTCGCGGCCACGGACCAAAGCAGCGGCCGGCCCCAAAAATCGAAGGGAAAATTTGTGTTGGCTTTTGGAGCACAAAGGGGGCTCTCGATTGGATTGGGGTCAAGGCCTTCGAACACGCGCCTCATGACGACGGCGACGGCGACGACGATATCGAATCAAGCATTTCGGTCGATGTCGATCGGTTACAGATTGGGAAATTTTTCGAACAATACTCGAGCGACATTTGCCACTGCGGTACCATGGTTGAGAAAGGAAGAGAGGCGGTGGTCAAGGTGTTGTTTTGGTGCTGCGTGGCGTCGAGGTGCGGCGCAATGCGAAGAGAAATCCGATCCGCAAAGACGTCTCCTTGTTGGTGGCCACGGAAACGGAAACAGCATACGAGATGCGTGCGTGCGTGTGTGTGTGTGTGTCTACGCTGGAGTGACCACCAACTCGTCACCCCCTTCCACCATACTTCGAGGGGTGTTTCGGCAGATGACCTTGAGCCGTGGAGACAGACAGACAGAGAGATGTGCGTTGTTTTGGGGCTGGTCTTTGATCATTACGCTCGGATGACCCGTGTGCGGGTGGTCAGCATGATTGTGTGGTCCGAGAAGATGGGGGAGGTGGGCATACATGAGGCATATTTTGTGTTATGATTCCGATGAGCGATGCGAGCTTCATTTTGATGCGTCCGGTACAGGAAAAGGCCTTGTGCGAGTGTGTGTGTATGTCCTGTGTATGAGGCCTGTACAACTCAAACCACGTCCGGTCAATGGCGTTGTTAGCGGACTGAAGAAGCTGTACCAGAAGCTGTGGCAGAAGGCGATGTGGCGGGGTAGATATCAGTCGCATCATTTGTAGGTGTAAGTGTAGTAGTATCATAACTAAGACAAGTGAGGGATGAAAAGATTAATGATTCTATTATAAGCAAAGTATGCTTATATTTATGAGCTTTACTATGAATATGTTCAAATAAAATATGAATTCCAGATGCTAGACTAGGTATAGAATTTAAGCAAATTGTTTCTTGATGAATTAGATTTTCTGGTTCATATAAAATAAAATGAAATTGTCTCAAACCTTTAATAATACCTCATTTAGTTACGTCCAAGTCGAACTATCCAAGTAGTCCATCCGGCTAGTCTCGAAAGCCAAGAAGCCTGTCCACCCGGAAGACGTAAGAAAACTTCACGGACTGTGGCATCGTTAGACTACCATCTCATGACTTATCCAACCTACCAATGCCGGCCGAGTCCGCACAACTTCGCGTTTTTATCGGCTTTTCCATCGTTCCTCCTCCCAGATGGAGCAAAATAGTTGTCTAACAATCCTACTCTCAAGCGCGAAGAAGAAGGCTTCGTACTTTTTGGACATAATCAAAGCTTCAGAGCAGTGCCATTTTAAAGCCTATATAAAATACCAGTTACGGCCTAGCTTTTAACTTGGGTTATGCCATTGACTTTATCCAATATTTTACTTCGTATTAAAAAGTAAAAGTATTAAAAAGTGAATAGATAAACTCATCCGAAATGCAATATGACTTATTCGGGAAATGTAGAACTTAATATGAAGAAGAAGAATCGATAAATTGGTAAAAAGAATTGATAAAAAATGATATAAAACAAATTGTATACTAATTATTTGATCGAATAGGTGAAGTCTTTTTACATAAACCATCTTATATGTAAAGGTTAAGTTTATAAGAACGCTTCTTAACATATGAACGTGATCATACTTTATGACTTCTTATCTTTTATAGCTCCATGACTT
>NC_064874.1:64358556-64361056 GCF_943734745.1 Anopheles darlingi
GGTTCGCGGGGACGTTTAGCACCTCTGGAAAGTGGAAGGAGGTAGTACCTTCTGTTGTTGATCAAGCCCCAAATTACAGGCCGGTGGTAGAATGAAAGAACGGCCTCGGTAATGCAATGATTGGCGTAATAATATCAATAATAAGCGTGCGCCAAGCTGGAGCTGGCTTGCTGGAGAGGAGAAGAAAGCAGCATCGCATCGCATCGCATGTGGTGGAGCTGCGCCGGTGGCAGTTCGCGAAACGATGTTGTAACCGCAGCAGCATGCGCGCGTGCCCGAGCGCGCGTAGTGGCCACAGCTTAAACCATGGAAAGAGAGAAAGAAAAAGGCTCGTTACACTCGTGCCAGTGATGGCAACATCGTTTGTTTGTATGTTGGCCTCGGTGCGCATTTGTTATGCTCCGCTGCCAACGTGCAGCGCTGCCCCCCTGGGGCCTACTACGTCGTCTTGGAAGAAAGGTGCAGGCGATTCGAAGTGAGTCGAACGCGCATGAGACCGTCCACCGCGGGTGTGGGTGTCGTAAACGGCTCCGGGAGGATGATGGGTTTTGCGGCTCCATAGCCATTATGTTGTGCGATCGAGGGGGTGAAAACCGTTCAAATGATGGAGGAGGGCTGGAGGTTTTCTTTCCCCTTCGCACGAGCGAGTATCTGGAGTGTAGCTAATTACGAATTACTCACATAACCCAGCGTTGTCGCTGTAATCGCGTGGCGCGTTGTTGCGTTTGTTTCGTCATGTTTCGACTTCTTCTTACCTGTGTGTGTTTGTTTTTCTGTTTTTTTTTTCGGTCGGGTTGTGTTCGGTTTTAAGCTTGTTTTTAGGTTTTTTCCTCCCTCTTATCTTTGTTAACCTTTTTATGGACCTGCAAATGTGTGAATGTGGGAGCGTTTTGTATGGCATTTCGTTCGCTTCCGGTTGATCCGTATCGAGTACGGGATGGTAATTGTATCATGAGGTTGAGATTGGATCACACCTGTTGATTTATCGGTATGCCATTAGCGAACGATTACTCAATCTGGGAGAAGAGAAAAGGGGCAGTATGAGGGAGTACTGTTATCATTCAGCTCGTTATGGTTGTTTAAATGGTTGTTTTTTAATGATACAATCTATCAAACGCATACGGTTGTTGGAGCAGTTTATTGAAAGATCTGAACGATGTAGTTAAGAAGGAATAGGTTTAACAAATGGCATGCCAGTACAATTCCAATATGATAACTACATATCTTTGATGTCATATTATGTGACTAAAAGCCTTCAGGGGGTATGGATATGAGACAATGAGCTTTCTCTTTACGGGGGAGCGATTTTCATCTACGTTAAATGCAGGTCAATGTCGACGGACTTATGGAGGTTGAGTATAAATCTAGGGTAATACTGAGTTCTTCTTAAAGAATGATTCAGATTAAGTTGCTATAAATAAATATTTATTGTTAGATTTGTGCAAAACGGTTTTCCATTCCTCTTCCACATAGCGTGCCTTTCAATTACGGCCATCAAGGCAAAGGAATGTTAATTAATAAAAAAAACCTTTTCGCTTACCGATACAGAAATGTACATGGCATTGTGAAGTTTATGTGTGTATAATTTTGGTAGAAGCCTGATAGGTCTATTTCCGATTAACAGAAGATGAGATATGATACTAGCTCATAGTAATAGACCACTACAAAAAGGATTCCTGTGCGTCGGCCGGGAATCGAACCCGGATCAACTGCTTGGAAGGCAACTATGCTGACCATTACACCACCGACGCTGGTTAATGTAACAATTGGTGGTTAGAACCGAGCCATTCGAACGGAAGAGTCTATTCCTTTCGATCTTTATCACTGTTTTACACAAAAGAATGAGTTTAGACGAGAAAAGTGGTTTTCTTACAGTACATTTTTTCATTTAACGGTCACCGAACAAAAGTTATTTGACCATTAGAACCATTACCAGAAGAAACACAATTGTTAAGACAAATGATGGTCCTACCAAGTTGGAACATTAAAATAGAATCAAACTTCCATTTCAGTTTTTGTACTTTACTCAATATGACGTCCGAAGGTACACGTCTACTGTTACAATACTTATCTCTAAATGAGCAATTTACGAAGGACAACACAATATACAACTAATGCAATTTTTAAATAGCAATTCAGGAATCGACCTTATCTTTAACTACCCTCAATAGTTAACTGTGCATGAATATTATGGTATCGGATGATTATTTAAATTCTTGATGGTCACTAGCTGCCCATGCTAACTTCGTATTGTTTATGTTCCATTCTATAAGTTTTGGAAAAAGTTCAGCTGTTTAGAACATTTGTCTCTTCGACATACTTTTATTTGCAAGTGTATTCGCTTGGTCGATATTCCACAAAGTACGAGGAATTGACGCTTGACGACAAACTTTTGCAAACAAAAGCGTCGCTCTGCCAAATCAGTTTTTGATTGCTTCGTAAAATTCATAATTGCCAAAGTGTTGCCAAATGTTTCATATACCTCATGAGGACGTGTGTG
>NC_064874.1:64366056-64378556 GCF_943734745.1 Anopheles darlingi
CAATTATTTTAGGTCATGTTTTACTGGAAATATGACCATAATCGAATGCAAACAATGATCATCTTGTATTACTGTAAGACAAAAATTGTATGCAATCGCAATTAAAGCAACATGAAAATATTGAAATCGGGTTTACCCATTCGAATTCTTCAATTATTCACTTTCTAACTATAATAATAGTTCTTGGTGGTCATCAAGTATCTAATAGTACAGGTTTACTGAAGGCGGGGGGAAACAGTTTGTAGATGACGAGAAAAATGAGTACTTCCCCTTTACCTTTACTTCCTAAACTTGTCTGTGAGCGCAAGCGAAGTAAAACAAAACGGCTAGAGATCACAATTTTTTAAGGATTCTTTAATAGACATTTTTTCCTTGGATTGCCTCGGAGTCTCTTGTTCGATTAATAATACGCAAAGTAAATCAAATTCATCCAAATTTAAAGCTCCAGGTGATAGCGATTCTGAAGGGAACGATATTCGAATTCTCGAAAAATGTTACACAGATCCAATGACAATGTGTATCCACGGCCATGGTTTTCAAATCCGTAAAGCCACAACCGACGAACGAAATGAACACATATGTTCAGCCAATTATGTTGTAATATATTATCGTTGTTGAATTATTATTTCTATTATCCTCGCACAGGACACTCCAACTCACGGCGCTCCCTTCATGCCTTAGCTCAGCACATGTCCTCACGACGACGACGATGACGACTGTTTGGTGTTCGTTGTCCGGGACAAGTCCGGGAAGGGGATGCGACTGTTTACGATTGTTGACATCCTGTTTGGCAATATCAATGCACTCTCTATCGCACCGCAGGCAGACCAGCGGCAGACCAGCATTGTGCGTTCGCATTGTTGTGCAAAACGTTGCAACGGCAACCGCAACGACTCGAATCGGTAATAGGAACTAAATTGTTCTGGTGCCATTTCTGGTGCCCGAAAAAAGGGACGAAATAGTTCGGTTCAAAGGTAGGAGCAAAAGGGAGAGATAGTAGTGCAGTAGTACCATTAATAAAATCATCATTTAATCCATCGCTTTGTGGTGTGGCCCGGGAGTACCCTTCCTTGGTTGGACCGTCCCTAATGCGGTTTGTGGCCATCGCTTGAGAGAGAGAGAGAGGACAGTCGGGATGGCTGCCAGCTGAACGATACCGATTTCGGTATTTGGGCCCCTCCGCGCTGCGTGCGTGCTCCGTGGGTCAACCATAAATTATCGGAAGTGTTGTGGCAGAGCGAACATTAGTCCTTTCATCCTGAATAATATAAACATTTATATGTTATCCCTATTTCTGCTTCACTCTCTCTCTCTTTCCTTCTCTTTTAGTCGGTCGGGTTTTCCGAAGAAAGTGATGTGCTGTGGTTCTGATCGACTCCTTTTCGCACATAATTGGTAAAAGGAAAAAAAAGGTTGACGGCCCTCTGGACCCTGGATGAAGTCCTCAAGCAGCGAAGCAGGCACCCTACCGCGTAACGTCGACTGTATCCCGGGGAAGTTTATTATTTTCGCATTTGACAAAGTGTGAACAGGAAGATTTATGGGCATTTAGGTGGCCGAAACCAGGAGTAGCAGGAGCAAATTCGAGCAGGGGTCTCGCGATGCATTTGTACGGAGCTTTTACAGCACGAAGGAGAACTGCGGGGACTCTTCGTTTCGCTGGTGGGCAATCTGTTCGATTGGCACTGGCGCTACCACGAACTGCCGCTTCTCCGTACCTTATGGGCCCTATGGGCGAAGGCCTGGCGATGGTGGAATGTGTGATGGATGACCATCCAATGGATTTCCCGTGGACCGAACACCTCATTGGCAACGTTTTTGCATATCGCTCCGTGAATGAAACGTTTTTTCGTTGGTCCGGTTCTTATTTTTTTATAGCATAAATTCTCGCTCGCGATGCATTATGTTTTGATAGAATGCCGGCCTGTGGCCTGTGCCAAGGGAAACCGTCAAACCGTGGTCGGATTGGATGGATGAAATGAATATTGATGCGTGGATCGTGGATTTGTTTTTCGCTTCTTTTTTTTCTTTTGATGAATTATGTAGCCCCTGTTGATACCAGCGATCGACATTGCGCCCAATTAGCACATCGGTCGCAGTGGCGACAGTGGAACTGCTTCTGGCCGAATACAAAAAAAAAATGCCGAATGCAAATTCAAATGCCAGATAAGAGCAAGGAAATCCATCAACCAAAATATGCAATCTCGCGAAGCGCGCGCGGCTGCTATGATTGATGCAAGGGGAAAATGGGCCATGGGTTGAAGCAAAGATACCACCCGGGGATGCCACGCAGTGCCAAGCGACATGAGGGAAACAAATTAACATTTGTCGTTTGGATTAGCAAGCGCTGGTATTGGTTAGTTAGACGCAAGAAATGCCGAGCTAATGCTCAGATGCATCACCAATGGTGACTCCACACGAAGGCGGCTTTTTGGAGCAGATTTAGAACCAAATTGCGTGGTTATCATGCTACCTCATCAGCCCATCATCATTCTACATTGGCTACTTTCGCGGTATTTTCGCTTTCGTGCGCCATCGCCAGCCATCATTAAATGAAGTTTATCGGCGGTTTAATTTGCTTGCAAGTGGCGCTCCGTCTTTCTGCTGCTGTTGCTGCTCTGCTTATGATCTCGCTGGAAAGCGAAACTGGTTATGAATCCTCTCGTCTCACGAACGAGATAAAAAAAATAGCACCAGACCCCCACCAGAGGTCTGGTCTGGTCAGAGCGTCCGATCAAGCATCTAAACTCCGACGCAAATCATCTCGGAAGCAATCGGCCAAGACAAGTTAGCGAGACGTATTTTGCCCCCCGGGTTCACTCGCAACAATTCTAATCCTAAATGCGCCAAAGGATGCCTGTGCCTGTGCCTGTGCGTGTCCGGTTGTGCTGTACTTAATCAAAAAGTAGTTAGTAGTGTGCGACTCCGGGCAAAGGGAAGGGGGATATTTTTTCTGCATAAATGTGCTCATAAAGCGGCCCCCAGAGAGCGGGGGATCATCAAAATGGTTGCAAAATTTTGCTCTGTTCCGTGTTTGCCGTGTTCCACCATCGAGGAGCCATTCTCTAATGAAGAAAATTACAGTCATATGTGTGCAGGCAGGGCAGGCATGAGGCGAGGCGGTTGCGAGGGTGATGTTTGCTGGACACAATTATTTGGTTTTTGATCTGCCGTGTAGAAGACGGTGATGGCGTAGGCTGAGAGCGGGCATCCTCACACACGCACTTCCTTTGTACAGCGCGAGGGCGCGGGCGTTGCAACATAATTCGGAAAAGGGTTTTTTGGTTGCGCCGCAGGACCGCCGGACCAGACCATCACAAACTGTTCAATTATATGCTAATTATCATCCCACCAGCATCATCGCCGCGAAGCATTTGTGTCCCGTGTGTGTGTGTGCTCGAGTCCGCCTTCGCAATCGGCCCCCGGGCGTCGTTTGTTTTTAACGCTATAATATCTGGCTATGATTGTGGAGTTGCTGTTGCTGCTGCTGCTGCTGCTGCTGGGCATTTGATGTTTGTGGTGTTGGCATTGGCAGTCTCTTCGCTGCAACACAGGACGCGTTCGGTTTTCGCTGCAAGGCCTGACAATTACCTTTCGAAACGCTTCTTCTTTTGCTGGCGAATCTTTCGGAATAATCCGAAACTGGACGTTTGGTCGCTAGGACGGTTTCGTGCGCGTAATCATAATCACGGCTCCATCATGGCATGCAGACTGACTACAGGATGAAGAAACGGATGAATCTCAAATAGATTTAAATGTTCTGTGACGCGTTGTAGGAGGTGGCCAAAGAGGAATGCATTCTTCGTTTCTAATGATGTCCGATTGTGTACGCCGATCGTTGGTAGCATTTTGACGATCGAAAAACTGGTCTGGCCAGCTCTTCCACTTAATTGGAGTGTCTATTGAAGAGAAACATGTTTTACAAAACAGTTTGATCGCTTTTAAAGGCAGCTTAAAATGCTCGCAGCATCATAGAGATCGTGTTTTTTTTTGTTTTGGGGCAACTGAACCGCGGTCTGCAGCTACTTCGCCTGAAGCTATGCCCGTCGTGTGCTTAACCCTCTACTTTGTGGAGCCGAAAGCTTGGCGTGCGAGCTTTCGCCCCATCGTTGCGGGCTCCCCAGCTCCCTAGAAAACTAGTTTCGTTCGCTGAAGACATTGCGGTGCAGTTCAGCTGATTGTTTTACATCTAGCACAAATTACTCGACGTAAATTGGTCCCTTGTAACATTACCGCTCGCCATAGATAAAGGTCTGAGCAGTGGGCAAAAGGGAAGGAAATAACGGAATAACCATCATAAAGGGAGCAATCGAAATCAAAAAAATGACTGTCACTGAGCAGATGAACTTCAAACGTCAAGGTGGCCCCTCGATCGCTCCATAATGCTTCGATACCAAAAAAGGGCGAAGGAGATCATCTCCGCTCGTTCTTGGCGGTAGTTTTGGTACATTAGGATAATTGCTATGTTGTGGCATCGCCGCCGTTAATGTTTCTGCCACCGGCTCCTCGCATTCGCATGCGCACCGTTTGTCTCAGGCTTTTTTGGGGGGCGCTTTATAGAGGAAAGTCGGCTGAAAGGTGTGCGAGCCTGAAATCTACGGCAACCTGTCTGCCCTGCCCTGGGTCTCAGCATGGGTCTGTTCTGTACCATCCTGAGGGCTTCTTTCGTCAATCAATCAGCGACGACTGCAGGTTGGCTGTTGCCGTTGTCTGATCCGGCAATTTTTCTCCGCTTCTGTCGCTACCTTTTGGGCGCGCGCTTGAAAGCATTCTCGGTTGTTGCGCGTCGAGAGAAGAGACGTGCTCTTCTTTCACCCGCAGGGGATGACACGTTCTGTCCGGTAAAGTTAGTTCCGGAATAGTGGCCGTAAGGCCAAGAGGAGAAGCAAGCCAAAAACCAAAAAAAAAAAGAATTTGAAAAAACGTATCTATCTTGTCGGGTTTCGCGGGGCAAACATTCTTGAAAGCTGGCAATTTGTTACCATTGCCGTGTCAAATTGAAGCAACTTCCGTTCCGTTCCGTTTGCTGACCTTTGAGCGGGCGGCAAAAGACCAGAAAACATCGCCAGCGTGCGTTCCGGCGGGTTGCGGCTGTCCGGTGATGATGGCATCGAATCGTAAATGGGTGGAAGGATATTTATCAATTCGTTTTTGTGACGCTGCCATGCGTTTTACAGGTGGGCAATAATACATACGACGGGGATGGGAGTCATAATGCTTCGGTGCTTCTAATCGTCCGTTGCTGAAGACATGGAATTGGATTGTCATATTTTTTTTGGAATCTACTTTATGAATGTTACAGACCGGTATCAGTTCGGTCTTTTGAGGTATTTTATTTTTAAAACGAACGCAAATTCGATTATGAATTCAATTTATTGAGATAAAATATTGCTTTTGAAAAAATGTGTGCATAATATAGTATAGTGGGATTATCATCTGTAAATTAAACGGTGGTATATTTATTTGAATTTGTATTTGTATTAGACTTATTTTCTGCCCTTCGGTTGCCGCTCTGCGATACCCATCAATAAATGGATTCGAACAAAAACTTTACAAAAAATTAAATTGACATTTTAACGTCGGTGATCAGTATTGCTTCCGATTCGTAGATGCAGAAGCATAAAACTTTATCTGTTAGGACACGAATAATCCTCAATGCGGTGGTGCATATTTCAATAAATCAATCAAACATTGATTCTTTGACCAATATTGAATTCAATTCAAGCATCTATTCCTGGCAATTAATGCTCTTGTTCGTTTAAATTTTAATATTATAGCGATTTTTAAATTGTTTCATTTCGCTAATACAATATTCGCTGTAAATTGTCGGAATAAAATTTCATGAAACGCTGAAATGAAACGCTGACCATGAGAATCGATGTTTGAAGAGCAGAAACCTTTTTGTTAATATTTTTAATAACATTATATGTTAATATTTTTAATAACATAAAACCTTTTTTTTTACTTCAAACTGTTACCAATTTACTGACTGACTGTTGCAGAAGTTGAAGTAATTCTTTTTGTGGATGCTGTTATGATTGGTTTTGGGTATAATCCGTTCTCAATATCTGCTATTCTTTTGATCCTCATGCTATAATTAAGAAAAAATAGGGCAATAGACCTAATTTTAATTTAATTATACCCGCGCATGTGCCACAGTTAGCTTGCAGATTATTATTATCTATAGACACTATTCTGTTCAGAGAATTAAAAATTTGATGCCTTTTGTTAAAATGTTGTGAGATTCTGAGTCCATTATGTTGCAACTGAAATCGGAACGTAGGCGTCCAAAGAAGGAAAATTAAACCAAGAAACTTTTCCTCCCTGATAATGGAATCCCTCCCTGTACCTCCCACTCCTGCGTTCCAGGAACGCATCGGAAAGCAGCAACTGTGACGCAAAGTGGCACTTTGTTAAGGATTCCCAGCTGCCCCAAGGAGTACGGTGGGCGATTATGCTGAGGGCGAGTGCCGCTACGGCCACACTGAAGTATGCGCAACCGTTCCGTGTGGGGTGCGTGGCCTAAGCTCCGCCTTCGATTCGCCTTTCCAAAGCGCCTCGCCGGGTGTAGGAAAGAGAAGAGAAGCGTTTCCACTCACCCCATGCGGCGATGTTGAGCCACACACACAGAACGAAGGATAATCGAGTGGAAAGGCTTTCTACGGGCGAGCGTGTCCTGAACGCTGTGCCTTCACCGACCGCGTTCAAACCGTTGCAAAACGTTACTTCCGTTCCCCTCTTTCGACATAACGTTGGACGGAAGAACCATTTATCCAGCACTCTGTCTTGTGTTTCCAAAGTAGAAGCGACTGTTGCCAGTAGATAATGTATTACGGCGGCTAAGGAAAAAATAAGGCAGTGACAGTGAAAATACATTCAGGTATGTATTTTGGAAATTGTATTTCCAACATTGTCCTCTCTGGTTAAAATTGTTCGGGAACTCAAGTTAAATGTGACTTTTTGAATAATGTTGTTGAATTTAAAAGATTATCGATGTAAATTCTGGTTATACTTTGCTCGAATTCTAGTTTATTTGCCAGCATAGTAATCAATAATTCTATAGGAAACATGTAAATCAACTGCAAATGAAATGGTTAAGCGACAGGATTAACTTCCGTAAAATTGAAGCAACTCTCTAAGCTATTAATGGTATCAAATAATATAAAACGATTTAGGAAAGGATAAGCAATTAGCAAGCAGAAAAGGGACTTAATTCTGTCTCAAGTTAGGACTCATTTGAAATTATTGAAATCAAACTGATTTGATGGACAAAATTCACTTGCAAAACGAATCTTTGTAAGTGCATTTTAACTTGAGATTGAAAAGTAAATTGCTGGAAAACAAATGCTACAGGAGCATAGCACAGAACGAACTTACCAACCAATATTATAATAATTTCATCAATGTGAAATCCTGGCCTATTTCAAGGGTTATTGGTTGTTTTTCTTTGTTCCCTGGAGTTGAATATACAATGAAATCATTAGGTCGCAGTTACAGAATAAAGTGAATAAAATAAAATGTAACCTTCGAGTTGTGCTTACACAGTAGATCGTGCGGCCCTTAGTAATCCTTATCGATTATAAAACGGAGCAGCTTAGTCGTGAAGCGTGTTGTGAATCAAAACTCTAGTGAAATGTTCCATTCATTACTGTATGACCACCCAGGAAGTGTTTCTGTAACTCAGAAAGACATGTTTAAAGCTATCAAGCACACAAATCTGTTCGGGAAGCTGTATGATATAACACTTCCGCTCTCTACTGCGGTAGATCGTCAGCAAAACAGCGTGAGAAAATGGTGGCACAGGGCGATCGAACTGTATCGTTTGCTCATTAATTAAATTACCCGAGTCCACCACTAAGGCACTCCCTGGTGCGAATGGAAGTCCGCAACGTGTCTTGTCCCACCCAGCGTCCACCATTTTCAGGTCCCATAATTTCTGCTCTAAATAGTCATACGCTCGACGAAACTGCCGGGAAACTCGACGATGATGGAAAGGTGATGGTAAGATGAAGATCTTCAACTTTGATTATTAAAGCCAGCTGCCAAGCAGGCCAAGGGACTCAAACCTCCCCCCGGGTCGATTCCCATGGAAAATCATCATCGAAGGAAGTAGCCGGCGAAGGGAATGGACTCCGTCGTATCGAAGCAAAAGATCAATTTCCCTAGTCATGGCGGAAGGGAAGGCTCCTGAGGAAAGGGTGTGTGTGTGTGTGTGTGCGCGCCAGGGGAAGTGAAAACAAAACGGCCAATTTATCGAAGTGGCATTAAAGTATATGCACACACTCCAGGCGCTCCAGCTATTGCGTTTCTATTCGTTATGCTACGCCTACTCGGTTGCTTGCTCGCTTCACCGGAACTTGCTCCGGATGCTGCTGCTGCTGCTGTCACTGCTGTGGGCACCGTGTCTTGCGATCCGCCGTAGCAATCGCTAAGCGCTCTACGGTTGGCTCTTTCGTTCGAACTGCGTTCGAAGGCGATGATGTTGAGGCAGCGAGCCTGTTCTCTCCTTTGCGCACGGCAAGGCATGACCGTTCGAGTTGTGCCATGCGTACGGCGAGAACCAACCCCTCGGAGGAACCAACCCCTCGAGAAGCTGCGAGGACACGAGACCGACCGTTAGTAGTGTGTGGCATGCTGTTGCGGACGGAGGCGCCAGTGACGAGCGACTTCCTATCGAGTTTGGGTTGAAGGTTCGTAAAACGTCGGAGGTTCGCGAGCTTTTGGAGTGCTATCTACGTGCTACACAGTGCGGGTTATCAGGTGTTAACACTAGAGTGCTTTGAGTGCATTGGCAGATTGAAGAAACCAAAGGTTTTCTGTGTGGATTGGATAGACAGTGGAAGCTTAACGTTGAAGGTGTTGCAGAGATCGAATAATTTTTGTGATTGGAATTTGGTGGAAACCGAAAGAATGTTGAACAGATTACATACCGTGTAATCAAAGGTGTAGACAGATATTGTTTAGTTACCTGAATAAGTGTGAAGTGAAGTGTCGATTGTTGAAGCTGATTGTTACCGACAGACAGCTAGATAGGTAAGACTCAAAGTACAGAGCAATTTTAACTCATGGTTGCTTTCGCTTATTCGCTTGTGTATCTGGATTGCTTTGGGGGCCAAATGAATTAGTCTTTTTAATGTTAACGAAGAGTTTAAGAGCCGAAGATGTGTAAGCAACTGTTGAAAGTAATACAAGCAAAAGTCCTGCAGATAAATCTAGTGGCCAGGAAAATTAAATACGGATGCACATAGCACACAGTAGATGTTCAGGAACTGATGTTTCTAAGCCATTGCTTGGCTTTGAAACAAACAAGAGTTTCCATAGATATTACGCGGATAACAGCAAGTCATAAATGAAAAGAAAATGTTTCAAAATAAAGACACTCGTCTAAGAATAAGAAACAAACTCTTAGCGAAAAACTGTGAAGAAAATAAGAGATGAAGTCTTTGATAGTGGACAGCTTAGCCATATTAAAGTCCTAGTTATGCTAAAAACTTGAAGATATATTCAACCAATCGACGCAATTTCATTAAACCTTTGAGCAATTTGAGCGATAAAACTTCATTTAATGCATCTGTCATAGGTACAAAGGACAATGATGTTAGTTCTATTGCATATGCTGCTTCAATTGGAGAATGTTTCTTCAATCTTTTACTTTGACGTGTTTGAGTCCTTGGTTGAAATATATTTATCGACAATATGTTCACCAACAACAGATAAAATCGACCATCTTTCGAATTCGATCTTCAATGCAGGCGCCTATATTAGCTCAGTTCAGTTGAAAACTATGGAAGTGCCCAGTGCTTTTTCTTCTTGGAATTACATGCATCATTTAAAAATTAATTTCAAAACGATCTATCAGCATGTTCTAGAACATTTCCTGTCACTTCCTTTTATCTGTCTAATTTTTTACCTATTGTGACAAACATGCTGTTTGAAAAGACCACAATTTTGAACCAAAAAGGGACATAATAGCACAGTCCCATGAGCAAAAATTGACAAGCAACGCAGTGATATGGAGAAGGAAAACTTTGAATCATTCAACGTTTGATTTGAAAACATGATAGGAAGAAGGAGTGCATAAACGATTAATCCATCCAAGATTCAAGCAAAAGAAAGCTGTAATCAAGATTTTAACACTATTAAATGAATACAAAAGGTCATAATAACACTCGTTACACTTCACTCATGTTCTAATTAGTGTTTATCCCGACACTCGCCACAGGCGCACATTTAATATGAATCCCGTGACTGCCTGATATCGTGCAGCTCAAACAGCCGACCAAACCCCTTACCTCACAACAACACTTTGGAGGTGCCAAAAGCTGGCTTACCTCTCACTTACTCCGCCAGTCAACGGTCGGTCCGGCGTTATCTCAATTGTCGATCGATTCCGATAACGCTTCATGTGTCGCGAGTGAGCCAGCCAGCCAGCCCCGTTAACGGCGGGCCCCCTCTCCCGCCGCAAATCATGATGATGATGGTGATGGTGATGATGATGGGGCCACGTGCAATCCATCATCCAGGCGCAGCCACAACTCATTCAACTCGCAACAGAAACGGAAAAACAAAACTTTCAAGCTCAATGCTCACCTCCCCCTCCTCACAACCATCGCAAGAAGTATGTTTGATTCACGCGTTAAAATATTCAAAGCAACGCAATGAATAAAATATGAAATTATCTTAATTAAAATAATTTTACTGCCACGCCATCCGGGTGCCGGGTTGGTTGGTTGGTTGGTGCGTTGGTGCGTTATGTAGTTTGACACTTTTGTGTGGCTCCAGTGGCCAGTGGCCCACTGGAACGCGCGCGTCATTCATCGGCCAACGAATGTCACACCTTTTCCCTAGCAATAGTGCTGCTGGCCGCTAGTTGTTACAGTTCATCAGAATTTGATTCCAGGACCCTCCCCTCCCTCTCTTCCTTTTCTCTTACTTCGTCCTTTCCCCCACCCTTCTCGAGGGGGGGTCAAAGCATTAAAAGCGATAATATTTTCAGGCTAGCGTGCAAATCGGCCGTTACATTTAAATGTCTTGACGAGGCTGCTCACACTTTGTAATGCTCTTCCTGCCTTGTCGCTTTAAATGTTCTTTCCCCCGCCGGGCACGGTCGCACCACCCCCCGGTCAGAGGGGCGTGACATCTGGAGGGGGTCCTTTATCGATTCGGTCAATCGTGATTTTAACACTTCAACTGCTCCCAACTGAGTAAAGTCGAGCATTAGGCGCTTCGAACGCTCTTTATCCGTGCGATCCGCAGCTCAGCAGACATCGCCACTTAAGACACACACTCACACACACACGTACACAAACAAAGAGGTCTGACATGGTCGCTCCTGGCGGAAAGCAAGCAATCCACGGTTATTACCGCGGTGGTGTTTTCGCTTTCGCGGTCAAAAGTTGTACCGTTCCCGGTGGACTGGCGGAAAATCTAAAACCCAATGCGAAAAAAAAAACAAAAATTACTGAAAATAACCGAAACGCTGATCGCACTGCATACCGACACGCCGACAGGGCGGACACACCGTGCCTTGGCTTAGAATGGACCGTCCGGACTGGTCCGTGGCCATAGCGGTGTGTAACAGCTCGAAAGTCGACACGCAAAACACCCGAGACCCGAGACGCCCATCGTGGAATCCGGCTCAAAACCGTCAAAACAACAAGGAATTTGCATAATTACGTACGTGTAAACTACACTTGTATTATGCTAATCCCTGGCCGTCCGTCGGGTTTATAACTTTCGTAAAATGCACAAACCACGGATGGTCAGCTCCCGGAGGGGGCGGGGAGCGCAAAAGTTGGGGCCTCTCGTGCGCTCTCTTTATGAAAATTATGAAGCGCCGCTGGCCAACGGTGTGGACCATTGTCCATCATTTCGCGCGCATCGAACGAAGAGGATCGGCGCTCGGCTCGGGAGGTAGCCAAAAGGAGCTCGAGGAGTTTGTCGTCCTCCAGGCCACCAGACTATCCGTCGGTTGGTTGAAAGCAGCAAAGGAAAGGAATTGAGGTCTGGAAAATTGTTCTCAGTCGGGTGTACGGCAAAGAGGAGTAGCTCTAAATGGGGCAACCGGATCGTCCTTGACCGGGTTTATCTTCGCTTTCCTCCATGCCATCCACCAGAACCAACCAGAAGAGAGAGAGAGAGAGAGAGAGAACGCACACACACCACGGAACCACGTCTGCACGAGATGAGCACCGACCGCGATCCCGGACCGACAAACCGGAGCGATGGTGCGTGTGGCACGCACCCCGCCAGCATCGTAAACTATCGACAAAATTGGTCACCGCCTCGGGGGAGGTGGGTAGAAGGGAGACCTCCCCCTCCCCCCGTTTCTCGGCGAATACCATATCGCTCGCGTTCACCAATTAGTTCGCTCATTAGCATCGGCTGGACATTATCTGGTGTCTTTTGCGCGCGACTTCGCGGATTCTCGATGAATAGCAGGACGCAGGCGTTCTTCTGGTTCGCGAGTGAGCTTTTGGTGATCAGCAGCACCAGTAGCA
>NC_064874.1:64383556-64391056 GCF_943734745.1 Anopheles darlingi
GCGGACGACGACGACGACGCATTGATGACCGGCATCATCATGGTGTGGCACCGTCCCTAAGGGCCCACCGCGGTCAAGCCTCGCGAGAGATTCGCGATGTTTAGGTGTTGGCTTAGCGCAGCGGTGGTTGCCTTCAACATACACTCGACATCCGTTGGCCTGGCCTGGCAACTCCTCGCAGACAGGGAGTTTATCAGATCAAGTCCATCGCGGGTGTCGGAGCGCGTGAGAAGCGCTCCTGTCTGTCTGTCAATCCACGAACCTCCTCGACTTGGTTGGGCCGTGGCCGGGCCCCGCGCCAGCGCCCACTGTTCCAACCAGATCGTGGCAATTAGATTGAAACGGTGTAATTGATTAAAACCAGAACACCCGTGCGCCGCGGCGGTCCCCGACGATGTCCTTTTACGGTCGCCATTGCGGTCTGCACTGCGCGTTTTTGAATAAAATGCCGATCCAAATTGTCACTGGAAAGGGGTGAGTCAAGAGGTGGTAAACCGCAAAACCGATACCACCGGGTTTCGATCAACAAACGACGCAACATTGAAGGTTTATGTA
Organism: Anopheles darlingi; assembly: GCF_943734745.1. Lineage (NCBI taxonomy): Eukaryota > Metazoa > Arthropoda > Insecta > Diptera > Culicidae > Anopheles > Anopheles darlingi. The sequence continues at coordinate 64,384,112 of NC_064874.1, forward strand.
ACCGGGAGTGGAGCATTCAGTGGTAAAAGGAAAGCTACCGAAGCCGGTTCGCAAGGGAGGGGTTCGCTCCTCGTAAGCTTTACAAAGCTGCAGAGCAACGATAGCAATATTCATAGTAAAGCAATTTTCATTTGCTGTCATTTGGTTACTTGTCTAAACTATATTTTGGGACGTCCGGACACGATAGCAACTTTGTTTCAATCAATTGCAACTCTCAAACACACATACCAATGGTGCATATATTGTGAAAAGGGTAACTTGGATCTGAAAGAATGCTTCTTTCATATTAACCGTAACTATAGCAACATTCTTTCAACCTCTTTTTTGACAGATCTTAACAGAATGTTCGCTATCCTGACTCTCCAGCTTAAGCTCAGCGTCGGTACTCCCGGCAATGTACCGTGTGCGCGTGCGTGTAAGCGTAAACGATCACCATCATCATCATCACCATCATCACCATCAACGCCATCATCATTAGGGGTTCATAATCAAGTTGAAGCCAATCTCAATCTCTTCCAGCTCAATTTGATTCAATATCGTTGCAGCCCCCTTGTAAGACTTGAAGATGGGTTTTCGTTATCACAAGACCCGGCCAACACACCGGAACGGTCTTCTTGGATGTTCCTCGCTCGCTCGTAGCTCGAGTAGCTAGAGATCCGCCACTCGGCGATCCTCCCTTGACCATCATTTTATCCCACTAATTGCGCTTCTCGCCATGCGTTCCGATACAGAAGTGTACACCAGGGGAAATTGGTTCTGGGCTAGATTTTTAAAGTCGATCCTCTCGAGTTCTCCGACTCCGACGCTATCCCGGTCGGTCCCGGGACCCCGTCATGATGCGCCCCATTAGGCGCGCTTATAATAATTGAATTTATGTTCTTCTTATTTCAATATCATTAAAAGATAATTAAACCAAATAACAAGACACAAGTACTAAACGCACTCCCGCCGGACCCGCTTTGGTGTGTCCGTCTTCGCTCCGTTGCGACCTGGTCCAACCTCCCGTCCCGTCTCCCCTAACCGCTTCCATTTTCGTCTTCCCTCCTTCCCCATTTTCGAGGCCCGCGAACGGTCGGATCGGAAATGAAGGCTTCTCGCTCTTGTCTCCTGGCGCTCGGACGTTTTCGGACGACGACGACGGTTCTTGGTTCCTTCTTTCTGCTTCTGCTCCTGACCTCATGACACCTTCGTGCCACCGACATGCCATGCCATGCAGCGGCTACGACGACGCCGAGCAAGTGTTGCCGATCGTGATTAGTGTTGTGTTTTGTGTCCGGACGACGGACGAAGCTGCTGGCCGTTCGCGGTCTCCCAGTCTGTCCATCCATTCCGTCCGTCCATTCCGTTCGTCCGTCTGTCTGTCTGTCGCGGCCTTTAAGACACTTGGCCAAAGGCCGTGTTGCTGCTTGTTCGGTTTGGTTTGGTTTGGTTTTTTTATTGTGCCCTCGCGCTCGCACACACCACCTTCCTTTCGGTCGAACGGGAACGGGAAGTGTGGGGCCAACAATCGCGGGTCGCGAGCGCGCGCGCGCGCTCGCACTTGCCTCGGCCTCCTCTTCGGAGGTCGTGGGGCGGTCCTCCGGACCGGCCGGAATCGGAAAACAGATAAACATTTACGATTTCTTACGCATTTATATCATCTTATACACTGGAATCTCCATCTCGGTACCTGGATGCTGTCCCCTGTGCCTGTCTGTCTATGTCGGCCCTTGTACGTGTGTGTGTGTGTGTGTGTGTGTGTCGACCGTCAACGTCGGTCAACAACGCGATCCTCGGTGCGATCCTTCGATCACCGGCGATCTGTTGTGCGCCGACGCTGGTGCTGGTGCTGGAGTTTTGGGGTTTAATTGTTTTTCCGTCTCCACGTTGCGTTGCGTTCTCCCCCCCCGAACGGACCCAAAACCTTCCCGCCTGATACCGGTTTATTTTCATTCATAAAATTAATGTTTTGTCCCTTGTGTGTATGTGTGTGTGTGTTCCTGTTGTTTCTTCTGGGATCTCGGGATGGTCCGGTGCTGGTCATTCTGGTAGCACAGCGTTCGCTACGCTCCTTCGCTCGCTCCTTCTCTCTCTTTCTCTCTCTCTCTCGGTCGGTACGATGTTTGATTAAGAATTTACCTTTCGTTCTCCTACGCTTCCGGCCTTTCCGTCGTGTTGCGATCCTCGTTGTCGATCATTCAAAAGTCCTCAACTCAAAACCGGACAAGCAAACTGTAAGCGATCGTTGATCGTTCGACAGGATCACCATCATCATCATCATCATGGCGGTGTGTGCATATTGCGCGGCCAAAGACGCAAGAAGTGCAGTGTGCATGGTTCTCAAGCTCTTGGTACAAGGTGATCAATGTCTGGCGGTTTATAGCTTCGCGTCGGGAATTGATTGATACCGGATTCCGGGGGTTCGCGATCGGTTGGCGAATTGGAAATAAAATTCCCAATCCTGCACTGTCTACGCATTAAGCGCGAAGCCTAGAGAACCCTTGTATCGTGACACAAAATGGCTCCATGTTGCCCATGTTTGAAATATTTGCAAACACAATTTTACACTTAACACTCGGTGGTGCTTGATGCTTGATGCTTGATGCTTGGTGGCTCTTTGTTCTTCCAAAACCCGCATGCACACACACACACAAACACGACACAAAGCGAAATATAACCCCCTCTCAGGTTTACTTGTCCCCGCTGGTGGGTTCACTTATGGTGCGCCATAACAATCCGCCGGTTCGCCTAGTGCCTAGTAGTGTCTGTCTGGTGTTCCCTCTGTTTAATTAACGCTTAATTTGGCTAAGGCAGGCAGCATCTTGGAGCGAGTTCCTTGCTCCCGCACCGGGGCTATATACAAGGGTAGGTTGATGGTTGGATGCTTGATGCTGCTGCTACTTCTCATCAACCAAGGCAACATGGCGTTTGTGCGATTTGAATGAAGGATCGGATGATTTCAACCGGGCAAAAGCAAAAAAAGAAGAAACAAAAAAAAACCGAGGACACGCTGGTCTTCGAAGCTCATAAAATCCGTGCAACTGGCCAAGGGCCTGCCTGACTGGCTGCCTGACTGACAGCCTGCCAGGGCTGCGGCTGGGTGAATAAAAATCTGCGAAAAAGGTTCCCGTTACTACCGCGGACCCTGGGCCCCAGGAACGGTAGTTTACCTTTTGGTGGCTTTTATGATTTTCCCTGGAAATCGGCCATTTGGCACACACACACGAGGACAGGGGAGGGCCATGGCGGAGTAGTGGGCCTAGCCGAATGTGAGAGATTTTATGAAAGACACTCGACCCCGGACTGGAAAGGATGGCGTCCTCCGGTTTGGTGTGCAAAGAGAAAGGAGGCCCCCTGGTGCTGGTGCTTGGGAAATTAAAGGCTCAGTGGGGCTCAGAGCAGAGGGAGCGGAGCGGACGGATGGCAAGACGAAATAATCACCAAATTAAACGGATGCCACTGTTTGGTTGTTAAAATTCGCGAATGAATGACTGGAAACAGTTTTATCGACGGTTTCATCGTCCCGGTGGTGTAGTGTTTCGTATTGACATATAGCAGCAGCAGCAACAGCAGCAGCAACAGCAACGCCGGGAGTTGCAGTAGCCACCGAGTGAGAGCTTTCTCAAGATGGGCCAAACGAAAAGAGGCTGAACGAATGTGGTGGCTGTCGCAATGAGCAAATTAGTATCGAGTAACGTGGCCGGTATGATTTGCGTGAGACAGGGCACCCTAGAGTCTTGGATTGGGATAATTTAATACCTGTACGGTCTGTCAACGCGTTACACCATATATTCGTTAAATATGTTAATTTTTGGGCAAACGGAAGAGCAACAATGTAGCAGAGTTGCGGGAGAAATGAATGAGTGAATGATTTCGGATGCTCCACTGCTGTTTAGATGTTTCATTAAGTTGAGAGGATCCAAAAAATGGATTTTTGCTTCACTGTTAATTCGTTTAAACCCTACTTAGTTTGAAAGATTTTGTAAAATGTAAGCAGATGTACGATTACAGTATTAAAAAAGTGTTGTCCCTGCATGTTTCTTTCAACCAATGTTGTTTATTACCCGAGAAAGACGGGTTTAAGAACAGAAACTATCCAACTGGGAAATGTTTCTGCAAGAATAGGTAATGTTGTTGGTGTGATTGTTTTCTCTATTTTTGTTCCTTTTACTTATTTTTTTTTAACTAATAACATAATAATAATTAAACTCCTTCATAGCAAAAGGTAGAAGTTCTCATGCCAATGGTAGCCTAAGTATCCAGCATTGCAAATCATGATGATGACTCGTTAGTTTAGTATTATCTGTAATAGCATAGGATCATTCATGAATTGAAATCGAAATATTTACATAAGAGCGAAGCTACTGCGACGTTTTAATTTACACTCCATTGAAGGTAGCATAAAGAAAACTAAATCATTAAATTAAAATTGAAAGTAATGTTAATGATTGACATATTCGTTTGAATAATTTTAAAAAGGTTAATCCAGCAGCGATGGAGTGCACTTGGTTTGCAGAATGCTCCTTCTTATTTCCTATTTTATAATGTTTTCCATAGTAGATCAATGCCAGATTATTAGATTTTCTTCTTTTCGTTATAATTATGCTAAGGTTAAAGTACTGAAACTTGTTTTTGTACCTAAAATAATTTGGATATGATCTTAAGATAGCTATTTTATATTCAGAGATAACTAAGATAAGATAATGATTCATTCTCAATGTTGGCGAATATTACAATATTGGCATATGACAAAAGCTAAATGAAGAAAAACGAACCCCTAATATGTTATTTGAATTAAAGTATCCATTCTTTTACACAAAAAATATCAAAGGAGAACGGAAGGTATTAGGTTTTGCTTTTCGCAATATTTTATACTTACAGTAACTCCTCCAAATGAAGCTCGTGTTAACTATGGGCCCATTCTGAAGATAGTAAAAGGTGCTGCAAATCCAATTCGCAGTGCGGATCATCCGCTGGTTTAGCTCATTTGGATTCAACCTTACCCTAACCTCTTAACTCATACACACTCACCCTTTAGCGTAGACTGCTAATGCCGCTAATCAAGCAACATGCGTCGCTAGAAGTCGACCTTTCTTCCCCACCCCAATCACACACACACACACACACACACACACACACACACACACACACAAAACGGATACGGTTCTGGCCAGAAGCATGGCTTAATCAGCGCCAGTGCTCCGCCAGTCGTTAGCTCTTCAGGCCTCGGCCACCATGCGAGGGCCGGTGCTTCGCGTCCGGAACGACACACTTAACCGAGGTGAACTTTAGCTCACTTTCAGCCACCGGTCCTGCTGCCACCCACCCCCCAAAAAACCATGATGATAAATATTAATGAAGAGACAGAAAGTTCAACAACCATATCCTTGGCCAGCCAGAGACGATAGCGGCACAGCGAGAGAGAGAGAGGGTAATCCGGCGCGTCGCGGACCGGGGGTGGCTACGCTATTTGGCCACGCTCCAACGCGGCTTTCAAACGCGTGACGCAGGACATAAGTTCTTTTATTTTTTTTTTCGGTGGGGGATGGCGACCAATCCCTGTAGCATAGCATTCGCGAAGGACATATTTGCATAAACCTATCATCATCACCATCACCATCGTGAGCCATGCTGGCTGGCGGGGCCTTGCAGGGGACTTTCGCTGACCAGGTGTAGGGGTCCTCAACCCCCCCTCCCCCGCTCCACCTCCTCAAAGGAAGGTGTTGGTGTGTAAACATAGTTAAATCCATGCGTCTCGGTGTCCCCGCGGCCGAATGTCGGTGTCGGTACCCTCGAGCTGATCCTGCGGCTATGATTAATTAAGCAAAATCAATCATAAAACCCAAACCGTCCAGCCGAGCGGTCGGTTGATTGTTGCCGCAGCAGCACCACCGAAAAAAGAAGCAGAACAAAAGGAAAAAAAGGTCCTCGAGGACGCCGGTGCCGCATGTCCATTCCATTCGCGGTGCGGTATTTGCTTTGGAACCTATTTCTGGGAGTGTGGAGTGGAAAGGGGTCCGTTTTTTATATCTTTTTCGTATAAACAGTTTGTTTAATTCGCACAACGCACGGCCACGGACTCGCCTCCTCCACCCCTCGCGGGGACGCGTAAACTATTCGTAATTGCCAGCCAGCGGTCGAGCGATCGTAAAGCCGGCCCTAAAGCCTTCCTGCCTCGGGCGTTATCCTTTCACGGGCGCATATAGTGAGCGTAGCGATAAAGCAACCCCTAGACTTGGGGTGCTGCGTCGTCTTTACGGTACGGTCTAGAGGGCTTTCTATCCGAGCCACCGCGGTGCCGCACAGGAACGCGTGAAAGCGTGCCCAATTTGCGATAAAGCGCGAATTTGTTTATATTTTTCGCAAAACATTGCCTACGCGTCTGCGGTGCCTGGCCTGGCCTGGCTGGCGACGATTCCTTGGCGAGGGCTTTTTGGGGCGGAAGAGTCGTAGAATGTGTATGCGGAGGGAAGGCCGGGAGGCGTTGACATTACCCGCCATGGTACCGGCGAAGGCGTTGCGGAAAATAGCGATTGTATTAATGAGCTAGTAAAATGTGTCGCGCTTCCGAAACCGCGGCGGGATATTCCACGGGGTTTCGCGGTGGCATGGAGCCACCGTGCAAGCGCCGTGTCGCGATGCCGTGGCGAAAATGGTACGTCCGCAAACCCCCGTTACGCTGAACACCCTCCGGAACCGGGCGCACCGCATGACGTGACCATAAAATTATTCGCCAAATCAAGACTCCCCGCGAAGAAGCGTTCCAGCAACGTTAGTGAGTGAGTGAGGGAGCGAGCGAGCGACCGAGGGAGCAATTTGCTGCCGGTTAGTAGTTAGGAGTTGTGGTAGTGTTGAGGGAGGAGGCGGGGGAACGGGGAGAACGACGTGACGAAAGCCCTAAGACGCTTGTGTTAGCGTGTGCTTTTTTTTTGTCGAGCAAATAAGGCGGACTCGACAGTCGCCGAG
>NC_064874.1:64396056-64441056 GCF_943734745.1 Anopheles darlingi
GTTGTTTTTGCTTAATGTTGCTGTTGTTGTTGTGGTGTCGGCGATATCGGCACACAGCCCTGGTGTCGGCGAAACCAGGAGTCGGTTTTCACGCGTAGTTCCTGCGGTGCTGGTGATGTACTGTAGCTGTAGGTACCAGGTTGGGCGGACCATCTCATCGTCGTCGTGGTCGGTTGTGCGAGTTGACAATTAATTGACTGAAAGAATGGATTTATGCAATACCTGCTCTGCCTTCCCTTCTCGGGAAACTGAGCGAGAAAATGACGAATGACGATCGCCTCCGGATCGGCATCTCACCCAGGACACTCCCACGGTAGGACGAAGAGACCGGCAGCAGTGTCGGAAATGTTATGGTATTGGGTGGTGCTAGTGCTAGTGGTGGTGGTGGTGGTTTTGTCAGTTTATGTCCCTTGTGGTGACGGAAAACGGAATTAATTCGTTCACGATCGTATGCCGGAACGGTACGTCGTTGGCAGGATGTTGACTCCGTGGTCCAGGTTTTAGTGTGGTCGTAGGTCTCACCGGTCTGGCGTGCGTTGGTCAGGGTGCATTCGCAGTGGCATTAATTGGCTCCACAGCGGTGCCACGTACGCGTTAACTGTAGCTTTGAACTCTAGGTCGGTGCCTAGTTTGCTGATGGCAACAGACAGAAGCGCTCTTGACAGTAACCTCCCCCGAACAAGCAGCGCCCGTGTACCGTGAGGCCATGGTTAATGCTTCCAACACCCGAGACGAGTGGAACCGTAACCACTGCTGCTGTTGTTGGGCAGAAGTCCGTTGCTGCGCCATTGACGGCAACATGGCCGGCCTTCGTTCCCCGCCAAACTGACGACTGGCGTTTTCCTAGTTTTCTGCTAACTACGTACTCGTTTTACTGCTTCATTTGCGCCTCCACGCAGTCCAGCGCAGGAAAGCAAAAGGGGTACAGAACTGTAGGAGCACATCTTGGTTCACGGTGCTCGGCGCTCGGCATGCCGCCGACACAGTGCTCGCCACGGCCACGACTTACCAGGCCGGAGAAAAGTGATGTTTTCAGGTGTTGTTACCATTTTATTTTCCTAATTAAGATGATCCCAACCGTGAGTGAGTGAGAGAGAGAGGAAGAGAGAGAGAGGTAGGTCGAGTGGGTGCTCAGCGCCATCGTGGAACCAATTTGGAAGTTAGGTTGGCCTTCGAGGTTTATAGCATTTAACCTGCTCCCGAAACGGTCCCTAGCAGCATGTACCGTGGCAAGCGTGGTGCGTTTTTTGTGTGTTTTCCTGGAAAATGCGACGTCCAATGGAAGGAGCGGAGCGTAAACGCGACGGAACGGACCGCGGTCGGCAGTTGACAGACGTTGGTGAAGACGGCATAGTGAAGGTGGTTCGTGGCCGTGGTGGCTCGTTAATCTTGCGAGAAGCTAAAAGCTAAAACCACACCGCATCGTCGGTAGGTAAGGGAGAGCTGGAGCTTTTGGAGAAGCTGTAACAACAATCCGTTGTAATGGGAGCGAACCCGAACCTCTCGTCATAGATCGGAATCGCCGTAAACGTCGCGCCGTGCTACCGATCCACCGAACCGCGCCATTAACCAGGGACGTTACACGCACGCACGCAGACGATTCATTTCCGGTGGCAGTCGCGCTGATGGATTAATGGAGTGGAGCCTCTGATGAAGGAGAAAAACACCTCATTTGTCGTGTAAGCTGTGTATCTAATCAGTTCCAATTAATCGAAGTGTTGGGTTTGTATTGCGTTTGTGGCTTCGATAAAGCGCGCGGAATCTCGATGCGGATGGATGAATGAGCTTCTTAGTGTGGTATGAACAGGAGAGGCACACAAAAAAAAAACCAGTAGCGTCTGCTGCACGACAAGTTGGTTGAATTTGGCTTTGGAATCGAATTCAGTTAAATTACGGAAGATGATCCATTGGCGTTTCTTCGACGTGTTCTGAAAAGGGAAACAACAAATTAAGTTTGCTGAAATTTCAGTTCAATTTCGCAACATCCCAATCGATGTTAGTATAGCCGTTAGTTAGTCTCCAGGCTACAAATTGTCATAGTAATTAAATCCGACTACTTAGGTATGAATGACTGCCGGTCTTTGGTGGCTCCTGCTTGAGCCGTGTACTAGAAAAACCGTGTAAATGGCGCCATTAGATCTAAGGACAATAGATTATACGTTTATGCATGCTCTTTAGTTTTTAATTTTTGCATGAAAAAAGCGAACGTATTAATTTGACATAGAAAAGGATACACTTTTCTGGCATTTTGTTTTGACAATGTAGCCAATATTTGCCTGAAAGATGTACACGGCTTTTAGTAACTGATTGCCAAGCCTTTTGAACCGAATATTACTCTTCTGGAAATATTTTTTATTAGCTTGACCAAACGTAACGTCAAGGACGATCCCTCCATTTTTTTGTAGCATAACTCTTGATATACAGCAAGTCTCTGATAGTTACTGACATGTTAAGTGAAGAAATCCAACGCTAAAGCTGCTGTTCCTTATTTGTAGGCCTAGTCGTTGGCTAACAAATGGCTATCGTGCAAATGACAGGTTATATCTTCCTTGAAATGAAAACCCGAAACGAGCTACATTGCAAGTCCCATTTCTTCTTCTTATACTTCGAAGCCACTCGCATATTGGCCAGGGTGAGCCTCGGAATGGCCCTTCTAGAGCTGCAATTCCAGATAATGAACTTCAAATAACTTCTCATCAAGCCAAATAAACAGACTAATCATAACAATCATCACGCTAAATAATTGATCGATTTCATCAAGCAAACAACGTGCCTTCCGTGGGTACCGGTCGGTACTGTCTGTTCAGGTGACCATTTGAGGCCGTTAAAGACACACACGCACACACGCACACAACCGTTCGGTTGTCTCCGGCACCAGTGGCACAAGATGATCGGTAACATGATTACACCCAAAAAAAAAAAAAAACGGCAGATGCATCGAGACACGAGACAGCAACCGAAAAAGGACTGCTGAATGTTTAGAATTTGCAACTTGCGATCCGCGCCGCACGTCGCCGATCGAAGCATAGCGAAAGCATAATCAAAATAATTGATCAGCTCTGCGATGTGTGGTGGCGAGTAGTCGGAACAACAGTACCACAACAGTATCTAATCTTATCGGTTCGATAGAGGCAGGTTGCACGGAATAAGAGACGGTTTTGCCCTTAAGGGGGGGGAAGCTCGACCATTGATTAGAAGATGCGCCAGCGAAGCTGTGACGCTTTCCAGGCGACGTAAGGACGTGGTTACGCCGCGACAGTGAGCGTATATCCGAAATTATAGTCCGAAACACCGGCGCGTGTAATCGGAGTGTGTATCGGAACGGCTGCTTCCCCTAATCATGGGGCTCCCGGAGCTGGCTTAGCCGGAAGCCGAACGTCTGTGGTCGCGTGTGAATGTCGTCGCATCGGGCATCCATCTCCTGGAGTCTGGAGAACAGAACAAGATATCAAAAGATCGAATCGTGTATCGAATCGAATTCGGGGCCCTATCTCCGAGGCTCGAGGATACCAGGGGGTCGTCTGTCCCTCGGCGACGTGTCCATCGTCCAATGCGTTGCCTTTTAACGATGCCGAACGGATGATTCGGCGAAACGTTTCGGCTTCTGAATTCATTCCAATCGTCCCGACGGCAGCGGCAGGCGATATGCAGATCGATCGGTTTCCTTTCGGTTCCCTTTAATGGGCGCCGGCCGGTCCGCCGACCGACCGACCGACCTACCCTCCCGGGCCTGGCGTCTCGAAGCTTAATTTTCCAGGCGAATGCTTTGGGTTCGTTTCATTTTCAAAGACGTTTGGGGTTTTGGGGGGAGGGTTTGGTTTTGATTCGTTGTTTAATTGCCGACATCGTCGGGAACAAAACCGAATAGGCCGAACTGAGCCAAAAATGGCCTCCGCGTACCACCATTCGCGAACTAATTAAACCGCTAAATTCCGCCAATTTGGAGTCCGGCTGGAGACGGTGGATGGTTGGTGGCGGAAACGGCGGAAACATAAACTCCCGAGACAGGACACCCGTTTCGGGCGTTCGGCCATCAAAAAGGTACTCCTGGGAGGAGGGATGGCGGTGGCGGTCACTGGAAAGGGACCCTGGAAAAGGGAAGGGACCAAGCTAAAGTGCCGCCGCTGCCGCCGCCGCCCTATAAACGTTTCACAGCCAATCAGAAACGGATCGGACCGCGATCGTAAGCGAGCCGCGGGGCCAGCTCCGTGGTCCGATCGTAAAAGCCTTCTCCAGGGGTCCCAGAGCCCAGTTCGTCCGTTACACGCTGCTGATGCTGGTGCTGCTGCAAGGAAGAAGCACTTTCGCGAGTCCCAGATCCCACATTTCGCCAGAGGTTCGCGAGGTTCAAGGGAGGAGTCCTCGTGTTTCGATGTTAACCCAGCTCCAGGGCCTGGCCTGGGGCCTCCCGAAAGCTCGTCGAAAGGTGCGGTCGGGGAAGAGACATAAATTTATAGTGGCAAGCGTAAAAGCGTTGCCCACGTTGAGAGGCGGGCCTTGGGTTGTGGAAGGAGAACCGAGAATGACAACCGCGCACCGCGCGAACTCGGCTAACGCGAAACCGTATAAACATACGCGTTCCAAGGTATCGCCAAGAGGCCGTAGGGGCCGAGCTGGAGTCTCCAGTAGCCATCACCCGGTGGAGGGAATGGTGGGAAAAGGAAACCAGTACCCTCTCTCACTCACTCTGGCACTTGTGCACTTGTTCGGCTCTGGTCGGCTCCAAATCGTTTGGTCGAGTTTTATATGAAATGAATTTTAATTTCTTGCCATTTTGATCGAGTCGACGGCGACTAGGCGCTGATGGCTGGATGCTGTGTGTGAGTCGTGAGGCGCCGCCATGCTCAGGAGGGACCTTTTCGAGGGTTTGCCAGCAGCGGCAGGTTTCATCGGGGGTTCGTCGTCTCCTTCTCGTTTCTCCTCCTTCTCCGTGCGTGCACAGCGACGGTGGCGCTTTACGAGCCTTCGGCCTTAGCGGTAGCTGAGCTCGAGAGCACCACCATTAGCATCGTCAACAGTTGCGGGACGAGCCCTCCATCATGGCACTTCAACAGCATCAACAGCATCAACAGCAGCAGCAGCAGCACTTGAAATGACCATAATAATTAATCGGCCCCCGGTTCGGTGGCTCATCGCGGGGCACTCATTACACATTACACACTCTACGGAGCCGGAGCCCGAGCCAGTCGACCATTTTGGGGGCTACTGCTGCTGTCCGGGTCCGGTTGCCCTGCCCTGTACGTTGATGCGCTGGTCGTTGATGCCCGTCCCGTCGTCACCGTAACCGTAGAACCGCTTTGCGTAACGCAGAAGACGTCGCGGTCGTGGACGTGATCGTGGAGGACTGGTTCTCGGTTGCACCGTGGTTCATTAGAACTGGCATTTCAATTGCACACTTCGGTGACACTGATTCGACGATAAGCAGCAGCAGCAGCAGCACTGGCCGTGCGTTTGCGTTTGCGCTCAGGTTGATGTGATTTGTACGATCGAACGGGCGTTTTAGAAGCAGTTCTTGCGCCGGTTTTCTCACCAACGAGTACAGCGAGATCAACGGCTCTATGGAATGCTGGAATGTAAGATATGATCCCACGTAATGGTCAGGAAAATTGGGAGGAATTGATTAACTCAACAATCTATTAGATGATAAGCCAATTGTATTCTAATTATCAAAAATAGGTTATTCTGCTCTGACGTATGAACAATTTGATTTATCAGTAGACTTACATAGTAAATCTAATAAATAAAACATGATATGATATATTTGTACGCGATATTGCGGTATGTATAACCTACGCAGTTAGTCCATAAGTTAGGATAATTGCTAAAAGATAGTCTTTTATGAAGTTGATGAAATATTACCATGATTGTATTGCTGCAAAACGATCAGCGGTTTACTATCTCACTAAAAGCATCTTACCTAAACTTAATTCAACACCCAGTTAAAACACCAGAGTATAGCTAAATGGCACCTCTTTATTTTTACTCATTATCCTACGAGGATACTGATTCAAGGACATTGTAAACACTAGTGAAGGCAATTATTCCCCATTGCCGTATTGCTATAGTGTAAGTGGTGAAGGTTTCAAATCTAAGGTCATTACCCAATATTCCATGCTATATTCAAGTGTTCCAGACTTATATTTAAGACTTAATCTTTTCTCAGAAGAATGTACAAACCTTAGGTTAGTAGAAACTGATTCAGATACAGCTCAACAGGAAGATCTGCATTCAAAGGAGTTTCTCAATTTCATGGAGCCGCCAGAGTTTCCAACCCATAACTTCGAGGCTCACATTCTCCATGTTTATTCCCATAATTTCTTACGTTACGCCTATTTTTGAAAATTGCCGAAGTTGATTTGCATACCGCATGCCTGCGTTTTACGAAATATTTAATTTGGTATGCTAACTACTTAGTTACTTAGTTACTTAGTTTTTCTTCCTGCACCAGAGTTTTCAGTGAAAAATGTTTTATACCCTACCGACCCTTATCTAATGGCTAAGATAGCTACTTGTTTCTTAAGCTTGTATGCTACCAGAAAAAAACTATTTGGAAAAATTAATCGGCAACTGATATTCCGGACAACGTTGCGATCTTCAACTACACATACCATAAACAATGTAGCCCAAAAGGAAACGTTAACAAAACATGGCTCCTCCACGGGTACGACCGAGCACACATCGGTATCGGTGCTGGATATCGTGTAGAAAAAGGAAATAATTTCCAAAACAATTTAAGAAATCATAAATTAAAGCCCTTCATGATACCTACTTAATGCATAAGTGCATTAATGCGGTGCAATGAAACCCGTTATGGCGCAGGGAGCTGCAGCACGCAGCAGCTGCGCAGCATTTCATTTGAATGATAACTGAATCGCAAACACCTTCCTTCCATCCGGACATCCCACATCCCCGTGGCCAGTCTGACCATCAAAAAAGGATACCTGGATGCTGCGCCGAATCGTTACGAGCCCATGTCGCGTTGCAGCATTCTTTACATACCAATCCAGCCGATGTCCGTTCGTGGTCGCGGAGCGGTTCTGTATGTTTTGCTGCGGCCCACAAAACCAAATGCCCGTTCCGTTCCGTGATCTCGTTCGTTCCAGCTGGCGTCCATATTTCGGTTTGGTTTTGTTGTTGTTTGTCCCCGTCGTTTGTCGACAGATTGACCGGTTCATCATCGTCATCATGATCATCATCGAATGGCGTATCGGATGGCGGGAGCGGAGTGGCCACGGAGGTTCCGTTCCACCGTGTTTCGCATACCATTCATGCGCTGCAGACCGCATGGACCGTTTTTTTTTGTTTTTGTTTTTGGTATTTAAAATTATGTCCTAAATGAGCTGCCGGTGCTGCTGCGAGCTGGCTTCCTTGCTGGCCTGCTGTCCTGCTGTTCCCTCGCTGGTTTGCTCCGCGAAAAGGAGGCCGTCGGATCGGATATGTGTGTGCCCGTGCATTCCGCGCGTAAAGGGCAAAACGAGGTTCGAGTAATGAAGCCATAAAGGGACGCGCCCGGTGGAACCGGTGTTCGGGCGGTTTGGCGCTTTGCGGGTTGCGCGCGCGATATTAAAAAGCATAAACATATTTCCCGGTTTGTCGTCCCGGTTTTGACGACCGCAACGAGGAAAACGACGGGGGAAGAGAACGGAAGGGAATGGAACGGAACGAATGGACACGGACACGGCCAATGGCGACATCATAATTATATCCTCCATCAATCAATTCGCGCACACACCACATATTTCACCGCGCATAGCAGCAGCAGCAGCGGCGGCGGCGGCTGCCGTGGCGCGATGTGATGACTTGATGACGAGCTTACCGAGCTGGCCGATTGTGGCCGGAATCGCGAATCATCGCGATCTCGTCGTCGCCGTCGCCGTCGTCGTCGTCGCTCGTTATGATTGATTTTTGAAGGCTTTTACTCGATGCGTTCTTCTCGGTGGCGTTCGAGCGACCACGAATCTGTGTCATGTGCGGAACCGGGAAGCCGGGATGCCGTCTCGGTCGTCGGTTCCACCACCGGCGGGTTAAACCGGCCTCCGGGCGCTGGGTGCCACTTTCGTGCCGCTAATTTTGTGACAGCTTTTTGCACGGCGGCGGCGGCGGCGGAAGCGCCCATTAGCCGACCATCGCCCATTAGGATGCACCGATCGTGCATGGCCGATCGTGGTTGCAATGCGAGATTGATCGAGCGAGATCGGTCCGATCGGTCCGATCGGTCCGTGCGATACGCTCCGGTTGACTCCTACGATCGATCGATCGATCTACAGAGTTTTGTGTGTGTGTGCCACGGACGGACGGAACGTGCCTTTTTGCTCCCAGACTCGATGGCTGGAAGGTATAGGGCTGCAGGATCAACCCGAGCAGCGTGCGCTTCAGCTTCAGGTGCGGCTGGTTCCTCTCATTATCGATGCTGCGCTGTCATCTCCGGGTGCGCGTGAACGTTGGAGATGGTTAAAGGTTTTATCACGCTTCACCATCACGTCGCCCTCGTCGCCCGTTGGGCGTGCTGTTTGGCGTGGCCGCTACTTTTTGTCCCACGAGGCCGGCGAGGACTTTTGCTGCTGCTGCTACAGTTTCGAGTTAAAGTCAATATGATTTTATGCTCCCAGCAGGCGAGTGAGATGCACGCTCGTGTGTGCGTGTGTGTGTATGCCTTTTGGAGGACGACTGACTGCGGGTTTATCGTCATGTTTAATTCATCTCGATCCCAGTGTCAGTCAGTGGCGATGCGCAGAAGACAAGTCTGTGCGTTTCGGTTTGAACTTTAAGCTGTTGGCGCGGGGGGCGGTTTTTGCGAACCACACAACCGCTCCAACCGCGATTGGAGGTCGCTGCGATGTGCCAATGTGGTGACAGCATATAAACTTCGCTTTTTGCGTGTGGTTTGCATAGGTTTTGTCGGGGTTTACTGGGAGTTTTGCTGCTGAATATATTTCAGTTCATTCACACGCACAGATTTGAATTGTTGGTTGGATGGTGAAGCTAGAAGGTGAACAGCAGAGCAGAACATTTGTTAGTAAATGCCACCAATATCAGCCAAGGGTCAAAATCACCAAATGGTTTAAACCATGAACGTTAAAGCTCTGTAAATTTAATAATGAAGTTCAACCTTCAAATTGTTACAAAATTTATTCTTATTTACACAAAAATATTTTATTCTTAAAAATAACTTCGTTAACAGTGCTGGAGCTCTTCTTCTGAAGAACTACTTAAACAGTGCTCTAGCAAACGGCCTCTCCATCTTTAAATATGTTAAAAAAAACTCTGGTCTGTGACGATTAAAGATCCCGAGAATCCAAAAGAATGTTGAAAATACCGCCGTCTATCGACAATTCTAACGCAAAACTAAGTTATTGACGATTCCACTTCGTTCGAGAATTTATTCAACCACAGAAAACTCTGAGCTATTGACTAAACACTATCTGCATACATCTAACTTCTAGGAAACGTTTCAATGTAGTCTAATGCGATGGAATTCTTAGCAAAACCAGATAGTTCAAAGTAACATAAAGGTGTAATTTTAAGTCTCTCATGTTTAGAATGCTACCGCAAAAATTGTTTCACAAAAACAATGAATACGGCCATCAACCAGAATCAGAGGAGGTAAAAAATGAAAAGGCGCTTTCAATTTTTTTGTCAAATTCAATGCAGGATTAGTTGGAAGCTCTTTACTGGTAAAGGGTATGGATTTTTGCATATTGATATGAGTAAAGTGATAAAAATGAATTAAAAAATGAAAAAATTAAGTTCACAGCGTCCGGCCCGAAACTGTATTGAAATCGAAATCTGAATTTGAATTCCACTTGCTACTAAGCAACTCATGCAACAAAGCGTGACAAGCAAGCATTAAGCGACAAACGTTTTCCAATGTATATTAGCAGATGAAAAACCTACATCCTTGAACCATTCGGCTAATTGCTGATGCACATTAGTACCACTCGATCATTCGAATTCTATGCAAATTGCAAATTCCAAAACCTAAATTAGACGGTAATTGAAATTTGAAATCAAACAGTTGGAGCACAAGTACCAATTTTCTAAACTCAAAAACCCCCCAATTTTTGCGGTTCAAACATACGCAACGTGTGTGGCATTCAGTAGCATCGCCGCACTATACGCATCTGTATCTCGGGACCTCATGTCAGGGATACGCGCGCGACGTCCTCCGATTTGCATACTGCAGTGCCGCCGGCCGTTGGCGGATATCAATATTTGATTTAATGTGATCTAGTGTGGCCGACCACACGCCGTTCAATCGAGTGTCGCGCCTCGCATAATGCGAGCTCGCGCTCCCTCGCCTCGAGCCACGAGGATGTTTCGAACATATCGGCGTCCCGATGGTGTTGCAATGTGCATCGTCGACAATCTTTCATCGGCCCCGGTAATTATGGCGTCTGGAGCAATCGCGAGAGACACCCTGAACGGCTTGTTGGCACACCAGAGTCACAACAAACAAAGCTGCAGCTGTAGATCGATCGTGGATCGTATCGCTTCACAGCTTCGGTTGCGTTGCATCGAGACAAGACTTTTTGGCACAGAGACCTACATTACGCGAGCCGCGACCAGCCGGACTTTGTCTGGACCCCTGCGGGAGTCTACGTCCCTCAGATCCGTCCGTCCGTCCGTCCGTCTGGCGAGTGATTTTCTTTGGGGCCCCGGGAAGAAGACGTACTGGGAATGGTGGTTTCGGTCACGTTTTCAGGCCACCGAATTCTCCTCCCCGTTTTCCGAGGGGGCAATTGAATTGTGTGGTTCGAACATGCAATTACACCTCATTACATGTAGTCGCGTGCCGATCGTTTGGAGTGGATTCGAGGGCCAAAAACCAAAAACGAGGAAAACGAAGCGCCTCTCCCGGATTTGTCTTGTGGCGTGCTTTGGTTAGTTTTGTGAAAATTTTCATGCATACAAAAGATACACTCCGAGCGTACGCCGAGGAAAGTGCCGCACCTGGCCGTTAATGTGCGAAGAGCAGCGGACGCAGGACATTCCCGGTCTGCACCATCCCTAACCCAATTTCGGTTTGATTGAAGTGAAGGCAGCGGAGCAGGTTAGCAATTTTGTCATTAGGACGTACCTTCGCGCAGGTGCTGGCGGCGCGTGGCTTGAGGGCCAAGGTTTTTTTTTTGTTTTTTGTTGGTTTCCTCCCTGTCACAGGTTCCAGCAGGAGCCACGTCTGCCCGTCCTCCTGAAGGGCTGACTTTAATTACCGCGCAAAACCCATAATTAAGTTGATGTGACGCTGATGGATTTCAAAGTAGCGCCAGCGAGTACGTCATAGTCACACACTCACACACTCACACCGAGATGCTTTTATGTTGTAGCATATTTCGCTTGGGATTTGAGTGAATCCCGACGTCCCGAACTGGAGCCAACGATCGAAGCGCAACCGTTTCGATTGGTTCGATGTATTCGTACCACGTCCTTTTATGATTGCAACATTGCATCATGCATCTCTGGGTACCTTCGATGCTTTCGTTCACATCTCACGCTCGATGGTTGAGATGGCTTTTTGAGGTATTTTTCGTTTTCCCCCCAAAAATTCTCCATCTGTCTGCGGAGGACAATTATCGCCCGAAAGCAGACATTCTTTTGGTCGAGACAACAGACGTGCACTGCTTCACCTCTACAGCGTCCCTGCGTCCTGCGTGACCGCAGCCGCAGCATTCCAACCAACACACCCGTCAACACACCCGTCATAACGCGGCGCAAACAGAAATTATGAAATGTCCGGTATCAAACCACCCGGCGGCATCCGATGCCCGATGCCGAAAAGCTATGTAGCGCCACGAGAAATGCTGCCACATTTTGTGGTTCCTCTTGAGACTGGTGGGGGGGGAAGGTACAGTAGGTGGAGAGGGGGAGGTTCGCGTGAAATTTCGTACCACGGCGTGACACTTACGCCCGAGAGGGACGCGAAAAAAAATTCCCATCCAACGAATGGTCTAATGGGGGTCTTCGGTGTGCTTCGATTACGGTTTATGTGGTGGATTTATGTTGCACTCGGTTCGGTATCGGTTAGCGTTTGATAGCAGCATAGCAGCATTCCCATATCCTGGATCCGGATGGAAGGAGGTTTTTTATGGTTCCAACCTTTAACTCACGTTCTCTCTCTCTCTCTCGCTCTCTCTTTCTTTCGGCAGGCCAAGCAGGGGTGAACCAGCTGGGAGGAGTGTTCGTCAATGGCCGCCCCCTACCGGATATCGTCCGACGGCGAATCGTCGAGCTGGCGCTGATGGGCGTCCGACCGTGCGACATCTCCCGCCAGCTACTCGTCTCGCACGGTAAGTTCCTCGGCCTCGATGCTGATGGCGATGGCGATGACGATGACGGTGATGGTCCCTTAATTAAATCGATCGATTACACCTTCGTCCTCCTCCTCCTCCCACTCACGCCCCCCCCCCCTTTACCCCTCCCATTTCCATTCGCAGGTTGCGTTTCGAAGATTCTGACCCGGTTCTACGAAACCGGATCGATACGGCCGGGCTCGATCGGTGGCAGCAAAACGAAGGTAAGTGAAGTGAAGTGAAGTGAAGGAGACGCTCCTTCCACGCCACGCCGCGGAGGGGACCCGTAATGAAAATGTTTCGATAACAGCAAACAGAAAAAAAAACAACAGAACCCGAGGAGCTTCTGTATCGGAAATGCGCCATCTTAATTGTTGACCCGCCTTGGGGTGGGATGGTGGATGGCCGATTCCGATATCGAAGGATCCTTTCAGTGTTGCTCTATTTGGTCACTACTACTACTCCAAAGGGGCGAGCGAATAGACCGTTGCGACCTACGGCTTCGTCCCTTTTAATGAACTGTGAAGCGAGTGGTTCCGTGGTCCGAGGGGATGATGATGATGATAGGCACCCCTCCTCCCCTCAGGTTCGCTTTTTCAAATAAGGACTAAAGGACGAATCGAACGCGAACAGGAGAGGGGTCATCGTGGACTTGGAAAAACGGGCGAGGAAGAACTAATTGCGTGTCGTAAACCATTCCCACCCGACCAACTCCGACTCGTACTGGTGGCCGTATCCGTTTGCTCCGTTTTGTCCCCATTTGCCTTGACCGGGCGGATGCGTTTGCGTGATCCGTGTAGTCGAACACTGCGCACTGCCGCTATTGGTCGCTTCAAACGTTGGTCGATGGGAAAAACAACAACACTAGGACTGGTGGGGTGGCTAGTGAAATCCATCGAAGACAATCGCTCCTCACTCAGGGCCGGCGGCCAAATTGAAAGCGACTGATCGGAAAGGGCAGATAGTCCGGGAACGGGGGGCCAAATGGTCGGACACAACGAGAGGCCGGGACACTGGGCCAAGTAATTATTTATAATGTGAACCAATATGTCACTGTCATATTTCGCTGCCCATCGCCTCCTGGCCGTCCTGATGCAAATGGCCGTTGTCCTGGTTCGTTCGGATCGTTTCGGAATAAGTAGAACCCTTCCCGCCTAAAGTGTTGTGTTCCGTTGCCATAACCTCACTTTATTCTCGCTAGGCATTGCTATCTTGATTCTGCGAGGCTTTCGAATGGAACAGTGGAACGCGGAAAGTCCTGCGAGATCGAGTTGATGGAGACGGGATTCACCGGTAAACGAGTGTTGAAATATGAACGACGACATCAAAGATGGCGCGGACCGTCGGGTTTGATCCTCGTTGTGGCCATGGCCCGGTGTTGGTTAGTAATTGCGCTTTATTGGTCATAATTTCGATGGAATTGGCCATAAGTTTACATGCGTTTGTGCGCTAGGTGCCGTGGAATGGGACCCACCGATGGGATATCTGTAGGACATCTTCACCGTGGGTAACATTATGGTTTAAGACAATTTATTTTTATTAATTTCGGTACTCATCCCCGAAATTAGAGACATTTATTAGAGGTTTTTTAGGAAGTGAAACTGAATAGATAGTATCAAGCGCTATGCTGTTCATGAGGAACTTTGCCGTTACATGCTTCATGTTGGTATCCTTTCGATGACATGGCATGGTGTTTGGCTCAGTAACAATCCATATAACCATTGGAACAGTTATGTGACAGTTCGAAATATTGTAATTATTTCGTATTTCGTTTGCTAAACGAAAGAAGAGATGAATATTATTTATATTTTAGAACAACATTAGTTAAATCGTATAGAGGGTTTGTTTGTTACTTACTACATTTGTGGTCCGGTTGTTGATAATTTTCTTTATTAAAGTTATCGGATTATAATATTAGTAGCTATCTTTCTGTTGGACGTAGAAAAAAGGGAAAAGGTACTGGTTTTGCTAGTCTCCACACTTAAATAAACTTGTAATGTTGTGAAATGGTCTCAATCTATACATAGTGCTCGCCTTCATTCGCTTCCAGCATTATATTTCCACAATAAGTTCCAGTAAATAATCTGCCAAAGACTATTGACTGAAAATATATTTCTCACTTATCGCTAAGTAAAAGGGATATCTACACTTTTACACGTTCCAGTGCCAAAAAGCATTCATGTTTGCACTCAGTATTATTCACTTTTCACTGTTCCAAATTTAGCAAACTTTTTGCGGCAAATGTTTGTTATGTAATTATTGTTTGCTTAACAAACTTTGCTCAAATGAGAAAAGAAAAAGTTGTGTAACAATTGTCGTTATTTTGATGGATGATCTTAAAAAAATTGAATACAAAGAGGCACATTAATGAGGATCTATGCACCTAGTGCTTCTTAACTCCCAAATTTGCCGCAGATTTGTGAATTGCAATTATATTTACGTTTGATTAACAAAAAGCACTAGCGAAGTTCATCAAAACGTTCCCAAATTTAATGCGCAGCGATCCCGACCCCCCTACCTATCAAACACCCACATGAACTACAAAACGAACCGAAACGGGATGAGCCCCCGGAACCGTTACCGCCGGGTTTGCGTTGCGATTTGTTTGCTTAGTTATGATTTCTGGTCTAACAAACAAGCTGACAAATGTGCTGGCGACCGACCTGGCACTGCGCTGGCACTGTGCTACCGGAAACATTATCCACTTATCGAACCACTTATCACCCTTTGGTGCCTTAGTGATGATGGTGCGGGCGTTTTGTTTGCTCCACATGATATCCGAACATCCCCGACCATTCAGCACCGTATCATGGATTGACATCATTAGCTCGCTCACCTGTGGCACCTCCACACTGTTCGGTCGCCAGTTTTTCCTCCTTTTTTCCCCCTCCAATTCTGGCTTGAGTAAGTGATTGATCATTAGGGTAATAATGTTGACACGCAACTAGATATCCCAAAAACATTATTCACTCGCATGGCAGTGGGACGAACAGTGCACTGCGAGAGCTCCCCAAAAGGAGCAGAAATGTATGAGAAGCGCCTTCGTGAATTGAATCCACTGTCGGTTAGTGGTAAATGGACCCAGTTTGGTCGCGCCCCGGGAGTGATGTGATTTGTTTAACGCCAACCTATCAAGCGGCACAGGGACGAACCATACGTATTTCCCTTTCTTATCAGTGCCAGCGCGACGGTAGCACGTGGGAACTGTAACATATTTGGCGAAACATAAGCGACCAACCCCCACCGACCGGTGGGAAATCGACGTAATTATAAATCACCGGAAAACTAATCATTCATTTTTTGTGAGCTCCATAAAGCTGTTTCTTATATGAGCTATAAGCAGCAGCAGCAGCAGCTGGCCAGTCGTTGGGCATGATAATGTATCTCGAGCAGGGGCCGGAGTGTTGATTTGCGCCCCAGGATGCACTGTACATAACGCATGCCCCATACTCGCCTCGCCGGTCACTTATTAATTTATGCTAATGCTATGGTGCTTTGGAGCGGTTTCGGTCGCGCCGGTGTTTGTATGTTCACGACGTTGTTCGCGCTGCATCGCCGGTGGTCGGACACACGACACGGACGGATATCCGTGTCTTCCTTGCGCACGAGACTGAACTGAGGACACCTCACCTCCCGTTCGAAATGGAACATGGAGAAGCGGACACGGATTGAAGCGACCAGATAAGCGTCACTCGTAAAACTCAATTTAAATTTACTAAACCGTTCCTTCCAAAGGGATCCGGGCGGATGGATGGATGGCCTGCAGCATCCTCTCGCTCGCACCGTACAAGGCGCAGACTCGCGGTCTCTCCAGAGAGATTGTATCTTCGCGCTGGTGTATTGGCCGCGCACGCTCGTTCACTCGCCGAGCATGTGTGTGTGTGTCTGTGTGTGCAAGAGGTGGGTCGGACTGTCGTATGATTTATGTGTGGCTGGCTGAGTGCTTCTACTGGTGCCATCGCGGTGCTACTGAATTTTCCCATCGAACCATCGAGGGAAATTCTCCGAAAGAGACAATCACAACAACCACCATCACCAACATCCACGGACAGCATCTTGGGGTGGCGCGTAACATGATGAGGTGGATGCCGCCAGCAGCCGTACAAGGGAGTGGTGGAGTCGACAAGAGCACAAGAGCATTGCGCGAGCATAACTCCTCCTTTTTTTTCAGCGGTAAACGCAAGCGAGTCGAGCATTTCGATTCGTTTCCAATGTGTGTCTTTCTCTCCTCCGGAAGCGATCCAGTTTGCAAGATATCCCGCAGCTGTGGTCGGTCCCCTTCGCTTACTTTCTCGACCGTGCGCCGCTCGGTTCCTAATATGGACACTGGACGGGTCAGTTGGTTAGTTCGGGCGGCGCTCGCTGTAGTTCATTTCGGCGCTGTTGCATTCAAACGGTGGCTTTAAGCAATAAAGATAAGCTGGGGAAATAAGCATGCAATCTTAGGAGAGGAGAAGTTTTTGCCTTTTAATCACGCTAAAAGTATATTTTACGATATTTCAGTAAGTAGTAAATCTATCGATTGCTCTACTAACAATGAACAAATGTGCAATGTTATTTCATAATTCTATACAAATCGTTTAGATTTGGGAATTTTGCTTTAGTGAAGAATATTTCAATATTTGTGATAAGCAATAGCATCATCTGTAATTCTTAAGGGGTTGATACAATAGTAGATACAATCCTATACGGACTCCAAAATCAAAGCACAGTCGATACAGTCGATGCACTTTTTGTAGTGACTGTTGTATCTTCATGATTGATCATTTAAAATGTAAACAACGATATGCTTTTGTTGTATAATTACTTTCTTAAGTATTTTAAGATATTTCAATCTTTTGATTTTTGAGTCTGTTCCAACTTCCAACATATAGCAGAAATGAGAGTTTTTGCGATGCTGCTAAAATTAATCATTTATCATAATTACTTTCAACAAATCTATCTACCTATCTACAACTACAAATCTAAAAAAAAACTAGCTGAAGGTGCAATACTCATAATGAGTATATTAAAAAGTGTGTTCCAAAGATAAAAAGATCCGTTCTGTAGTTTTTAATTAAAACAAGTTTTGGGCAGACTATTGTCTTGTACGCCACATGATTTTTCAAGCTATTGCATCTGCGTCAATGTTATCCCGATTAATTATTAGTTTTTTGCACAATATTCTGCAAGAACCTTATTCAGAAAATGTTAAAATTAATTGCCAAAAAAACCATAGTTTACTTTAGAACATAGTTTTACTTTAATCGCTTTGTGCTACACAAGATATTGATAAGATTAATCATAATTGCAACATCATTAATGTTAATCAAATTGTGATTCAGATGATTCATAGAAAATACTGATAAACAAAACCATTATCGTTGCTGATCGCTTGCTGATTTTCGGTCTAAATGTAATGACCAGCATCAATAGAAGAAACCCACGCCTGGAATTAGCATATTATGACTTATTGGACGACTGCACGGCAATGCGAAGCGTTGGTTTTGTCTTAAAAATCCTTCATTCTGACACCAACCATCAACCGTTACCTATCGTAGTAGAGAGTAGTCGCTATACCATGCCAATGACATTTCGTTCGCCAATCAAATCAATTCAATGTGTTCGGTCGAACACCTTCGGTTCCGTGGTTCGGCGCTATTCCAGCGTATGATGCTAATGGTGCACCACCACACGACGGTAATCCTCGGGACGATTGTAGAACATTATGAACAGCGCGACAGTAATCGTGGCAGCATGATTTCGATCGGAATCGTTACCACCCGTCCGTTGGCCGATTATGGTAGGTCATTAGGCGATGAGATACGATCGAGACTCCAGGCCAGGACCAGGCCAGCGAGTCAGGATTGGTCCCGGTTCTCCGCCGTGCAATATAATGATCGACGCAGTCACCGCAATCGGTGCACACAATCGACCAAACACCACCACCCTGATTGGCAGCACACTCCTCTTTGACAACCAACGAAACATTGCGATGGTGGAATTGGAATGGTTTTGCACGATACGATCATCATCATCATCATCATCGACGGTATTCACATGGTGGCAACAGCCAGCTGGTAGAAATCTCACCATCGATGGTGAAGGTGTTAATAATCTTGTAAAATATTCATAGACTCCTTTTCCCCCTTCCCAAGGGACTCTTAGGGCGTAGAGAGTAACGCTTCGGTCGCCGGGGAACGTGACACTGTTGCAGTCAGTAAAACAATTTCCACCATTATTTCCAACAAAACCGTTTGCGTGGTCAGAATGTTACAAAATGTGCTTGTAAACATTGGACCGCAGGCATGCAAAGAAGGCCAGTAATTATTTCATTTTATGACACGCCATCAAGCTTTACCCCCGGTACATCGATGAGTCTGATAGTAGCAATGGCAACGGCAATGGCGGTGGTGTGCGCCTGTCGATTGCTCGTTGCTGATGACGATAGAAGACACCATTGATTGCTCGCGAACCATCACCACCAACCATTCCCAGACATTCCGCGCTACTCGCTACCCGCGGCGTCCCGGGTGCAAGGACATGGATGCAGTAAAACAGAAGACCAACAGGGAGAACCGCGGTCTATGCTGCGGTCTCTAGTCCGCTGCAGCGACCTCGGTACGAAAAAGGGCCTAATTAAAATAATTTGTACTCAGTACTTTCAATTTACATACATTCCTTGTTCGCGGTCCGGGTTGATGGTGTGGGGCTATCTAGGAGTCGATTAAAGTTGCATTGACCTTAGGATCGACCGGGGCGTGATTGGTAACGGACTGGACCGGACCCTGGCATTGTGCACCTGTTTTGCCAATCACCAATTAATCCCTCTGCATGGCGAAGCGTTCACCATTTTGTTGTTTTGCGGTTTTATTGTTTTTCGAGGGTTCGCAACACTCATAATGGGAGACTGTTGAAGGTCCTTTGATTGTGCTATTGGCCCAGGAATGGTCGTCAAGTGCAACTCTGATACTGCGTTTGGATTATTTGGTGTTGATCAAGGTGTTCTTTGTCCTTTATCGCTCTTTAGTAGCTGCAAATACTGATGTATTGAGTGAATTGAAAAACACATTCCTGTTCATGTAGCAGATGTTAAGTTAAGATCTACACTTTGTTTGATGTCTTTTTATTGTACAATCGGTGTAGATTCCCTAACGGTCTAACGATCATTTTTAAAGGAAGCTGATCAGAGTGTTTTACACTCAGTCAAACGTTGCTTTTCATTGCTGTTTCTGGTGTTGGTGGAAACTCAGAATTCTGAACATTAATTGACACTAAAATATGATTTAGAGTTTCGACACCAAAACATTATTTTGTGTTTAAAGTGACCACAAATGCTTCGATTTAACAAAACGCGTGAGAAAAACGCATTTCTGAAAGTAAAAGGAAGCAGCATGCATTTCGACAGAAAGCAAAGGGAAATGTATGGAACACATTTGACCAGAAATCTATTAACGTGGACGCTGAGTAACATTACTGCTTTGGAGAGTTACAGAGAACGGACGCACACTCTCTATCAACTGCCATTAGACATTCCAGAACGGTTTATTGTATTTTCTCCGCAAACATTTCAACTTATTTCCCCAAAGCCTACCTTCTAAGAAAATAGCAGCAAAGATAACGATATTCACCACCACCTCCACGAGGGCACATTCCTGCTCTCGAAGCATTCGGATTCTTTTGGAGAAAAGATTGATTTCGACGACCGCATCGCGCGAACCGGTAGTTAAACGGTGGAACCAAAGTGGAAAACTGGCAGCGCAAATCGGTAACGCCGGCCTACCGATAAGCCCTACATGCCACCGGGCCACCAGTCGGTCGTTTGCCAAGGAAAGAATGCGTTTTCTACCGGGAAATTAATGTCCCATGGCGATCAGATTTAACTCACTTTTCGTATAATCCCTTAAACACGGGAGGTTGCTCCTTCAGAAAGGTATCGCAGGGTCCTCGTTTGAAACTAAGAATTCCAAGTTTTTCCATTACTCCTGATTCGAGTACCGCACGCTCCGTTGTTTGAAGTGGCTGTTCCGATTGTTCGCTTCTAATCTAAATGGTCGAATCGACACCCGAATGACCCCCACGGAACGTCGCAGGTTTCGTGGGTTTGTTTTGTTTCCAATTTTCCCGACAATAAAGCACGCTTCGCCATTTGCCAATATCGTAAAGCGGCCGGCCGGATTTATAGCATCCGGTTGGTACCCAGCCCCGGGGAGGCCAGGGATCATAAATAGTGTTCGCGGCCCGGAACCACCTCCCGCACCTCCCGGTGGGGCTAGGAGCGAGTGTTCGGGTGTCCTGCTGCTTGGCAGGTGCTGAGTAGCTAGCGACTTTAATAATTGTGGCCTTATGATTGATGCGGTTTCGGTGCCGGCGCACCGAAGGAGAAGACGGATCGTTTCAACGCCGCACCACGTCCGCGTAAATGCGACAAAACAGGATTTATTGGTGCAATTTCGCGGTCAGGTCCGGAGGTTGCGATATGGTTGCTACATGCTTATGATTTCCATAATGGACACCCCCGGGTGCCCTCGCCGGGGAGCGGAACCCCAAAGACCGTGCGCCCGGCGTTCCGTGAGTACGCGTCGTTTCGGTTCCCAGACGAAACCGCGAGGGAGAGTTGCAGCTGATAAGCTTCGTCGCACGGTGCTGGGCTCAAAATTTATGGAACGGCCATATAATGAATGACCATTACAACATCGACTTGCATCCCGGTCCCGTCCGTGGTCCGGTCCTTTATGCTGGTGCTTGCCAGTTGAATTGCATGTAACCAATTTTCGATCGAGCAAAGGCAACGGGATTAGGGGCCATAAAAGGTGCGCTCTCGTCTCATCCACTCAACCTCTTTTTCCCTTTCTTCTCATTTCCCTTTTCTACAGCAAGTGGCCACGCCGACGGTGGTGAAGAAAATCTTGCGCTTCAAGCAGGAAAACCCGGGCATGTTCGCGTGGGAAATCCGCGATCAGCTACTCAGCCAGCGGATATGCGACCCCAACACGATACCGTCGGTCAGCTCCGTCAACAGGATACTCCGGAATGGGGGCATGTGGACCGACGATATGACTTCCAATGGTGAGTGAAGGTTGCAGCAGCAGCAGCAGCAACAGCAACGGATTTATGATTCTCGCGTTAGGTGCATGCATCGTGCACGCTTGGTTATACGGTTCGAGGAGGTGCTAAGTGTGCAATTTGGCTCCGTTACAGTCCGCGATTCGAGGCACGATGCTACAAAGTGTAGCTTGATGAGGCACACATTGTAAAGTAGCATGGAGCGTAGAGTAGATTTTTATTTAAATGATTATTTTATTGTAGTTAATACGTTTAGTTTTCTGGTTTCGTCCGATGAATATAATTGATTGAGGGAATTTAGAAATCCAAACTAAGTTACTTTGATCAACTCTCCATTAGTAGTTGAGTCACAAAATTGCAAGCAAAGTAAATAGAGATATCATTTATTGATCGCAATCGATACAACTTATTCTCACGATACGAAGCGAAGATAAACACTTTTTTACGTAAATGCCATTGAAGAAGACGTACGGACTTGCAGCGAACAAGTTTGCTCCGTTTTCGACTAATTACCTCCATCTTGATGCGAATATCTCGCGCCGCTCGCTTGTGTATGAGTGAAAGTGGATGAAGCTCGCACCGTAAGGATTGATGCCCATCAACGTTCGATGACAGCCGGCACGCAATTGGTGCTACCACGACTACCGAGAGTACACTTATCATTAGCAGCTTATCGCTTCATCGTCGTGCCAAATTTTAACAACATTATCACCACACCCAATCCAAGAAAAAAAACATACGTCCAAGCTCCCCTGTCTGCCTTTCCACGGTCTGCATGTCCGCCAAAAATTGACAAATTTGTTGACATTAAAACTGCTCATTACGACGCCCTGAAGGGGAGGGGGGGACAGTATGTGGACTGCTAATTAAATTTGCATAATTCATCATGAGCACCACCTCCCGTCCGAACTCCCAAAAAGGGAAAGCACCCCTTCGCTTCGTAAGGACTGCACTCCTTTCAGACGTAAGGTGGTGCCCTCTTTTCACTCTCTCTCTCTATCTGTCTTTGTCTTTCTCTTTGTCCCGCTCCTTCCTTTTACCAAAAGCAGATGTTCAGTGAGTGCGCGAAGCATTAACGAAGACATCATCATTTCGCTGATCACCATGATCAACCGGACATCGTCGTCGTCGTCGTCATCGTCGTCCAGCCGCTCGTTCCAAATCACTTACGCCAATGATGACCGGCATAACCGGCGCGAGACCTGGCGTGCCTCAAATTTGCTTTAACTGCGCCGCAATTGGCCGCAATTGTCGAAAGAGGGTGTAGCACTTGGGACTCACTCGACACGAGCCACTCATCTGGAACGCTGCCAGCTGGCACGAGTCCTTTACGCTGTGAACCGGCCACATATCCTTCGTCGGTTCGTCCTCCTGGACGTTAATGGACAAGTACGGACACGTAAAGTGCGCGCGATGTAATCATTCAATGAGCACATTTATGCCCCTTTTTCTTGGCTTCTTGGCCTCTTGGCGGCGTCGTGCGCACTGTTTTCGCACTGTCCCCGGTGGGGCTCTGGCACTCCGTCTTGGTGGACGAAGGCGCTCGGAAGATTGGTTGGTTGCAATTTGATAATTACGCACCGATAGGACGATGCGAAGTTATGTTTTGGTCCTGAGTACGTCGCCTTATGTTCGATCGTATCGTCCTCGATCGCTCGCTCGCGGATATTTTATTAGCTCACTTAATCACTACTCACGTGTTCAGCAGATCCTTGGGCACACCTTGGAGTCGCACTATGTTTCTTTTGATGCAACAGATCTTGAGCAAAGGGGAAAGAACTGCTCAGGATGCGCACGAGTGGACCCCCCATAATTGGTGCTTCCTTACCCGACTGGCCTCGACATGGAAGGTGGCCACCATTGTGGGTTTTTTCCCCACCTTTTAGTCTTTCCACCGATATTATCGTGCTTACCAGCTGTGTGCAAACAATAAGACAGGATAACAATTCCAGTCAAAAATCCAACACCACTCAAGTTATAGTACAATCAACAATTCACTCGGGTTACCCATTTATAACACAACTAATGAGGAGAAGCAAAAGCTGAACCCATTGTAAATCAACCTCGATTACTATCAATTATTATCAGAATAAACGTAATTTTCGGAAAAAAAAAAAAAAAACCAGCTGTGTGCTGTGGGGTGATGGATGATGGTGCGAAAAGAAGGCGCGATTTCGGCGGGTGCCGTCCTTTTATTATGAGTTTATGCAAAATTCATTTCTTGCACCTACCCGAGGATGAGGATGATGCAAATGATGAGAGGAGATTTCAGCAGGATGGTGGTCCGTCTAGCTGTCGACAAGGTGCGAGATTTGATGCTGCTAATGTTGGGTTATCACCGTGCCGACCAGTTTGGCCTATATTTAAAGGGAACGTTTCGAGGTTTAGGGATGCGAATTAAACGAACCAATGTGCAATTTTAGCAGAATAAAAACCGGGGGTTGGGTTAAAAGTAGGTGTAGTGTTGTCTAGTGTAAAGGTGGTTAGCTTTTCTTGTCGTTGCCTTTTGTTGATGTAGTATGCTAAGTTTCATAATATTAAAATGGTAAAATCAGTGAATTTTCTTCAAAGCACGTATATTAAAATGAAAAACTTTAATTGTAATAATTATAAATATAAAAACAAAAACGAAATTTATTCTTTTAACATTTATTTATTATAGTTCAGTTTGTATATTGTTCTTTTTATTTTTTTTTGTAAATATAAGAGAATGGGGTTGCCGTATCCTTCTCTTATTATAGAAGAGTCTTACTATGACTTAAGGAAATTGATAAACTTTAGTACGAAAAGTAATAAAGTGGGTTAATTTTAAGGGCCCCAAAATCTTATTTATGAGTGATATTGAAATCGAACGATTTTGTATCAAACAGCAAAATCTAAACTATCTATTTTTGAAATTGAAACTGCATTTGCGCGCTGAAAATGATAGGAGCTAGCGCAATATACAAAATTGCTACGTAGAGGAAAAAACTGGAAGAAGAAAAAAATTAAGCAACAGTTTAGAACAATCATCTGATTTTTTTTTTGTATCGTAGGAAATCTTCAATTTCGAAGACAGTTGATAAAGCTGCACTCTCACGCTTAAAATGCACTCAAATTAGAATGATTGGTGAGATTTAAAAGATTAGTTGGTTATCCCCTTTTTTCAATTTCCTAGAACAAACTACGAATAAATATGACAATGAATTCGCTTAGAATTTTTTTAAATAAACTACGAAAAAAATAATTTACTTTATTTTTCAACCTAAAATAACTCGTACCTTCTCCTTTTCTATTTCCAGAACAAATGCTGCGTGAATCATCGCATTCGACGGCGGCGTACATGCAGTCGAAAACAATGGCACATCCACTATACAGTCAAACGCTTGAGCAGCACCAGGCACTGCTCAGTCAGTATCGGTACAGCATGGCGGCCGTCTCGCCGGAGCATGCCAACAAACCGGTTGCTCATCCACACCCGCATCACCCGCACCAGCACCAGCACCATCATCATGCTCACACCAACCATCACACTCACACGCACCATCCTCATCAGTCACCGTACGGACCTGGAGGTCCCCTCAATCAATCCGCTGGAGGAGCGATACCCGTCCAACGGACGGCGGCCATCAACATCATCCAACACGAGGGTCATCTGACCTCGTCGGGGAAATCCTCTGACCAACAGCTACCCCAACATCCACCGCATGCCATTCACCATCAGCAATCACTTGCTCCCAGTAAACCGTCCCCGGCAGTCAGCCTTCCGGATCTTAGCTCCCCAAAAGGAGCTGACTCCAAGAGTGAACCCTCGTCTTCGACTCGCTCCACACCAACC
The DNA here is from genome assembly GCF_943734745.1 of Anopheles darlingi. Taxonomy (NCBI): domain Eukaryota; kingdom Metazoa; phylum Arthropoda; class Insecta; order Diptera; family Culicidae; genus Anopheles; species Anopheles darlingi. The sequence continues at coordinate 64,421,206 of NC_064874.1, forward strand.
AGCACTCCAACATCGTCGTCGGCTCCCGCCGCTACCGGTGCCACCCAGATGCCAGCGGGCTACCTTCCGAAGCACTGGATCTGGAACACCGGCCTGTTCTATGCGGCCAATCGAGGTGTCCCCGTGACTGGAAGTGGTACGGATGCCTCTTCGATGGCGGCTGCAACGGCAGCGGCGGCTGCGGCGGCGGCTGCTGCAGCTGCAGCTTTTCCCCATGGATATTTCACCTACGGTAACCCTTTCGGTTCGAGCGGAAACTTTGCTGCTCATATGGAGGCCGGAAGTCTGAGGAGCGACACCACTGCCTCGAATGCGTCCTCCTCGCCTGTGCAGATCACCGACGTACACAGTGACGATTCCTCCGACAATCATGATGATCTTAGAGTAGGTTCAAGTCAATTGCAGAACACTAGTCCGCAATCCTATCAAAATTGATGCAAAGATATTAACAACATTTTCGATCTTCCCAATAGGCCGCCATGTCAAAGAAGCGCAATCCTTACTCCATCGAGGAGCTACTGAAGAAACCCGAGAGCAAGAAGCAAAAGATGGACGGTGTGACCATCACCTGTGTTGCTGCTCCCGCGAACAAAGGCACGGCGGGATTGCTCGACGACAAGTACTATCCATCATCTCCGTCCATTTCACCGACCAAGTCCTGTGCTTCTCCACCAATTCTGAGCGTTCCGGTGGGCCCGGGACGCAGCAAATCGTCAACCGACTGTCGATCGTCATCTTCGCCCTGCTCCGTCGGTGAAGAGTCGGAAGCGACCAGCATCGTTTCGGCCGTCGTTCGCTCCAAAATCAATGATACCAGCGATACCAATATTAATATTGAAATTTGTGATTAAATCACAAACCGTTTGACCAGTTCAAGCTGGATGTGGTCGGGACACCACTTGTAAATATACGCTAGCGTGCGGTGGACTTCGTAGTCGTTATGTTCTGTTGATAGACTTAGGCGTTTAGACTTTGTAGCTCGGAAAGCTAGTAATAAGCGAATACCGGTCATCTGGTGTGTAGTTGTAGTATAGGCAAAGAAACGCCTAAAGATAGGTGAGATAGTATTAGGAAATGTCTCAATTGAATAGAGTATAAGCATATTTATTGATCTTCTAGAACCCGTACTATTTGTTTTGGTTTATCTGCAGAAACGCCCATTTAGGAATGGGTGGGAGCAGCTGAATAGAAAGTTGTAATCAAAGCTCAAAAGGACTTTATTGTAAAGTATAGTGAAGTAATAAACTCAATGTGGAAAGTAACTAATGGTTGGTTTTTCTGTTTCACTCTAGCGTAGCCAGACGTCCCAATCGATTACCAATGTTTCTCGTAGAATTTCTTTCCGAAATGATTTCAACAAAGCTAGATCGTCACTAAACGCGATGAGTGTCGGCATTTAAACTTAGAATTCTGAAACTGTGGTTCCCATCAAGCTGACAACATTTTTTTATTTTAGATGTTTTTACTTTTATCATCTCTCGTTTAAAAACTTTTCGAAAGTTGATGACTTTCGATCATCATTCGATTCGATCAATCAAATCATCAAAAACAGTCATGGAACAAATCGTGCTCTAAGGAATCGATTCGGAATGGGTCTGTCCAATGTCCTTTGCCTTGCGAGGACTTTATGTACCGAATCTTTATCTCCGAATCGATGATTGTGTTTTCGAAAATAGGGAAAGAGAAACTTGACATTCTGTAATCTGCGAATACTAGCATTGAAGGAATGTGACAAGTTAGATTTCAAGCAAACATGATCCCAAAACAAACAACTTGCGGTTGATTGATGAGTTTAAATCATGAATGAACCGTTAAATACTCTTGAATTTTAGACAGGCAATACAATGGTGGCATTGCATGGAAGCTATCCAAAAGATTTTTTTATTGAGTGTGCAAGACAACAATACTAAGGATTCAGTAGCGAATGATTTATTGAAGATTCAGTACACACTCGTTCACGTATTCGGGTTTGTTGTGATTCGTACTAGCCGGATTTATTGACCCCGGAGTAGTCATATTCTGATGTCCGCCAAACTCTCTTACCGTCATCATTTCCACGAATTCTCCAGGACGTCGTTCAAAACCTGGAGATTATTCAATCGAAGACTCAATAAATGATCTGATGTTCAATAATGACACTTAGTTCTGGCACTTACCTGACACAAGAGGAACATCCGTTTCTGGGGACAAGTATTCCGTGCAGTATGCCACCATTCGTGCATTGTTCAATGCTAGATAAGGCTCATTAAGAGCCAAATAGTACTGCAAAAGAGTTGTATTTAATGCTTCATGTTGGGATTCGATGAAACGATAGCTCGATATTAATACTTACATCCTGCGTCTCCTGAACCAACATCGCGCTGAAGTGACTCCGGAGTTCTTTAAATGAAGGTCGCGTGTCTGGCTTTACCTTCCAGCAACTCAGCATAATATCGTAAATATCTTGGTTGGAAAATGGAGGACATTCCATTCGTAATCCATCCCGCAGCATTTTGTAAAAATCTGAATTCATTTCTATTCCGGGGTATGGTACCATGCCGAGTGAGAACAGTTCCCAGAGGAAGATCCCATACGACCACACGTCCGAGTGGGTACTGAACAGGCCATCACTGAAACACTCAAGTGCAACCCACCGTACAGGGAGGGGTGACTTACTACTTTTCTTGTACTTATCACCGTTGTACAAGGAACGAGATAGCCCAAAGTCGCAGATTTTTACTACATTGTCGTTGCACAAAAGAACATTTCTAGCCGCCAAATCTCCATGCAGTACTTTGCGTGATGCGACGTAGTCCATTCCGGTGGCAACTTGGAAAGCCCAACAGATCAGATCTGTGGTGCTGATGGATCTTTCAAAGATTGTAGCTGATGAGTAGAAACAGGGACAGTCTAACATGTTTGCATTCTCCGATGTTGAGGATCCGATTGCGAGTTCACTATGACAAGCAAGAAAATCGATAATTTTAAATTTGCTACTAGAACTACAAATACCCATAACGAATGCAATCCAGTGCTTTACCATGTTTTCAAATGTAGTCCTATTATATCCTAATCATTAGGAAATGTTATTTGAAAAGCAATCCTCTAATTGAACCACAAAATGTATGTTTCATAAGAAACATGTAGCGTGGAAACAGGTAAATTATCTGGTATCACGAAAAAGCCGTTTGTCAAAATGACTAAATACTCCTCTGAATATAACATAAGATACAGAGTGGCTGAACAATGAGTTCCCATTTCGTTTAAGTTGATTGGTTTAAGCAAGTTAGCAGTTAAGTTGATAGCAATTAATCAAAACTATTTCAGAGAAGCAGTAACCCCTACTACACAACGGAAGAACAGACAGGGATTTCTGCTTGATGATTTCAATAAAACGTTGTTTTTTTGCTTCTTTTGGTTGTAAATGCCATTATATACAATTTTTATTGTGAAATTGTAAAAAAATTAACTCACCTGCAAGATTGCTGATTGATCTCATCAATAAAGCGAGATCGATTATTGCGAAGGATATTCAATAAGTTTCCAAACGGACAGTATTCCACAATCACCATCAGTTCTCCTGAAATGGAATATACAAATCACCAAATGTCATCACTTATCGCTTATTATACAGTTTATGTCTTACGTTTTCCGATGTTCTTTGTAATGGCGCCAAGCAGGTTGACAACATTTAGGTGCTGACCTAAATGAATCATTATTTTCAGTTCTGCAACAAGTGCTTGTAGAGCCTCGATATCATATTTCTTTTTAACCATTTTCACTGCAACGGTGGTTTGCGCTTCCTCTACGACTATTCCAATGGCCTTTCCCTTCATAACAACTCCAAATGCACCTTCCCCAAGTTGTTCTTGAAGCGTAATTTTTTCCCTTGGAAATTCGTATTCCATGTTATAGGGAAGGCGATTGGTTTGCTCGTTAAGGGTCTTTGTCGGGCTAAAACTATCCAGATCTCCTTCCAGCATAGCTGCCAATTCCATCATTTTCATCGTTCTCACTTCTTTAATCTTCTTCAAATATAGCAATGAAATCCCTAGGCACAATAGCAAAGAGATTACTACCACTAGCGCAAAGATGTATAGTTGATAATCAGATTGAACATGCTGATCGCTTTTCATTGGACCTGCAGGAAACAACATACAATGATTTAATGAATTCGTTCGTAACGGTTTACAGTATTTGTTAATTGCTTCAGGCATACCCTTAAATGTTATAGCGATTATTTCATTGTATGTAGTGGAACTGCAATTTAAATAAATCCCCTTGGTATTGAAATCAGCATGGACAGTGAAGCCAATCTGTGGATCATATAACGCAAAACAATCCTGGACAATACAAATTAAATACAGTAAATTCAGAGTTCTGACAACCAAACCATTCCAGCATTAACTCACCTCGTTGTTGATATTGCACAGTTCCACCTTTACATCTGGCTGTGATGGCTTACAGGGAATAATGAAATTATCATATTGATTTATCACAAGTGACACTTTTGGCAAAGGTACTATTGTTCGAAAAGGGTCTCTGACGTATACATATATGCTAACGATATGTCCTGTCCGATTCATTTCAATTAAATGTTCTTCAATAGTAGAATGCGAATCCTTATGAATACAATAATACCGTCCCACATCTCTTGCAGATGCTTTAGTGATTGTGAGAATCGCTCCGTACATTCGGTCTAGTTCGTTTGTGGCGATCTCGGTGCTTTTCGCCTTGGCAGAATTCTAAACAAACGTTCAAAAAATTCAAATTATTGAATGATTCAATAATCAACATCAGCATCACGATCTTACCCATTCATACCCTGGATCATACCTAACCCAAAGTATGGGCTTGTTGGACATAAAGCTTGGAACAGTTAATATTTGGCCGCTTTTGTTTAATCATTGCAGCGCGCCTAGTGGTCACTTTGTCATTCCGTTGACAGCGTTTTAATCATTGTAGTCTGTTTATTTAGTGGTAATTTTTTTGTCAAAATTGATCTATGCCTTCAAAAGTTAACGCCGATGGAACGCAAAGGGAGAAAAAAAAATCTGCACACTCACTGTAAAAATTGGATTTGGCTGGAGAAAACACCGCGAAAGTCTTGATATTTTCAAACTCAACTCAAAATACCATATGTAGACGTTAGGAGGGGACTTTTACCTAGACTCTAGCAAAATAAAACAGCCGAAAAGTGTAACGAATGCCCAATTCTGCAAAAAAAATTGAATCAACACTCCTGGGATCTCTCAGCGTGATTCCACCAAAAAAAACTCACGACAGTCGACATAACAGTTCGGGAAATATTTTTAAAAGAAATTTTAAGGTCATAAAAGCTAGAAAATAGCCAAATAGCACGCTAGAGCACAGCTTGATTGCTCAAATCCGTGCTAAGCAGCTGTACGAACAAGTGTTGACCGAATTCAAACCATGCATTTCGATGGACGGTGCAACAAACGTAAAAATGCATTTCAAAAAATACCGGGCAAAAAATTTGCTTTGCCAATCATTGAGGGAGTGGTTTAGAAAGGGTTTGGTTTCTTTACGGACATTAATTTGCCCATAAGATGATAATTTGGCATGGGATTTGACAATGTGGCGACAAATCAAATGTTTTCAGCATTGGGGTAACGTTCATTCGAAATTTGTGCGAGAAAAGAGTGTCTATAGAAAAGGATTTTGGTCTTCATTCGTCCACCACCAATCCTGTGTAAGTTTGACATGATTTAGGTAGCTCTTCTTGCCGAAGGTATGGCGTTAATGTTTTGTATTCAAATAGATCGATTTCACAGGGAAAACTATCAATCCACAAAAATGTCTAGATTTTCGTTCCATCGATTTCTATTTGACAATTATCATAAGTAAACTTTAAAAGTATATCAGAAATGTATAAAAACCAACTAAAATGAGGGTGATGTGCAAAAAGAGGGCAAATGATGTGACTTACAGTACTGTGCAAATATTTTTGGGTGATGTCAAAGTAAAAGTTGAAAAAGTTATATAAAAAACTAATGAATAATTTGCATCAATATTTCTTATTAAAGGCAATAAGAAAACCTACAAAATGACACCTTTCTTTTCTTTATACGTCATTTTTTGGCTGAGATATGACCTATTTTGTGCGGCCAAGTATTAACTGTTCCAAGCTTTACATGAAACATTCCAGTTATCTACGAACGGAAGCTCTATCGTTTGATATCTGTGATCAATCTGCGGTGCGATAAATGTTGTATTGTCTGTTTCATTGTTAGCTGTAAAAAGAAGAAGTATAATGAAAAAGAAGTCAAGGTGAATAAACAACATTAAGCAAATTATTTTAAACGGTGAATGAGGTTGATGATCGTGTCACGTTTTCTGCAGCTAATTAAAAGGATGCAAGAACGATTCCATGGGCTTGGGCTTTATTTACCAAATCGAAAGAAAAATGGTTGCAAAGCGCGAGGCGCATGAGCACTTATCGTTTAAAACAACCCCGTCTAGTCTTCATCGTTTTTGTGAGCCGCCTTTTGTATGTCGAATCGAGGAGGTCACATGATCAATAATATATTCTGAGTAAATTTTCAATAAATGGCATTGTATAACCTAAATAAACTAAACTTAAATTTTCCAAAATCGACTGTAAAATGGCGGAGTTATTCAACATTTAACTAGATCCTGTCTAACTGTAACTAACTATCGGATGATAAAAAACTAAGCCAGATAATCGAGTTGGAAGTGGAAGGTAGACTGAAGTGAAACTCAGTGGGGAACCATCACGACCATAAATAGATACTCTCGTTGAAGGCTCCTCAGGGCGTTAGTGTTCGTAATTGATGAGTGAGGTACGATTTTATTGTTCGTTTGAATTGATTTTTTGGAACGGTATAAAATGTGTTCAAGAATCATCTAGTTTCTTTCATATATATCACGAAAAAATCACTAACAAGTTTAAAAGTAATGAAATGTAAATCTACTTACATTTAAATCGGGCTGTAAGTTCTACACTATCGAATTCAGATTTACAAATAAACTGTAGGATTTTAACATTGAAGGAATGTGGTTTTACAGAAAAGCCCAGCTCCGGATCGTTTTCTGTAAGGCAGAACTAGAGAAGTAAATAATTATGGATAGGAGCTTTCATTTGAGCCCCTATAGTTGCGCTGACAGCCTGAATGTATGCCATTATATGAAATACCTACATCGTTCAAAGGATTGCACAGTTTCACTTCCACATACGGATGTGATGGTTTACAAGGAACAATGAAGTGGTCGTATCGATCGATCTGAAAAGAGTCTCCTGGAACATGCATTGTACCTCGAAAATTTTCGCCTATGTCGACATAAATGCTAACGTTTCGATAATCGGATTCCTGAGAAACACAATCATATTGCCCCACATCCTTCATATACGCATTAGTGAATATGAGAAATGCTCCATACGTTCTGTCTAGTTCGTTTACAACATATTGGACGCTTTTCGCACTATTTGAATCCTGAAACATTGTGCAAATTATTTAAATTATTAATCAATTCAATGATCAGCGCGTATAACCTGACCATACCCCTTCGTACGATGCATCATACCGTATCCAACGAATGGGCTTATTAAACATACATGAGACATTCCGGTTATCGCCATACGATAGCAGCACTACTTTCGTGTTGTAATTAATCAGCGGTGCAGCATATTTTGTGTTATCTGTTTTACTCTTAGCTGTAAAAAGAACAAAAATGACGCGAACAATGAATGTGAATAAACACCATACAAATGGTTTACCTTCAGTCTAATTAACCATAAAATTTTAACTATCAAGATCGGTTCAAGTGTTTCATAATGATTTTTAAGTAAAAAGTCCTCGAATGTGTCAAAGATAATTAATGAATCGATTCACAATCTGCGTTATCAATACAAAATCTATTAAATTCTTGAATCAAACCTTAACAGTTAAATCCGCCGCACTGGACCAAATAAGAGAATGTATCAAAGATGTGAAACCTCAGTATGTATAAAAGAAAAAGGGCGCTAGATCAAGTTTCTTATCAAAGAGTAGAATACATCTATCGACCATGTATACATCTAAACTGTATTAGTCACAATAACAGGAAACAGCAGCAATTGGATGAATTTCACAAATATAAATTTAATAACTAATGAAAACCATCTTACATTTCATTCGTGCTGTCAATTCTCTGATATTGAATTCAGTATAACACATGAACTGTAGGATCTTAACACTGAAGGTATCAGCCTTAACAGTGAAGCCCTTCTCCTGATCGTATTCTGTAAGACAGAACTAGACAATTATGATATTATTAATATGAACATAACGCGTCCTCCATTAGCAGAAGAGTTTATACACAAACGTATAAAGTGGGATGCTGGATATGAAGTACTAACCCCATCTAAAGGATTACACAGTTTTAACTTCACATCCGGGTATGATGGTTTACAAGGAACAATGAAGTCGTCGTATCGATCAATCGCGATAGACTTATTTGTAACAGGCACTATTTGGGTATCAGTGTCTCTGACATACACATATATGCTTGCAAAATGTTCTTCCATATATGTTGCATCCGGAAATTGTTTAATTTTATAATAGGATTCCTTATGGACACAGTAATATCTCCCCACGAAAAATCCAGTTGCGTCATTGATGGCTAGAATCGCTCCATACATTTTTTCTGAATCATTTGTAAGATACTCTACTAAGGTTGCATCATTCGATTTCTGCAAAATCAACAATTTAATTAGAAATAATCATAATTCCACTATCACCTTCTCCTTGACAATCTTACCAACTCAGGCCAAATCCACATGACGGGTTTATTAGATTTGCAGGAAACATTCCAGTTTTCTTTGTATGGTATTTCTATAGACTTTTTTGAGTACTCGATCTGCGGAGTAGCTAATGTCCTATTATCTACTTTACCATTATCTGAAAACAGTGAGTCGAATGATAAAAAAAATGAGAGCTTTAATTCATGACCATTAATCATCGTCTGTTTTTAAACATGATCTATCCAAATCTCGAATCTAAAAAAATATCAACAAGCAAGTTTTTGGGATTTATTGTTTAAAATTTTTCATGAAATTTGGTCCATTGGAAACAAAGTTATTGCATCTAAAGTAAAGTATGTTTGTGTCGTCGAGTAAAGCAGAAAAAAACTATTTCACAGCCTAACTTATCACCTCCGTGTTAAAAAATCACCTCCGTGGTCTCGTTTGCTAGTAAGTGTATCGGTGCCACTGATTTCCAGCGTCGTTGGCCGTTTTTTACTGTAGCCCTTTGTACGTAAAAGCACTGATATGATATCATAAAATCCTATATTTTCAGTACAAAAGGAAAAATACCATGTACAATATTGGTCGATAAAATAGCAGCGCTAAAGCGTTTTGCAAACTTACGCTTGCTCTACTTGCTCAAAATTGTTTTTAAACTGAATTTTTTAAACTGAATTGTTTAAATTTGAAAATTGAATAACTTGACATTTTTTAAGAAAATATGGGTCGTTATTAACGCTGCTTGGTCTGAAATACCAATCAATTCCCCACCCCTCCCCCAAAAAACTAGTAAATTGGATATCACAAGGATGTCCAACGATTATCAATAATTACAAGTACGCGGTGTAGTACTAAGAATTTTCCAACACATTTCTGAGTAATGAACAGAAAATCCAGCAAAACATTACCAGAAATAGATTTTTGAAATGCTTTTTTTCCAATTGAATTCATTGAGTTTGTTAGCGCTGCTAAATTTTTTGCCGAGAAAACAATTTTGAGCGAGTATAGGACGAATGATTGCAAAACTCACTAGCGCTGCTGTTTTATCGACCAATACTGTAAATGGGTCAAATTACATGTTTTCCCATACAAATGTATATGGGTCTGGCCAGACCGATCCGCTGGTTCGAAAGGTATTTTTCAAAATGTCCGTTTTTCACGTATTCCAAGGACATTTTTTAAACAATAGTGTTATCGATTGAAAGCCAAAAACATTTTAGGAAGCTACCTGAAAGGCCAAACCTCTACATGTAATAAAACTATGTGTAATTAACAAATGAAAATAAACATACCGCTCGTCCATTCTTACATATGTTAAGAAAACAAATGAAAATGAAAAAGGTCCGGTCAGACCCAACCGTTGATACGAGGGTTAAAACTCACTCATGTTTTTAAACAGCACGTTACCTTTGCTCTTATTGCACTTTCTATTTAATCGAATTCGTCATTTTTAATTTTTAGGTTAGCCATGTTGAAAGCATCGCATAGGTTGAAAAATAACTTTATCTGAAGGTATTTTTTTTATCCTAATGTTTTGTTTCGTACATTCCAATTACATGATAATGGAGAATGCTTAGGCTGACATGCTTTGTTTCCAAGTCGTCAATAATAATCGTAATAGTTTCCGGTAGAGGCTTCGGCGTCACTCCTGAAAACCAACCCCTTTTGAAAGCCTTACTAAATTACTACTAAAGCAACCATGTAAAGATATGTAAATAACTTCATGGTTTATTAAACACAACTTACTTTTGAATCGTGCTGTCAATTCTCTGATATTGAATTCAGAATAACACATGAACTGTAGGATCTTAACACTGAAGGTATCAGCCTTAACAGTGAAGCCCTTCTCCGGATCATATTCTGTAAAACAGAACTAAACAATTATGATATTATTAATATGAACATAACGCGTTCTCCATTAGCAGAAGAGTTTATACACAAACGTATAAAGTGGGATGCTGGATATGAAGTACTTACCCCATCCAAAGGATTACACAGTTTTAACTTCACATCCGGGTATGATGGTTTACAAGGAACAATGAAGTCGTCGTATCGATCAATCTCGAAAGCCTGATTTGGAACAGGCACTGTTTGGGTATCAGTGTCTCTGACGTACACATACAGTGTCGGACATAAGTTAAGCAACTGAGTCAAGGTGTATGAAAAAGTGTTCAAAACTTTTGTTTTCAACCAAACTGTGCAATTTCCGACTCAACTACTGAAAAGGGTACCTATTTAGGATATTTTAGGACGATTTCAGTTATTAATTTTTTTTTAAATAGCGCATTAGCACGATGGTTTCAAAAAAACATTGTTTTTTCATGCGACATAAGTTAAGCAACTGGCTATTTTGGAGCAAAAATAATAAAATATTGATCATCACATGTGGAATTTCTGCATAGTAGTAGTCTATTGGCGTGTAAGCTTGCTAAATCTGTCAAGGTTTATGAAGTTTTAGTATTCTTTTTGTCTTTGAACACCCGATACACTCGGTTACATTCAAAACGAAACAATGTCGCGTAATATCTATTCTAGCGATTAAAAACAAAATAGAAATGAAACTAGCGACTCTGGGAAACTCTCAGAAACACATTAGTGAAGCTTATAGCATAGATAAATCAGTAGTTTCTCATTTAATAACCCGTAAAAGGCAAAAGAAACTGTTGAAACGGCTTTGCGTCCTGTTCGTCTTTGAAAAACTTCACCCAAAATGGACCGCATTATCAAATGGTATTCGACCAAAGATGCGTTTGCATCAGGAATGGAAATAAGAAGTAAATTAAGCTTGGATATTAGCTCCCAGACCATTCAGCAACGATTGGGAGACCGTGGGTTATTCAGTTGCAAACCAACAAAAAAGCCGTACATCAACAACGAAGGTACAACTTCATTTTGCGATGAGTTGTTTGATCTGGGATGTCTCAATATTAAAAAATAGTGTTGCTTAGTGATGAATCAATATTCAATTTGTTTAATTCGGATGATATGAAGCGAGCTCGATGGCCACTTGGTACTAGACTAAATCCGCAATATTGCACGAAAACTATTAATCATGGCGGAAGATGTGTGATGGTCTGGGGATGCTTCTCTGGGCAAGGTATGGGACAATTTCATTGAATTCGAGGGATTATCAACGGAATAATGTGCAGAGACATCATGGAAAGTGTGATGCTTCCTCATGCTTGCCGCTAATTTCGTCGAATTGCAAATATCATCACGACAATGACCCGAACGATACTTGCAAAAATGCAAAAATAAAATAAACCAAGATCACAAAATTGTAGTTCTATCGTGGCTGACTAACTCACTCAATTGAAACCCAATCGAACATTTGTGAAAAATTGTAATTCGCCGAGTAAGAACGAATGTTTCATATCGAAACTGTACTGAATTGTTCGAGGATCTTTCCAAGGCTTGGAGTGAAATTCCGAAAGAAACGATCAACAAATTGATTGAATTTATGCCCAAAAGAAGTGTAGCTGTAATTAAAAATAACGGATTCGCAACGAAATACTAAAAAAATCAGTATATACGAATTGATATCTTTCAGTTGCTTAACTTATGTCGCATGAAAAAACAATGTTTTTTTTAAACCATCGTGCTAATGCGCTATTTAAAGAAAAAGTAATAACTGAAATCGTTCTAAAATATCGTAAATAGGTACCCTTTTCAGTAGCTGAGTCGGAAATTGTATAGTTTGATTGAAAACTAAAGTTTTGAACACTTTTTCATACACCTTGACTCAGTTGCTTAACTTATGTCCGACACTGTATATGCTTGCGAAGTGTCCTTCCATATATGCTGCATGCAAATGTTGTCCAGTATTATATTCAGATTCCTTATGGAGACAGTAATATCTCCCCACTTCCCATGCAGCTGCGTCATTGATGGCTAGAATCGCTCCATACATTTTTTCTGGATCATTTGTAAGATACTCTACGAAGCTAGCATCATTCGATTTCTGCAAAAACAACGATGTAGTTAAAAATAATCATAATTCCACCTTCATATTCATCTTAACAATCTTACCAACTCAGGCCAAACCCACAAGACGGGTCCATTAGATACGCAGGAAACATTCCAGTTTTCTTTGTATGGTATTTCTATAGACTCATTTGTATACTCGATCTGCGGAGTAGCTAATGTCCTATTATCTTCTTTGCCATCAGCTGAAAATAATGCAAACAGTGCAATACAGCAACACGATTTTCATGAGTTCTAGTTATTCGCCGGTTTTTCAAACTGTCTAAATGCCATATAATCGAACAGATATGCTAAATCGAAAACAAAAAAGTGTCTAAAAATGATGATAAAAATGACTGATGATACATGAACTATTAGTTGTTGAAACATTAACTCATTGTTAATGATGTTCAAGAAATGTGCAGATATAAATATTGATTAATCCTATGGAACAAAGCATTGTGTTCTCATCAAATTTGTATAGTTAATCCATGATAACTTCACGATCATTAAACTGTGGTCCCCATCTACGCACCATATGGCTGGTGAAGAATTACAACAGTCTACTACAACGTTAACAGTCCAGCGGAACAAAGGTGGAAGAGAGAAAAACCCTGCCTAACTCCGATAACTGCCTAGGCGACGCTTTTCATTGGAGGACGCTTTCATTGGAGGACGCTTTCATTGGAGGATGCTTTCATTGGAGGTGATTTCTAACAGATCAGACGAGGAGGGAGATCTAGATTTTTAAGATTGGATGTATAGTTCCCGAGGTTCCCGAAAGTTCTACGACTGATACTATTCGCTTGGAGATGGATATTGATGAAAGGCAAAGAGAGTGCCTGAGGATCGAAACTTGTATTACATGCTACAAGAGCGTTGAAAGGAACTTTGATTTACGACTCAGGTCTATTTGTCTGACTGAGGTCATCAGGAAATGCCGCATACGACAGCGATAATACAGCTTTTTTAACATATATAAAGACATTAGCTTTGGTTATATGTTACTTCCGAATTTTCGAAAACGGATTGATTGTATTCGCTACTTTGCACTATTAGTTTTATCTATTGATATGGGGAAAGAATAGTATAAGTTAAAAAAAAATACATCTCAGCGTATTTCTTTGTTCCTGGTGATTCGTTTCGTTAAGTACATCCCATCTACATGAGCACGGAGAACGCTTAAGACTAGCAGCACCTGATTTCCAACCTACCAATAATAGTTTCAATAACTTGCCGTAGAAGTTACGTAACAAACCACAAGGGAATTTGGTGAAATTCCTAAAATCTAACACTATTTGAATTCCTCACTAGATTATCAATTTAGTCAATAACATAGGACATAACATAATAAATGTATGTCATTGATGATAAACCGAGCGGTTCATGGGAAGGAAAATATGTAATCTATTTCCAAAATTATTTTCTGTAGTGTGCTGATAAATAGAAGGTGATGATAAATAGAAGTCCCAATGATGCACTTTATGGTTAATTAAACCCAACTTACATTTCAATCATGCTGTCAATTCATCATAAATGAATTCAGAGTCACAGATAAACTTTAGAATCTTAATATTGTAGCTGTGAGCTTTTACAGTAAAGCCTTTAGTTGCATCATATTCTGTAAGACAGAACTAGAGAAGTGATTAGCAGAAAGATTCATTAGCAGAGGAGCAACGCATGAGCAACGTATAAAGAGGGATGCAGGACTGCCGTGTGTAGGCTGTCATATGAGGTACTTACCCCATCCAAAGGATTACACAGCTGTAACTTCACATCCGGGTATGATGGTTTACAAGGAACAATGAAGTCGTCGTATCGATCAATCTCGAAAGCCTGATTTGGAACAGGCACTGTTTGGGTATCAGTGTCTCTGACGTACACATATATGCTTGCGAAGTGTCCTTCCATGTATGCTGCATGCAGACGCTGTTTATATTTATAATCAGACTCCTTATAGACACAGTAATATCTCCCCACTTCCCATGCAGATGCGTCATTGATGGTTAGAATCGCGCTGTACGACATATCTGAATCATTTGTAAGATACTCCACGACGTGTACATCATTATATTTCTGCAAAATCGATGAGGTAGTTAGAAATAATCATAATTCCACCAGCTCTCGCCCGTCATTATATATGTTTAAAAAAAATAATTCCACTATCACCTTCTCCCTAGTGACCTTACCAACTCAGGCCAAACCCACATGACGGGCCCATTAGATTTGCAGGAAACATTCCAGTTTTCTTTGTATGGTATTTCTATAGACTTATTTGAGTACTCGATCTGCGGAGTAGCTAATGTCGTATTATCTACTTTGCCTTCAGCTGAAAATAGTGAAAACGATGATACCGAAACAAGAAACTCTTGAGATTGAATTATTCGCGGTCTTTTGGATGCCTATTTGCCTTTTAGCGATTAGCTTTGCGTTTCATCTTTACTTTTGCTTCATTGAACTTTATTGAATTACAACGTTTCAATTGAATAATTGATTTTAACGCTCGTTTTTGCCTAACATATACTTACCTCTTTGGGCATGACACTCTTGCTGTAATAGCTTCGCAGCGAATAGGCTCATGACAACGAATAAAAATGCCTCAACTGTACGCATTTTTGTATATTTTTTTGACTACTTAACACTACCACTTCATTCCCAACACACTTTTCTATTGATGCCTAAAAAAATTATATCCTTTTGGTTTTTCATCAAAACACACAATCTTAAAACGCGACAATCTTTAATCAAACGAATCGAATAGTTGGCAGTGTTTTACAAATAGATAACAACACACTACAAGCACACCTATTTCACTTGTATCTTGCACACCTTTTTTCGCTCTAATAGCTGTTGAACATTTCCAACAAGTTGTAACTACCCCATAAATGGTTCGAGATCTTTTCAAAACTAGGCTGCTTTTAGAGAAATGGTGTTTGGTGACTGTATTCACCAACTACCAAAACATAACTGGCCGCAAGGCATTCGAGAAGAAATGAGAGTGACGAAAAATTAAACTATCATCAACGGTTATCACGTCGACGAAAATAATTGGTGCTAGATGACGTGACGAATACATATTCTAATAAAAAATATAAGTACAATATATAAGGTTGCTTATTTTAAAATGTGTATGTATGCAACATCCATTAAGTATATACTGTTATCACATATAAAACAGTATGTGCCTGCTATCAATAAGCACTTGGAAGATGCATAGTTGCTGATAGTGTGGCTGAATGTGCATGTTAATTGCGTCAACGGATGCTACTATGAGTCTCTGAAACAGTTTTCACAGCTTTTTGGTTGATATAGGGGAATATGACAAGTGCAAGCTAACAGGGAGGAGGGAAGAGTGGTATCACAAACACAAAGTTGATTCATACAAACTATGAATTGGTAGTCGTCATGGATGTGCTGTTGTTGGTTGATATTATCAAAACAAAAATGCCATCAAGCTCAGCACTAACAAAAAAAAAGCTTGCTCAGGGAATGATGGATTATGGTTTCATTTTTTTCAAAAATGTGACTTTTTATATCGTAAGTACTATGAATATATATTGACTATTGGTATTGACTTTACATAAAGACTTAATTGCTGTAAGACGATTTAAAAAAACTTATTTAAAAATGTTTTACTTTACTTTACTTAAATTTTCACAATTGTCTAGTTTGTTTAAGGTTCATTTATGACATTATCTTGACATTCGAATTGGATTTCAAGACGATGATGACCGCACTGTAGCTTTTATCTTCTAATAAAATCAAATTATCATTCCCTATCGCGTCTTTGTTTTAACATCAAAACCAATCCTCTCTAAAACCAATCAAATCAAACCTCTATTTTCCAATTTTGTTTGCAAATGTTTGCTTGTACATTCTTGAATATAAAGAACATTCCATGCACTTAAAACTACTCCATGTGCAACGAAGAAATCATGAGAAGGAGCATCAAACGAAACACTTTAAAATGAACTCTGGCACATCGTTTACAGCTACAATGCATAAAACAATATGTTATTTTACTCATACAACAATGTATGATTTGTACAGGAACAGTAGTGGAAGGGGGCTGCGAGAAGGAATAGAAAAGGAGGGTGTAAACATACATCGACTGTACTCTCCAGACGGGAACTAAACTCTGCAGTGTCTGGTCATTCGTGCTTATCAGAGTAAAACCTTGTGTATCGAAATTTTACGTCTATTATATATAAACCCTTAATGGAACGTTGCGAAATAATAAACAATTTGAAAATATGGAAGAAAGAGAATAGACAAACGCCGTAAATGAAACATCATCTCGTACTTTAACACAAATTAAAAAGATGACGATGGCATAGTAATTAGCAATAGCTCTTAATACTAATTTCTAAAGTTTTGCTACCACTGCCAGCTGATTTTCAACAAAAAAAAAACGCAAAAGCAGATAGCAATGATTAGGAATCAACATAATAACCATAGATTCACATAATGAGTTAATAACACACGCGTATTTACGCCGTTGGTGGTATTAACGTCAAACGGAACGAAAATTAAATTAATGATAGGAAAATGAGAAAGGAAAAACACTGCATACTAAAATATTGACATTGGCATTTTTGAATTTGGATTTTTTTTTCACACAAGCATCTTAATTATATCAACAAACTTAAAGTAGCTCTCAAAGTACACACCATTCCCCAGATATTCTGGTCGAGACACGTGTGCTTAACGGCACGTGACAGAGGGTTAAACGGTTAGAAGTAACGAAGTGAAGTGTAGCTGCAGAATAATTATCATCTGGAGAAACTAAAAGACTTCAAACAAACAGCAATTTCTTTCGTCTGACCCAAGGAAATAAAACTCAAATAAAACAACGCGGTTATTATTTTACAAGGTATATAATTTAAAATGTCAACAAGTAAGCCTTTCTCGATACATTTCGCCCAAAATCAAGATCGCGCCTGTACACTGCAGAACTATCTGCTGATGTTTCAGATTCCCGCAAACCATACTCATCGTTTTTATTACCGATCTATGCTCCCTAGCGTCAATGTGCACCAGCTCCTCCGCACCGTAGTCCGTCGAGATGCAGCCCATCGAATGAACGTGAACAATGCAGACTTCATAAATGGCACGATTTCGTTATAATACGTGTCTACAGTTTGGTACACACTCCGTTGCGAATGGAATGCATCTCGCCAACCACGGAGCATTGACCTGATTGTACAACTACGAAGGTGGAAACAATGAGCTGGTACACGTTTGTGCCATACCGATTGTTGTCGACGTATTTTGTTCTTGCTGCTGAATCCCCTTACCGAGAGGGTTCTTACTACCCTATCATGCTAAGTGAAGCATGTGACGACCGGCTCGACTAAAATGGAGCTCATCCTCCCTATCTAGACTATACCAACCTGCCCTAAGTGCTAGCCTTGTATTTCACGAATATGCTATGTATGTACAGAAATATAATCAATTTACTTTCTAGTAAAAGTAAAAAAACCATTTGATACATAATCACTGCGTGCGCATCGATTCCCTAACAATGAAACCAACCACATATAGTACGTTGTCGAATGTATTGTCCATTACTATTATCCCTCTTAACTACACCATTATTACGCAGACGAGGAGTACAGTACAGTATTCGATATCAAAGGTGTAGGTGAGTCTGATCGGCACTTTAAGTAGGCAAGTGTCTGTTCATGGTGGTGGGTTGGAGTCTTTAGTATGTCTGCCCTGAACCATAACGTTGCTATTCGTATCATTTCCATCTAAACTCATCTAAAGTGTCGACAAAGACGAGGGCGTCTATGTCGAGAAATCTGTACTACCACGGCCGATCGCTAGACACGATCGAGCTTAAGCTATGTTTGTAGGTGTGTTATGTCGATGTGTGTATTGTTTGTTGATCGAGCGAGTACCCATGGGAACGGTAGCATCAGGGCAAATCGGCTCGTACCCTCATAAACCGCCGATCGATTCTTACGTTATTAAGAGGGTTTCGCGTAAAAATACAAATTTATAAGTAGTATCACAGGTATTCCAATGAAATGTATATGTCGACCCTCTCTCTTATTAACTGCATCTCTTCCTCGCATTATTTCGACATTCCTTCCTTTCCGCTTCAGCTATTAGTCAGGCAAATTCTGATCTCCGTTCGCGCATGGGACTCACTCGCAGTGCTAAGCATAATTTTGTACGGCTATTTCAGATGAGAACATACTGTCTATACAATCACGTGCCCGTGAAGACGACCACGACGTCCAGTGTGGTTTGATTACATGCTGGCATTATACAGTACAGGGGTTCCCGGTGTGCCCAGGATATCGCTTACCAGGCTTAAGTACGCTACGCTACCGGATACTACAAGCTATCGATGATGTTTTTGGGAGCTTGCTACCTAAAGGTGTCCCCATCAACTGCCACTACGACATAGGTGTATATATATACAATACACTCGTGATCTTGCCACTTTCGCCGGAATCCTAAATGCAGACCATCCGATCTATTGCGCTAGTAGTGAGACACCGGCACGCCGCACTGTGGTAGGCACTTTGTTTTCTAAACGAACGACGTCGCTAAGGGACTTAAAATCAAATAACCATTTCCTACTAACTAGAGTAAAACCACGAAGAAGCTCAGTTCTGTTGCTGGCAAGCTCGGGTCCGCTGTTGGGAAGTCCGCTCAAACGGTGGTTTCGTTACGATGCAGCGGGACCAGCTCGCGCTGCAGATCGTTGTAGTACTCGTGCTCGGACGAGGTTGCCTCCGTTTCCGTTGGTGACAGCGGGATACCGATCGTTTGTGTTGGCGGTGACTGGGGTTCGTGCAGTGCAGCCGCACCGCCCGATGCAGTCTGCCCTCCTACCGCTACCGGCTGCATCGGAATGGTGCTCCCAACGGCACCGGATGGTTCCAGACTTTTCGCACCACTCAGATTGCTGCTAGCGTTGCTGAGCGAGGGCGCATGGCTGATTGGCAAGGTGGAGGCACAGGACGCCATGGGACCATTGGACCCCGCCGAGTGATGAGAGGATTGCGAGAGTTGCGTTTGATGATGGTGCTGTTGCTGCTGCTGTTGCTGTAGCTGGTGTTGTTGGTGCTGTTGCTGTTGCATATGCTGCAACTGAGCGAGCTGCTGCTGATGTAGCACATGCAACG
>NC_064874.1:64446056-64491056 GCF_943734745.1 Anopheles darlingi
ACCAGAGATTCCTGACCGTACACCTCGCCATCGTCGTCGTCATCGACGTTGCCGGCGTGGCGAGTTGTACGAGTCGTTTGGGATCGTAAAGAGAACAAGAGAAACAAGAAATAGACCACGAGAACGAGCCACCAAATAACATGCGACTAATCCACCAGCCAGACACACGCACGCAGGCAGACACAGACACAGCCGCAACGTGCCTCGAGCGCTGTTTGCATTCGCGTTCACGTTGGCCAACGTTTTGTTCCATAAAATGGGTTTGTCATGTACGTGGCTTAGCCGATCGCGATCTGTCCGGGAGGGGAGGTCGCCAAAGGGAAGTCCATCGACCCACTCCAAGGGACGACGCACACGTCGTCGGTGTACCGTCGCTCCCTGTCAACAATGTCAACGCCCGTAAGCCAACTGTTTGACCAACTGTTTCTCCAGTCCGTGACTCCCCGAAGAGGTCAGTATAATCCTGTTCCCGCTGTTCTCTAGGATCCGCACTTTCGGAAACCTTAACCTGACCTGACACCCATGGCCCGGACCCGGGCAACAGACACACACACGTTCATGCACCTCCACAAACTATTCTGGACGAGCTGGACGAACTTGGAACACCGAAGTGGCCATAGTAGGCCATGATGATGATGATGATGGTTTGCTTTTGGAAATTAAAATTAATCCAAAACTCTCGCTTTCGCACCGCTGTTCGAAGAAGTGTGGGCAGCGGAGTGGGTGCTAGCGTGCCATGTTTGGTGTTCCCCACCACCCACCGGCCCGGTTTGGAGGAGGATTTTAAAAGCTTTTCAATAGCCATCCATCCTCTCTCCCATGGCATGGTATCGAAATCGATACAACCAGCCACCCCCACTCCATACTACTACTCCTCCTCCTCCTCCTCCTCCTTCTCCTCCTCCTCCTCCTCCTCGTCCATCGAGCACGAGTGGAGCAAACAATCCGAGAGGTCCGATTACTCGCGCTAATCGGATTAGCCGGACGCCGGATTTATGTGGCCGGTAGGTTAATTTAAAGTGCTTCACGCGCGGCCACCCCACAACGAGGCGACATAAAACTGATTTAATGCAAGTTGCGCCGCGACAAACGCGACGACATCTCCACCACACCGCCGCCGACTGCCTTGTACGGGGAGAGGGACAATCCAGTAAATCAGCAGAAGCGTTACGCGTTACGTGGAGGAATTGTTATGGTAATGTTATTGGTTCGCACATCACGAGATTTATCTCGACCACCCCAAGAGATCATCCCGCCTAGGATGATCTTCGATTCCGATGATGATGATGCGATCGATCGATGACGCACTTGACTCATTGACAGTTTGGTGTAATGCGGTCTATACACACAAGTTTGGCTTGACAAGATGAAAAGAAAGTAGTTCAGGTGCATGTGTTTAGCTTTGGACAAGGAAATGAAAGAAGCTGGCACGGAAGGCACGAAAAGATTCCAAATAGTTCAGACCGTTAAGTGAAAATACATTTCACACCACCGCTCAAAACGAGTAAACCTGTAATTGCTTTTAATTGTATCGACGCATGCGATTGTTTTACACAAATATTTTCTTCGATTCGAGCATAGCGAGGTAGATGGCGAGAGACAGAAGAACGAGGAGTAAAAAGTGAGTAACAATCAGATAGTCCAGTAAGTGAGGAATGTTTTTAGCGATCGACAATTAATAATATCTTTAAAAAAAGTGAGGTTTTGGATCTTTTTGGAGTTTAGAAAGTGTTTATATACGTACACACACACTTTTGAGTATGTGCATAGCTAGCATAAGAAAAATGGCGTAATACGATGGAGGTGGAGATCACGGATCGTGCACATCCCGACTACTTCACGGTTTTCCAGCTCCGAGATTTGGTTTTCACCTCGATCACGACGACGACGTCAACGGTGAACGACATTCGCATCGAACCGTTACTGTAACGCGCTTGATTGGACCATTTCGATGGACCATTTCGGCGATTGGGCTACGTCACGCACGCTGGTCCAGTGGCCACAGCAGCAGCATCAGCAGTAACAGTAGCAGCAACAATCAATCAATTGAAATGGGAACGCCGGAGGACCTGCGATTGGAGCATCGGAATGCGTCCCATTTACCGCGCTCCAACTGTCAACTGTCAACCCTTGTGATCTTCGCGAGCGACCGAGAGAGAGCGAGAGATAGGGAGAGACAGTGAGCAATAATTAGCGAAGGAACGTCGGTGGCGTGCTCGGTGGCGAGTCGATTTATGCTGCAGCATGTCCGCGCTGCGCCGCGCGTAATTACATCGCGAACGTTGGCAGTGAATGGCGGCGCGTGCCAAAGGCCTCTCTCTCACTTGCTCTCTCTCCCGTGCTCTCCCTTGGTCAGGATCTGCAAACGGAACCAGCATCATCGCCGTCGACGCCACTCCGGTGAGTGATTTAATTTTTATAAATTGGACCCTCGCACGAGCCCCCGGGAGGGTGCTGCTGTGGCCCACATTGGTTGGCCCCACGTCACGTCTCGACCTGTCGCCGGCCATCATCATTCTCTGGGGTCTCTCTCTCTCTCTCTCTCTCTACCGGGCTCCACGCTCTTTACATTCCAAACGGTTGGATAGTTGCCGTTGCTGCACGGGAGTGATTACATAAATTAATATTAATCGCACGTCAACCGGAGAAGGTAGCCAGTGGCCACCGTATTAACCTGTTTGCTTGCCGGCCAGCACTCGACGAGACGCGCGCACTTCCCAGATTGCGACGCGATTCTCGAGACGCATCTCGACATTATGCGAGTACGCGACAGATCATAGAAGATACGGGGGGAGATAGTTTCACTTTTCCAATCAAACCATCCCGTAGGGGGATGAGGGGTTTCCCCTCACAGCAGCACCCTCCACCCCCTGGGGAACCGGTTCCACAGTGATAGCTGATGGCGGCCTTAATGGAGAACAAGTGAATCAAGCTCTAACGAGCGAAAACGTCAAAAATCAATGCAGCATTTGTAGTAAGCTCGCTGCCGGAGCTTTACGTGACTTTTAGTGCCACTCGTGGCAGTGTATGCGTGTGTGTGCGCATGTGCCTCCACCACTCGGCCTCACCTACGCCCAAAAAAAAAACGAAACGTGGGAGGAGCGCGCTCTCGGTTTTCGGCTGCCCCCGCGTTGATCCCACACGCATTTCACGCGCCCAGCCAGCGAGCCAGCGGAGAACACTTTTTGGGCTGCTTTTGTGGCATCCCCAAGGCGCAAGTGGATCACCACATGGTCAACAAACGGGCACCAAACAGGCCAAACCGTGGTTTTGGAGGATTGCGCAAGCCTTCCAGCTGGTCAACCCCCGGGACTGACTGGCCGGGAGCTGCATGTCCACACGTCACTCGTGGTGGGTGGGTGGAAGGTATACCTCGAGCCACGGTGACCACGAGCGTGCAGTACGGTTCATTAGAAAACGCGAGACGCGAGAAGGTGTTTTTTGGGGACCATCTGGCGCCCGCATTGCCGTGGCCGCTTCTTCACACTTTCTACGGAAAAAGTGTTTTCCAAGCAACGCGGCCCGCGGTCACGGTCCCTGGAGTGGCCCCACTCCTCCAGTACCCGGGATTTTGGGGCGTTACTTTTATGACTTGTTCAGCCTAACGAGCCCCAAGCACGTAGCAGCCAACAACCGCAGCCAGCAACCGAACCGAGCAACCGAAGAAGCACAGTTAGATCGTTCAACGCAAAGCAAAGCATCTTATTCCCCTTCCCCATCACGGCTCGCCCTTCTTGTGGTTGTTCTTTTCCATCGAAAAAAAAAAACACACAACATGGTCGATCGCAACGATGGTCGCAGAAGGTTGGAACGCAAAACGTCATCCGCGCGCAGCGTAGCGTTGGCCTTCACACCAACGTGGTTGCGGTGTACGCGCAGCATCCTCCAAAAAGGGATGAAAGATTGGGGGGGAGGGGGTCGTGTGGAAACACCACTCACCTCTCCTCTCATCCCTTCAAACGCTAAACGTTTCCAACGGCGGGCAACGATCGTTAATGTTCGCGTCTTTTGCGTTTTTCGCTCGATGCTTCAGATGGGGAAAGGGGGAGAGGAAGACTTGAAAGCAGTGGGAAAGAAAAGAGGAGAGGAATGGGGAAGAAAGATGACCAGCACACCCGGACACTTGGGAATCCGCTCCACTCGCGGTGAGGAGATGATGGATGATGGTCCATATGGTGATGATGGTCCGATGGCGATCATCAGCAGCAGCAGCAACAGCAACAGCATCAGGAATGCTGCCGTGGCCACCAGATTGATGCCACAAATCTCCCTACCTGTGTATGTGTGTAGCATGGTGGAGAACTCGTACACACACACAGGCGCGCGCACGTTATTCGTCGTCTGCTTCGTTGGAGAAGTAATGGCAACTCGGTGCGGACCGTGATTTTTGGGGCGTTTTCATGTGGCCGCCGGGATACAAACCCTTCTTCCCAAACCCATAAAAAAAGGAGAAAAAGAACTAGAAACCCCGCTCCGCACCAGGATCAGCTCTCTTTTGTTTACTTTTTGTTTTGTCTGGTGACCACCACAAGAAACACGAACTAAGATTTGCGTTTGCGTCGCGATGGATTTGTTTGCGAGTTGCATAAGTGGCGCTTCCGCTTCGCGTGACGCGACAATGATGGCCACACATTTTGGGGCCATGGCGACCACGATCACCATTTTTTTGTTTTTGTTGGTTGATTTTTGGGGAAAGCGAGAAAAATCAATATTCCATCGTGGCATCGCGGCCATGAGATGAGTTCGCGGTATGCACGCTCCGTGGTTGTTGTCGTCACGGCCTCTTGGGAGTGGAAGGAAAGGAGGGAGGGAGCGGGGTGACGGGGTGGGGCGGGAGAGTTGTGAAAAGCAAAAAGCACGCCAGCTGGTCATAAACTTTACGTCTTTACGTCGTCGCCACAGTGGAGCTGCGTCATTCGAGGCGCTAAATTTGTGTGTGCCCGTGTCTCCGTATGTGTGTGTGTGTGTGTGTGTGTGTGTGTGTGTGTGTGTCAGTTTGTTGGTATGAATATGTTCTTTTTGTTTTTTCTCAAAATCGTTTATGTACACTCCAGCGCTAGTATGTGGCGATCGTGCTCAAGATCAGATTTTTTCGTGGATGCGTTTTTTTTTTCTCTTCTCTCTTTCTTTTCTCTCTCTCTCTCTCTCTCTCTCTCTCTCTCTCTCTCTCTCTATCTCTCTTTCTCTCTCTCTCTCTCTCTCTCTCTCTCTCTCTCTCTCTCTCTCTCTCTCTCTCTCTCTCTCTCTCTCTCTCTCTCTCTCTCTATCGCTCTGCCGAAGTAGAGACATCGTTTCGGTGGAAAAGTGTTCACTAATTAAACAACCTCAGCGATCCTCAGCTTCCCATTCCCCCCAAAAAGCCCCATTTTAATGGCGATGGATGCTGGTGAGAAGTTGATGCCCCTTCTGGAACGACCCCCTAAAAATCCATCCACCCCGTTTTGGCCACCATTCCCGCGGAGCAGCAGCACGGTGACAGGTGGAAGAAGGGAGCTACTCGCGAGCTACTTTGTATTCAGCGATCCTCGGCGATGATTAAGCAGCCTCTCAAATCCCGCCCGTTCCAGGAATAGCAAGGGTGAAGGGAAGAGGAGCAGGAGGGAGGGAGCGGTGGTCAACGCAGCACTCAGATCTCTGGTGGTGCCGTGGGCTATTAGTCCGGCCAGCCTTGGTGGTATTAGCTATAATTAATTCTTCTTTTGTGTTTCATATCATTTGTCAGGCGACGCGCGCGAGATCAGCAGCCACCGTCGTTGGCACACTGGAATGTACCTGCCTGCCTGGGTACCGGGCAAAACCGGTTCTCTAGCTAGCTCTAGCCTCTCGGAACCCGGCGCACGGTCTCTGATAACGGTCGACGCAATCGACACCTTCCGCGGAGTCGGAACGCTCGGAGTCGAAGTCCAAGTCGCAACGCTATTCCACCATTGTGTGCGATGCCATCCATGATGACATATCAATTCCATACCATTCCCTTTTTATTCCGTGAGCTTACGATATGTGCTGATGGAATGATCGACCCATTTATCACTCCCGGCAGCAGCAGCAGCAACAGCGTCGATTGCGACAAATTATCGCGACGGTGCGTTAGTGAGCACAAAACACCCCCAGAGTGCCTGCACCTGCTGCACATTACCCCTCACTCCACAGGATCGACGAAATGCGAAATTCACCATCTGCGAATCGTGCAGAAGTCGTCGAGACCATCGAGAGCGAGAGATGCGAACGCAAAACGCCAAAAATGGACAAACGGTCCCGGGGCATGGCCGGGAACGCCAACGCGTCCATCGGCACCAAGTTGCTCTTTAACTCCACCATTGTGGCGAGCGTCATCGTCGACGACTCTGCGAGTTCGTAGTAAAAATTGAAATCTTTTCCTGCGTTTAACGATCCCGTTCTTCGCCATTCGCGCTCTTCGCGAGGTCTTGAGTTGCCGGTTGTGCGGGAAAAAAAGGGTTGAAGAAAGGATCGCATCCATCCATCTCGCGTCTTTTCACTCGTACGATCTCCAGCTGGAGGACCACGCCACGATAATAAACGCGTTCGTGCGCGTTACGGTGTCCTCAGTGCCGCTCCCGAAAAAAAGAAGAGAGAGAGAAAAACACAACAGCAAAGCGGCGCCCCTTCGGTGGTCATTTTGCGCGTGAAAGAAAAGAAATATTGCGCGTTTGCACGTCACTTTGATTTACGAGGCTTCGTGGCAGGCCATTTGGCCATTTGGTCGGGGGGAAAAGGACCCAAAAGGCGGGGGGGAGAGGGGCCAAAGGGAGCGTTTCGCGCAATATAACGTGCAAACTTGCGGCTTGGCGGCGCTTGACACGGTCCCCAAAGGCGTGAATTGAGCGAGCCCCGAGGTTTTGGGGTGGAAATCAAAAGACATCAACGGCAAGCGAGGAACCCGAAGGAAAAGTGTCCAGCGCGCCCGTCAACTGTTCGTCATCTCAGCGACGCTCTCTCTCTCTCTGTCTCTCTAATGATGGTTTGTTGTTTTTGGGGCTTGTTAGGGCTGCGACCATATCGAGCTCTCCTCATGATGTTGATGATGATGATGATGACGATGGTCAGGCCAGACCTTGCATAATGGGTTTTTGTGGTGCTCACAAAGTAAAAATTGAATACTTTCCTTCTACGGACCGCCTGTACGTGTGTGTCCATGTGTGTGCGAGTGTGTTTGTGTATCGACATGGTTAATGGTGGTTGGAGCAGCCGCCCCAAGCCGCTATTAATGTTCCCGAACCGAACGTTTTGTTCGATTATTTTCCATTTTTGCTCACCCGCTTGCCTCTCCATGCTTCTTATGCTTTCATTCCCTCTCTCTCTCCTCATCATCTTCCTCCTTGTCATCATCATCATCATCGTCATCGACAAACAATCGAACAATCGGTTGCCGATGTGTTTTGTACTTTTGGAGTCCCTTGGAGCCGCCGTACCGTATGTGTCCGCCGTCCGGGGCCGACGTAGCCGTGGCGCGTGATTAATGAATGTCCGACGACGACGTCGACAGGCGATCGCATTTTTCGTATCCTTTTGCGGTCGTGCCGCATCAAGATTCGCAAATTGATGAAGTGGCAACTCCCGAAGTGACGGTTTGACCTCCGATAAAAGGGGTTGAGATTGCGAACCGAAAGTACGCAGCCTAATGCTCAATTGCCAACAAGTAGGCCGAGGGATGGAGTAATTGCTTCAGTACAACAACATAAAAAGCAATCGTCTATCCGTTGCGCATTCGACGGTTGCTAAACGTAAACACCTTGGCAGGAGCAACGGCAGCAACAGCTGCTGCTAAAAACAAATGCCTTACAGCTTATAATTTCCCCCTTCCCCGGCTACCCTTTTGTGGTCGATCGAATGATCGAACGGTTCGAGCAGCCTCAGCAGCAGCAGCAGCAGCAGCAGTGACGGGAGCGATTAGATTGAACTTCACCAACACTCTCCACCTCCAAAAACGCTGCTGCTGCTGCTGCTACTGCTGTGTACGCCATTCTAAGTCCAGGTCGCGTCCAGGGATCTAAAGGCATCTAAAGCAGGTCGAAAATTATAGAGAGCCACAGTCACCACCACCAACAGCACCACGCACCACTCACTTTGCCCGCCCCGCCCCTGCTTTAAGCCTGTCGAATAGGGGCCAAAGAAGGTTAAAAGGAATCCATCCAAAGGCGATTTTCGATCGCTTTCGGGGATCGCGGTAGCGAACCGAACGAGCCCGAAAACCCGTCAACTCTAATCTCAGCCGCACCTCCGCTGCTGGGAGCGCTCAACGGCAGGAACCTATCATTTCGTCGCTTATCCCCTCGCCAACCTACGAGGGGTCGCGGCCGGGGAGAGCCCCTGCCTGAAAACCCGTAATTAAATTAAACATATTTTCGGAACCGGGATCCGAAGGGATCGGAATGCTCGGGATCACTCTCGGATCAATCGGTCAGCACCAACAGCAGCACCACCAAGGAACGATCCGCGATTCGAATGTGAAGTGATCGTTCGGCGGACACTAGAGTTCGCCACCATTTTGTTGTGATAGAATAATGGTAGTAGTGGTGGTGGTGGTACTGGTACGCACCGTTGTGGACGTGGTCGTCGTTTTGAACGCTACTTTACGACTTGTTGCAGCACCGTCGTGTAAATGCATTTTCAACATTCGACCTTCGGCGAGTGCGGCGCGCAAAGTGATCTCACTCCCTCGCCCATATACGCCGCCATCTTGCGCTTCCACTGTGTGTGTGTGTGTGTTTATTGCTCTCCCAAGGGGTCGCCCGGTGCGTGTCTAGGACCGATTCGATTGATAACCTTCAACATCTCGCTGGACCACCGGAAACGGTGGCGCGCCCTCGATTGGGTGCCAATCAAAGAGCAAAACAACAACAACAACACACGACAGACGACAGACCACGGTAAGGGCCCAGAGCGAAGGGTCTTAATGGCGCCAAAGAAAGTGCTACAGAGAGAACGAGACAAAAGGGAAGCAAAAAAGCAACTCGAAAGAAAGGTCCGGAAGGTCCGGTGGCACACTCCTGGGGCGCCACCGCTCGAACTGATAACATCGGAGACCGGAGCATCCGAAAAACCGGTTCCCGGACCTCCCTCTGACCCGGTAGTACCCGGTAATCTTCCATAAAAAAAATAAGCAGACATCCCGGCCCAGCGGAAACCGGAACACGGAACATCCTGTGTGGCCGGCCGATAAGGGATGGTAAAGTGGTTCGCGCAAGAAAAAAGGTGCATCCGGTGCCTTCCACCACGTGCTGTTCGTGTACTAATGAGAGAAAGAGAGCAAGGGAAGGAATGCATAAATGCATGTTGCAGCAGCAGCATCAGCACCAGCACCAACCAGCCGGCATGTGCGGAAGACACTGATACACTGATTACAGACGCACGTGCACTCGATGATGATGATGCTGCTGCTGCTACCGATGGTGCCAATTCCTGCTTCCGGTGCAGCTGCCCCAGGTCCAGGTGCTTGGGGCCCTTGCCAGGTTCAGATTGATTGAATGCATCAGTACTGATGGTGGTGCACACATGAGATCAACAACGACATTGGGTTTGTTGTGCAACAAATAATGATCAAATTCCTCAGCATCTTTTAGCAACGAGCTTAATGCAATCATCATCATCATCATCAGCAGTGTCGTCGTCGCCAGCAGTGGTCGATAACGATGCCACACTAATTGCACTTACCAACAACAGTAACAGCAACTACAAGCGCAGTGCATCGAATGTCACCTGAGCGACTGACATAGTGGCTCATTACCTGCGATCATCATCATCATCATCATGCACCATCATCCATCGCTGTGGTCGCTGATGCGGGTGGTCGACGCCATTGCCAGCAAATCAAGTTATTATGGCAACTACACCAATTAACCTGGAATGCTGGCCACAAACAAACATGGCGATAGCGAATGTTTGCGAGTTCGATTCGATCGTTCGACTCTCGATCGATGATTCTCAGAAAGCTGACAATGACAGGCAAATGACAGTTCGGAGTCACCGGAGGCACACATGCAGCATGTCATTTGCGCTTCGAGCCGGGGGGGAGTTACAACATTCGTTTTTTTTTGCATTTCACGATTCAGTCTCGGTTGTTTATCACGACGGTGTGTTCCCGGAGTGACATTCCACGACCGACCTGATATGTTTGTATGCGTGTGTGCGTGCGTGTGTGCGTGCATATGCATGTGTATATCATTAAGTCGAAGAATGTGCTGCAATATGGCACGGTTCGAATGGCGTCGGTTGCTCGACTCGAAACCTGAAACCTCGCTGCTAGCTGCTGCTAGCAGCTGCTGCTGCTGCTACTGCTCTGATAGTTAAAGGTCCCAGACTCAGCCACTGGCTTCAGGTGGACAACGAAACGAACGAAACTAAAGTTCGTTTCCGCGAACCAACCAGACCACTAATACAATGTGAGCCAAGACCACTTGTGAGGGGCACGAGGGAATCGCCACTTGAAATGGTCGCCTCTCGAAAGCGGCGAGAATAGGCTTTGGCCACTCGAGACACCGTACCGGGAGTGGCTGGAGGAAGGGCGTCAGGGCGATAAGAATAAATCTTTCACTTCATACAGAGACCCCCCCCCCCCTTCTTCAGGGTTGTGTGTCGAAACACACGCTAAACGTGAGCTCCACGTTTATGTCTCCGCGTTCATTGCTGCTGCTGCTGTTAGCTTTCGTCTTTCGTGTCGCGCAAGTAGTTTGCGGCTTAAAGAAAGTGAAGTGGGCGCGCAAGAAACATTGTGTCACTTCATCTTCACCACCTCCTACCACCCTCCTTCTCCGTTTGATTGTCACTCTAATGCCACGAAGTGCCACGCATCACATGCTGCGTGTGTGTGTGTGTGTGTCGTCTGCTCGACTGCTGCAGGCCATTGTCTGCCGAGGCAAAGCGCACTCAGCGAGGGGGTTGGCGATGTTTTTTATGTTGTGCGCTGCTTGTGGTGCCGAGAAGGCGTGAAAAGCGAATTGAGATACGACGATGCAGCAGCGCCGTGCCGTGCCCCGAGACCGAGACCACCTACGATCGATCGAGCAACGAAAACTGCTGTTGCTGTTGTTGTTGTTTTTTTTCGGTTTCTCAAAGTGCTCAAAAAAGTGCTCTCAGGGCCCGCTTTGGAGTTCTTCATGCTGGAGTACTGCGCCACAGATTGAAGATGATCCAACAGCGCACACACTCATCCATACACACACACACACACACTTTGGGCGCTCTCTTGTGCAACCGGTTAACGCGAACTCAAACAGCCTCCTAAACGCCATCGACGGCGGTGCGCGGTGAAATCGACGTGAAAAGTAAAACGTTTTTTTTTTTGCTGCTTTCCCTCTACCCATCTCCCTTTCTTCACACACCCCTTCACACCCTTCCACTGGTGCACGGTTTGTGTATTTTGTTTATAATTTTACTCTTCAGGCACCGTTCCTTACTAATACTCATACTACTACTACTACTACTGCAAGCGAGGGTGCGCCACACACTCGGCCTGAACGGTTGGTCTGTCTTGCACGGTTTTCTCATTTCCATAACACCCCCTCCGTGGAGCGTGGGAGTTTCCCATGGCGTGGCGCACCACGGTGAAGATCCCTCCCCACCAGCACCACCACCACCACTACGATGTTGCTGCTGCTGGTGGTTTACATATTATGCTAAACAGATAACCGTACAAGGGGCCTAGACCTCCGCCGCCGCCTGCTGTAATCATTGGATTGAGATCGATTTTTTGTGTTTTTAGCAGCCGCATCTCGATCTCGATACGCCATCGATCGATCGATCGATCTTAAATTATAAACCTCGGCCACTGCCATGATGATGGCGGCGGCTATGGCACAGCAGGGGAGCACCAGTGTTTGGAATGCTTTACCTTTGTCTCGAACCGCCGCCTCGAGCATCCTCGATTTACACCATTTACTCCCATGGTCACCTGGTTCAGTGGCTTATTACAGTGCTTGGGAGGAGTCAAACGATTTACGATGGCGGACAGTTAGCGATTCGTTACGCGCCCTCGCAGATTGCTGGCTCGCTGGCTGGCTGGCTGGCGGTAATGGTTCGCTGTGCAAGGTCGTGCTGGTATGTGCCAACAGCAGCAGCATACACCCAACGCACCCAACCGCGGAGAGGTTCGATTAGAATCTTGGAATGGCCCCTTGGACAAGACATTTCTTTGCATTTTCTTCGAAAACAACGAGCAACGTTGTCGCGAACAAATTCCTCGTTCAACGTCCTCGTTCGTCCCCAAAAAAGGGCCCAAAGTGGGCCGTTAGCGTCCTTTAGATGTTAACCGGCTCATTAGGAAACGTAGAGCAGTGCAACAGCAGCAACAACAACGAACAAAAAAAACACGACGACCTCAAAGAGTGAACATATCATCGAAAAGCGAATCCGAATTCGAAGCCCGAATGGGTCCCGCCGTCCCGACAGGTCACTGGTAACATTGGCTTTGGTAATCGGAGCCTTCACCTTCACTCCCGACCCCGAAGCACCGGGATTCCTTTCAGCTTTTTTCGGGAAGTACCTTTGTAGCGTGTTCCTTCCTTCCTTCCTTCCTTCCTTTCCTTCCTTTCCTCATTGTCGGTCTCTTGCGAACCGATCACTGGATCGATCCTTTCTGACCTTTACACATTGTCGAGTGTCGCTTGCATTTCGCTCTCCCTCTCTCTCTTTCTTTCTCTCTCTTTCTTGGTTTGAAATCGGTTCGAACAAAAATGATATTAATTGGAAAAAAGATACCGATCCCGGACGTGCGGCGACGCACCTCGGGGCCCTCCCAAAAGCTTGGCCAGCCAGCCAGGGAATGTGCGCGCCACGAATGCGGGAAAAACGCAAGAGCAAAGCTCGAATTTCTTCGCTCGAAACCGCGCCGCGGGGACAGAAGACACAAGACGCAAGAATGTTTCGGGAATCGAAACGCAAACGCAAACGAATGGTCAAGCGAAAGAGAAAAAGGAGAGAGAGATAGCTGGAGCGCGAGAGAGGGATATTTAAAACCCTTTTTTATGTGCGTACGTGCGCGTGTGTGTGTGTGTCTTTCGTTTTTTGATCTGTTTGGGGCCAGCAATGCGATCGGCGGTCACGGTTTACTCCCTGCTCTTCGCGATCTTCAATCGACTCGTAACGACTCGATCGCGATCATTCCACCGATCGCGGTGGTGGTGGTGGTGGAGGTGGTTCCCTGGGGCCCCAAACGGAACGGAACGGGACAGACCGGGGGGAGAGAGAAAGAAATTCCCGAATCCCCAAAATCGGAACGAAATGAAACGGCGACGGCGATCGGCGAAACCGATTAACGATCATTTAAACATTGCAGAAACGTTAAGTGGTCAAAGGGGGAAGGGAGGGGGGGGTGGAAGCTGATAAGTTCCGCTCCTATTACCCACTCCCACCCCCTTCTCCTTTCTCCGATCGCAAACACAATGTGCTGCAGGATTGGATGCCAAACTCGGACAGCAGGACCAGCGATCGAAGCAAAACGGAATGCTGCCATCGGCGTTTGATCGTCGCTTACCTTCGATCGCCAGGCGGCCATTTTGAAAAAAGGCCCCGTTTTTTGCCACCCTCCCCGCGTTACGGGAGGAAATATCGCTCTGTCGGTGACTTGCGCGCCACCGAAAGCGACGAACAGCATCCAGCAACAAGCAGCAAACATCACGCTCCAAAGGTCATGCTCGTGATCGATCGACCCCCAAACCCAATCCACCGGCGGGGGGGGGGGGGGGGGGGGTTGGCCATGCTCATGCTCATCGTGTCTAGGATGAGCTCGGTACACATTCGCCATCTCGCTCGCTCACTCACTCACTCGCTTGCTGCTGATCACGCCCGGAGAAGCTGATCGTGATTTATCGATCTCTCTCTCATATCTCTCGTGCTCGGTGTGCTCAGAATCCCGGTGGATTCCCTTCCTCTCCTGTGCCCCCCCTCCGCTTGTGTCAGATGCATCGTGGCGATCCCGTGGCGTGCGCCTCGTAAATTGCTGCTCGGTAAATGAACAAGCAAACAACCACTCGGCACCCTTCTGCCCCTTTTCTCTACAAGAGTTGAGCTTCTAGAGAAGGTCTGTTGCGTCTCTTCTATCACCACGTTGCCCTTCCTGTAAAGGCTTCCCCCTCCCCGGGGGGGCTGTGCAAAAACCAGAACGCAGCTCGCGACGAGACCGTCGAGTATCACGTTCCAGCAACAACGACGACGACAGCGACGCCGACGACGACGACGCCAGTCTGCTGGCGCCAGTCGCTACGTGGTGATAATGAAACTGTATCACGACAGTCGGAGGTTCGACGTTCGATCCGAAGCACGGAACCCGTTCCCCGGGGTGGAGTGATGACTGTTTATTTTTTTGTTTTTGAAATCCAAAAAAATCTCGTCTCAAAACTCGAAGAAATTGATCAATTAGAAGTGATCCCAAGAAAAGAGAGAGAGAGAGAGAGGAACATTCGACCGATAATTAGCATTAGCGAGAAGGTCCTGACACTACGCCACTGTGTCACACTTGGAGTGAGCTTCTTTGAAGCTCCAACATCGCATTCGTTAATCGAGCACCAAGTTCCACTCGAGATATCTCGGGACCTTTGGAAGCGTATCCCAAGAGGAGCAGCAGCAGCACACAAACTGGATCCCGTAAATCTTAGAGACCTCGACCAGCACTTCCCCGGGTCCCCCTGCATGCGGAGACCCCTGCAATGTAGAGAAAATGGAGAAATAACGAAATCTTCTTGGCATGCAGCGGCCATTCCGAGAGAGAGAGAGTGAGGATCGGTAAACCGCAGCAGCAGCAGCGCACCACAACCACGTTGTAACCCCCTTTGTGGTGCATAACTCGTGGTGCTCCTCGTGGAAGCAGGCTTCTTCGGTTCTCCTCTTTCTTGCCTTCCTTTTGCTTCCTTTGTCTTGGTCCTTCTGCCTCCAAGGCCTTATCTGCTCGAGTGGAATCTGCTCCACGACCACGACGTCCACGATGACCACGGCGACCACGGCGACGACGATGCCGGTGTGCTCACCGCACGAACTTTTATCGTGATCGTGTGTGGACCAAACCCTTCTCCTTCTCCTCTCTTTCCGCTCTTTCACCACTCCACGGAGTGCACCTTCAGCGACATTGCATTCACAGCCCAGAGAACTCTCGGGACTCGGTCCCAGTCCCGGTGCTGGTCCTGATGGTGGTGCTGCTGCGGGGTAACTTGAGCCACGGCGAGAAGGCAGATTTATAGGGCTACTCTAATTTACGACCTCGAAGCTGGCGCGCGCTCCTTCCACCCTTGTCCTTCTTCCCCTGTCCGATTTCGAGGGTGCCGTTTGATTGCAGCAATGCTCCTGGGACTTACCTGCGACAGAGAGAGAGAGAGAGAGAGAGAGAAGAGAGAAAGCGGAAAACATATTTTGATTAGCGTCCAGTGGTACAGAATGCGTTGTCGAGACGGGCTGATGCCGATCGTTGGTTTCGTGACGATCGTTTCGTGATGATCTGATAAGACAGCCAGCGAGCGAGCGGCTCTATATGGCTTTCACCTCTGATATCTTATTACAAAACGTCTCCCTCTCCCCGTCTCCGTGTGTGTGTTATGTGGAGCAGCACACAACATAGCACACGGATCATAATCCATTGCGAGGACAATATCTCTCTCCTTCGTTGTCTCTCTTTATTACTCTCTATCTCACTCTCCTTCTGGATGCTTTCGTTCCAAACCATTAGCAGCGAAGCGAACGACGCGATCGATCGCGTCCAAGTCATTGCACTCCTGTGGGCGCTGCTGCTGCTGCTGCTGCTGCAGACCACGAGCACATCTCATCCTAGTCATCATCACCAGCCACCCAGCCATCATCATCATCGTCAGCGTCAGCGTCGTTCTAGCTAACCACAAAAATTCAAATTAAATCATTTTCTCCAGACTCTCGCTTCGCTTCGCTCCTCGAACACGCCTTGGGTGTGTTGGTTGGTTCGTTTAATCAACGCTTGATGATCGTGCCGGGAACGGCTACTCCAAAAAGGCCACACCAAAAACCGCACCAAACCCCTCGCTTCCCCAAACAACCTCTCTCCAGCCCGATTCGCCTATTCTGTCCGATTAATCGAACCAGAATGAGTGTTCCATTCTCGAGCACAGCATGAAGGGGGTGATGGACATGATGGTGAGTGTTCTTACCCCCTTGATCACCCTGTCTTCTATTACCCGTTGTGCGCTTAAACGCTTTTCGAATGGGAAGCGTTCTCGAAGCGGGAGAGAAGGCGGAGAGCATAACTATAATGTTGGAAATATTAAAATCATTTCTGATGATCATCTTTATCCGATTTCTGCATCATCATCATCGCCATCGCCATCGCCATGCTTTCGTGATGCTGCGGGCATCGTGCTGGGCAGAGACGAGAAGACGAGAAGAGATGGTGTCCAGTGGCTGGCTCGCTGGCTGTAAAGGCCACGCGAGTTTAGCGGACAAAGGTGACTCCGAGCGCGCGCACACACACACAGACAGACAGACAAATAGACAGACAGACAGCGAGATGCCGCTCGCTGGCACACGAACACCTCTCGCTCTGCTTCTTCGTCTCCTCCTCCTCCTCCTAAAGGGTACCTGGCCGGTGATCGAAGACCTCAGAAGACCCCGTGTGGTGGTGGTGGTGGCCGTGATGGTACCTGGCCACACCGAGACCTCATGTTATGGGTCTCAGCTTCCCCTCCGTTCCCTTCCTCTCATTCTTCACGAGCTGATCCTCGAACCTCGAACCTCGGTCTACCGGGATCTAGCGAGATCGAGGAGGGATCGAGTATCACCAGAGCTGGTTTCAGCAGCAACTCCGTCTGTGTGTGTGTGCGCGTTCCTAGAGAGCCAGCATAGACAACAGACAGTGCGCGCGCGCATTCCTTTGGCTTTCCATTCGCTCCAGGGCTCCTCGTTCGCCTCGTCGTCACCTTCTTTCTTCTTCCCCGGCCCCGGTCCCGGCCACGGCTTTTACTAAGCGTTTTCTCGTGAGGAGCACCCGATCAAAAGATCTCTCTCTCACTGTCTCTCTCCACTTCTTTTATCCGTGATTCTTCTTTCTTCTCGGCAGCATAGCAGCATAGAGCAGCTAGGCGAGCCTTGGCCTAGACCACCACCACCTCCAGCAGCACTCCACCAACACTTCTTCCCATGCACTGCACCTTCGCTCGCTTCGTCTTTTTAGTCGTCCGTTGCCCGTTTCTCTCTTCCAAGAAGCCAAGAATATTGCTTCCCCCGTGGTCCCCTTCATCGTTTTACATCCAGCACTGCTACACTGGCGGCTTGACCTGGCACGAGGAGAGGTACGCAAGGTCCTCAGGTCGGCAGAGATTTCGTCGTCATCGTCCATCGGACTCCTGCTTCTTCTCGAAACCTGTGTGACCACGACCGAGAGGAGATAAAAAGGAGAAGGATTGTACGCGGCCGTTGTGCGCGTTTTGAATGCCGCAAGAATCGCGCAATCACGCAAAGGGATGCTCTCTCTCTCTCTCTCTCTCCGGGATCATTTGAAAGTCATTTCGAAGTGTTCCTCACACCACGGAGGTGAAGATGAAGTTTGAAGGAACGCTTTCTAAGCGTGGCTGCTGCTGCTACTCTGCGCTCGACGAATGCCGGACCGTGAAGGACGCGAACGCCACTCCTCGGCGCTGCAGCACCACAAATCTAGCACCGAGCTGTGACTTCTGGCGACCATCATGCGGTGATCGTTGTTTCGGTCTCACCATCCATCCGCACTCCATTGCACCCGGGGCACGATCCTGTACGTGGATCAGCACTAGTAGTTTTCAAGATGGCGGCTCTGAAGTTGGCAAACCGGTTCCGCGAACGCTAACAGTTCTAATTGCTCTCTACACCCCAAGCCCCCTATCGTTGTCGTGTGCCGGAACGTGCGCGTGCTCGCGAGTCAATATGGCATTTTTCGCGTCCGCGTCTGTGTCCGTGCAAGCTCAGTGCTCAGTGCCCGCTTGCATCCTCCTGGGTGCAGCATTCACTGCGAGCGAACGAGCGCCACACCAAAGCAAATGGCACCAGAGCGAGTGGCGGTTCCGTGAAGCAAGCGCCACTCTGCGTTGTTGCTGCTGCGGAAAGCTTTAATTAAAAGGCAACACTCCCCGGTGGTGTTGGAGTGTGCACTTTGTCACCGATGGATTAACCGCGGAAGGTTGATCTGATAAGAACCGATACTATACTATGGGGCATTGGAGTCGAGTGTTGCCAATCACATCGTTGTCGTGAGTTCAGACTTAATAGAAGGTGCGCCACGAACGCGACGTTACTTTCGTATATCGTTGACCAACCAACCAACCAGACCGTTCCAGCTGCACCGAGAACGCAAACGCGAGACACTCGCGAAGAGGTCGCAACCTCCGTTCGGTGTTGCGGTGAATTATGCAAAGAACAGAAAGAAAGAAAGAAAGAAAGAAAGAGAGAGCGAGTGCCGAGCATTCTTGCGCCATCGGTGGTCACCAAAAAAAAAACAAACCACGACACCACCACACTGGGCAATCCATCACTTTGGCACCTCTCCAGGGCACGTACGCACACACCAGACGGGGTCATAGAAGTCGTTCGGTTTTTGGTTCGGTGGCCCCAGGAAATTGAGTTCAGTTCGGGCGCCTCTACGCCCCATCGCCACATCGTGCCGCCTCATTTCCGTCCTCGGCACCGTCCTCGTGTGCATGTTTGCTCCAAATTCTGGCCCCCAGTGCGTGCGTGCGTGCGTGCGGAAGTGAAAGTACAGCCGCCGTCGCCACCGCCGCGGTAAGTACACTTCCTTTGTCGTTGACGTTGTCGTCGGTTGTCGTCAACAACGGCGATCGAAATTCGATCGATCTTCTCGGAAGCAGCAGCAGGATGAGGAGGAGGAGGAAAGGGAGTAACTCCCCCAAACGGGAACGGACCGGCACGTTGCATCAGCAAAAGGCCGCCTTCGATGATGATGATGATGATTGATTTTCAAACTCTTCTTCCAATGGTTCCAATGGCGGTTGTAATGAGCACGGATCGTAGCCAGGCCAGGCCGTTCGTTGGCCGGTAAATTGGGAGTTGGCCGCGGCCGTTGTTCCGGTGCACCAGCCCGCAGGTTCCCTTGTGCGGTGCGCGGTTGAACGTTATCGCCAAAACGTGACTCGCTCGTTAGCGAAGATGTGGAAAGAGCGTCTCTCGCAACACTCGTGGTCCAAACAGTTCCGAGTTCGAGTCGAGGAAAGAGGTCTGCTTTTGCGGTTAATTGGGTGAACTATACGGCGGGCACGATTACGCCCTCCCCCGAGGGGGGAGTAGAAGGCCATTAACCTCTCTGGACTGCACGGATATTCGCAACGCAGCAGTAGCATCATCAGCAGCACCTTGGCCTGAACGCTTGAAATGTTCGCAGCAAACTCCAACAAACCACACCAGATTAATCAACCTTTCTTTTCCTCTCTCTCTATCCGCCATTTTTTCTGTCTGTTGTTGGCCAAAAAGCTCTCCTGAGGGGAGGAGTCCTTCTGCCACCAGAAAGGTAAGAAGCAGTCAAGGAGTCAATGGGGTTTGCATTTTCGGGGGTTGGGGGCTTAGCATCTAGATAAAGATTAATAATAATGTACCGCTTCGGCTCGAGCGCCCTCGAGCCGGGACCCCAGCAGAACGCAAAACAAAACGACGGCCAGAGACGAGAGCGAGAGAACGAAAGAGAATGAGGATGAGAGTGCGATCTCCACGAAGCAGCAGACTCCGCGAAGAAGTCGCCAGATGCCTTACGGGCCTTTTGGAGCCCATTACGGAGGGGGAAGAGGGGTGGAACCACGCAACTCACGCGACTCACGATTCACCCAGCAAGGAGCCTCGAGCGAACGATGGAACCGCGAACAAAAGCCCCATTGTTGTGGGGATCGCGAGGATCGCCGCCATCGTCGTGTTCATAAGGGTTGGTACGATGATGATGATGATCATCATCCCCGCCACGGACCCTCTTTACCTGCCTGTAAATCAACGATCGATGCTCGATCCTCGGCCGCTCTCTCTCTTGATCGTAGGGCACTCGTGACTCGTGATCGCTCGACGCTTTCGCTCGATTGAAGCAGCATGTTTAATCATAACGATTATGCTTATTCTAACCAACCAACCAAACCAACCTCCCGGGGGCTGGTGCTGGTGCTGGGGCACGAGAAGAAACCAAGACCTCTCCGGGGCCTCTCCGGGAAGGCAAATTATAGGGAACGAAGACCGAAGATCGAAAATCCGGAGACGCCAAAAAGGCGGAGACGCGCCATATTCTAGGAGGAAGCACTTCGCGGCCATTCCTTTTTGGGAAATTTGCAAACCACCATCGAGTGGATCATCCTCCCGGCCTCTCGGTCTGTCTCTGGAGTTTCTAACGGATCGCGAAGAGTCTTCGGGACTCCCAAAGAGGCGTCATCGAAGCGCGCGCTGCGATCAATTCTTATCAATCATCCTGACCCCGTTTCCCAGGGGCGCTCGGTAGGTAAAGGTAACAAGCCGCGGTAACCCCAACCCGTTCCCGGGGGCCCTCCTAACTCGTGAGACAAACCGTCGCGGCCACGACGACGCCAACGATGCTTCTCGAAAGGAGAAATCAAAGACTTCGATTGTGATGCTCGCGGGCGCGCGCGCCTTGTCCCAATCGGTTCGCGTCGTCCGGGGGACAGTTCCGTTACGAGTGGTGTTTGTTCAGCGTTACAAAAACCCCCCCATTCCTTGTATCCTCTTCCCCCCCTCCTCGGGCCGCCCCGGGAAGGGACCGAATGTTTACACAAAACTTATGCTGCGCTGATAAGACGTTGCGTTCCGCGTGCGCCCTTCTGCTGCAGCGCGCGTTCTGGCGCGCAACTTTTCTTATTTTACTTTTTTCGAACACAAAAACAGAAACTAAACCGTCAAACGGTTAAGACGCCATCGGCGCGATCGATCGCGGTCACCCGGGCCCGGACGGTTTGCGATAAGCGAGAACCGGGGACCGAGCGAACGAACGAACGAACGAACGTGACCAACGAGCGCTGGACATGCGGTGCGCCTCTCGATATGCGCTCGATAAACTCGATGGTGTTTGTTGTGTTGTGTGTTGCGAGCGTTATTCTGTTTTTTTTTTTTTCAATGTGCAGACAACTTCGTTGATGACCGGAACTTACTTTTCCCCTTGACGAACTCGGAGTTCTTCTCCTCGTGCTGGCGCAACTGCATCTGGCGCTCCATCTGCTGGCGCTGGTGGCGCTGCCGGTACGCCTCGTAGCCTCCCTTGGCTTCGCGACCCTCGGCACCGCCCAGGACGACGGTACCGACGAGGAGCAGCAGCAGCAGCAGCAGCGGTATCGTCCTCCACCGGACCCCTAAACTCGTATTGTACCCCTTCATGATGATGCTGTCTCACTACCACGTCGTGTTGTTGTTGCTGCTGTTGCGTTCTCGCCTCGTCCTCATTCTACGTCGCCCGCGTCGACCTTCCTCTCTTTCTCCGCCACTGTTGGCCACCAAACTCAACACCACCTCCTACTTCTACCACTCAAACCACTCATACCGTCGAGCGCGTCTCACGTCTCACGTACGATCGCGGTGGCTCCAATCACGAATCACGGCGGGCGTGACGCAATTCCCTGTTTGGCAAAACCGAACACACGACCACGCGGCACACACACACAAACAGAAGGGAAACAAGCCACAAACAAGGCGCACACTTTTTGGCGTCAGCAACAACTCATTAAAACCCGGGCACCACCGCACTTCAGAACGACTAGAACATATCGGTTAGCATAAACATCGGCCCCAAAAGCTAGATCATCAGCATGAGGAGCGCTGCACACCCATAGAACACAGCCACAGCGCGGATTCGCGGTTGGGTTGTCTCAGACTCGAAAGACTTGTGCCTCGTGCCAGAAATTCGTGTTGTCGGCATCCGGGCAGGAAACCACAGAAACTCAACACCCGGTGGGGCAGGGGGGCAAGAGATCACCTTCCCGAGCCCATCGATCTCGATCGATACACACAAACGCACACACACACAC
This sequence comes from Anopheles darlingi, assembly GCF_943734745.1. NCBI lineage: Eukaryota > Metazoa > Arthropoda > Insecta > Diptera > Culicidae > Anopheles > Anopheles darlingi. Next base: position 64,468,013 of record NC_064874.1, read on the forward strand.
ACACACGGAGCAATATGCTTTCACAACGCAACCTTCTTCTTGGCAGGTGATTTGAGGGATTGGAATATTTGATATTTGCGGTGCGACACTGGCACTGAAGGAAATGTACCAAGGATCCTTTTGCGCACACACACAGGACACACACACGTAACACAGATTGTGGTCGGGGGTTTTTTTTCTGTTTTCGAGGAACGCGCGCGGCGCAATACGAACGACGCGCCAACGACTTGGCGATACGGGTGCGGATCGTCCTCTCCCCTTGTGCACGGCTTAGCATCCGAACTCAAACTCCCGACCGTTCGAATACCGTCGCCTTGGCCGACCGACGAAGCCCACCGCAAGCCCGGGCACGCATGACTGTATGTGTGTGTTTGAGTAGTGCGTAAGTCGATGGCGGAGCTTTTACAACGCGCTGCGCTGCGCTCCTCGGTCGCATCTTATGTGCCTCGTCAGCTCGAGCACGGGTTGAAAGCTTACCAGACAGTGCCAAGAGACAGTCGGCGAGAAAGAGAGAGAGAGCAAGTCCGTCCAGAGGTTGGCATTTTGGACCACGACACGGGACAGCATAAACCGTTCTCGCGCAACACTGCTTCAAACAGACACGCACACACGTAAGCACATTGTGTGGTAGTTCGATCTTAAGAAGGTTGCAAACACGACGATCGACGACGGTGATCGTCACCGTCTAGTCGTATGTCCGTATGTCCATGTGTGTGTGCGAAAGCTTTATTTTAAAAAAATCTGTCTCGAAACGAACCGATCGGCCACCTTCTGCTTGGCAAAGAAGGAGAATGGCATCGAGACAGAGAGACAGAAAGAGCGAGAGAGAGAGAGAGCCAGAAAGGTAGAGTACGTTAGAAAGAGATAGCGGCCGTGAGGTGTGCGTAACATGATATGCTGGGCTCTGGCTGGGCTCTGGCCGGGCTATGCTATGCTATGATCGAGCGAAGGCGAAGAAACGAACGGGAATTAAACCCAAAAGGCGCACCTCGCATCTACCTGGAGCACTATACAATACAATCTAAAGCCCGTCTCTAAGACGTCAACGTCATCGAGGACCAGGGAAGGGAATTGTGTGGAATCCAAGCAAGCGCAGCGCCAACCAACCAACCAACCAACCAACTACTAGTAGTAGTCAGTGCACGAGAACAAGCCACAGGGTGACACATTCCGGGCCGAACACGATTTGTGCTGCGGTGAAACCAACAAACAATCTCGATCGTTCGTTCGCTCGCTCGCTTGTTAGCTAGTTGGTTAGATAGAATCCAAATATTGTTTAACCTCAACACGACGCGAAACCAACACGAGCCCCTGTTTTGGGGCCAGTGCTTTGTGCTGCGTCAGCTGATGGCGTTCTGTGGAACGGTGTGGTGTGGTGTGGTGTACAACCTTCTCACAACAGCACACACTGGAGAGAAGGGCACACCACGAGGAACATGTGTAGAAGTGCAAAAACATCAAAACACCCGCCGGGACAGCCCGGAGACGCGGACACAGACCTGACATCAACAACTTCAGCGCTACTGCAAGCTACGGTGCTGCGAAGGAGACACTCGTTTATAGGTCTCACGGGCCACATTGCTGGCTGCAGACGAAACGAAACGAAACGAAACATGCACGAAAGAGAAGGTGGCTTCTGGCATGCGCGCGCAGGAACCGAAAACATGTTGTGGACTCCCCCGGCCCCAAAAATTGCGACGAACTAGCGACCCAGCCTTTGGTCTTTTTAGGGGAAAGCTCCTGCACGGAACGGAACGGGCTGTAAAGGAGGTCGCTAGCGAGCGAGCGCGCGTTCCCCGACACCCTGTGGCTGGTAAACAGGAAAGAGAAATGTCCAGCGGCACATGATATCGGACGGACAGATCGAAATGGCATGCTGATGCCGGGAACAGGTAAAAGAGAGCGAAAGAGCAAGAGAGACAATGCCTCCGGACCTCGCGGAGGCTGCGCAGCCCTCCTTATATGCATGTGTGTGTGTGTTTGTCTCGTCGAAAGGGAGCTTTCATGAGATCGCAGCGCGGTGATCGAGAGGAGAGCTTTCTTGGTGATCATGACAACGATACAGTCACCAATACAGGCAAAAAATGCCTCAGAAAGGGGTGCTTGTTGCTTGGTGATCGCGCGAAGCAAATGGGAAAACAAAAGATACACAAAAACATTAAGTCAACATCACCACCATCACACACCGATACACACACACACACACGCGCACACGTACACACACTTAGAAGACACGATCACGGAATGGGTCACATTACATTCCGGTTTCAGCGAAGCGGCGAGCAAGCAGCATAGCGTCGCAGCATGATGGAGCATGAGGGACGGATGAGGGATCCAGCATCGCAGCCATGGGCCCCCATGCTCTGCCTTTCGTCTCTTCATCCAGTGAAGAGCTTTTTTCTCATTTTCTTTTCCCTCTTTCGGTTTTCGGTTTACCGCGGAGAAGGTGAACGGGATGAACGAACTGAACCCGGGGGAATGAGAAGAGGCGATCGTTCAGGTAAATCCGCGCGTCGATCGACCGCGCGAGAGACCCTCATAAAATCCGTTCCGTTTAAGCGGCCATCACCCCTCACCACACCGCTTGCACCGCTTCGCTCGCTCCTAGACCCCCCTGGCGCTCGTTTCGAAGGGCGATTGAGTTCGCGTTTTGGCTCCGTTGTGGTTGATCTTTGTTCTACGATGGCGCATCTTCTACTAGAAACCCTATTAGAAGCCCTCCTCAGCCGGTAAGAGAGTTGTAGTAAACGTACGTATTGAGCGCTGGTAGAATTGGAAAGTAAAATCCGAGCTGACGTTGATGACGCGACAATCGTTCATTGGCGCACGAGTTCGAGTTCGATCGCTGGCGGTTGCTTGGTATGCTCCCTTACCGGTTGATAAAACCGGTAGTTGGTCGTTACCGCACCCCTTGATGTGCGCGATTTGTGGCCATTGCGCGCTCGCGGCCGGCAAATATTGACCCACGATCCCGCGGCAGTTTTGTCGTAAACTCCGCGCACACTGTGAAAGGAAAGACCGTTTGAGACCGAAAGAACCTTATCCGACAGCGAAGGTATTTACGCGGGAAACTGGCATGCCGTGGCCCCAGGGACGTTAAACAAATAGGCACCGGGACCAGGTACGCAAATGTGTGCAAACGGCGGTTATCGGGTTTTGAATTCGAGCTGCGCTGATAGGTAAGAAGGGTAAGCTGTGATAGCATAACCTCGAGCCGATACCGAGAACGATACCTTTGGGCTGCATCCTGCGCTCTCGCCACTCTCGCTTGCTCTTTAAATATTGACCCCCGAAGCGTGTGGTTCGCAGCCACAGTAGTTAGTTCGAGGCGGTATCAGTGGCATCGCATCTCGCTTTGCTGGCCGACGACGACGACGCAAATCGGCGCAAAAACCAACGGCGCGTTTGTTTGCGTCTTCGAAAGGGGATTTAATCGCCGTTCGCCGTTGGCAAACAGACGGAGCTACATGACGGCATACTGTTCCGTGGTGTGCGTGTGTGTGTGTGTGTGTGTGTGTGTGTGTGTGTGTGTTGTTGAGTTGCGGCTTCGTTCTTCACAAGGAGTGCCTTTAAGAACGCTAATGCAGCGAAGTGACGGTACTCTCACAGGCTAGCATTAGAGTATATCAATAAAGTCTAGTCTGTTTCTAGGAATACTTGCAGCTGGAGATTAGTTCATAACTGAAGGGCTCTTGAAGGAGAATGTCTTCCATGAAATGAAACGAATGTTACTTTATTTGAGACAAGATTAGTAACAACGGTGGAACTACCAGGAAAAACCTTGTGCAACTTGATCAACAAGGGAAACGTATCACAATAGAAATCACTTTCATATCACCAACTATTTTAGTACGCGAACGTATTTAAAAATTCACAAACAATCAATGTTATGCATAAAGTAGCTGCCTTGAAAGCGTATTAGTTATTTTCTAAATATCTTCCGAGTATCTATTAGCAGTGATAAATATTAAAATAGATATCTAACTATGAAAGATGTTTTTATGTTAAAAAATAAACAATTCATTTCATCCTAAATAGATTTAAGTGCTTTTCGATTCTGCCCAAAAGCAGCATCTGGGAAACCAAGCGCTCTTTCTGGACGGTTAATGCTAACGAAGAATTTATTTAAAAAGGTTGTTTTAACAGGTGAACTAGTTTTAAGTTTGGTGAGTTGCATTTTCATACATTTACATTCCTAACATACATTGCTCGCAAAGGAAAATTAATGTCGCATAAATGAAATATATCTCAAGATTCGAAAAGCGAAGAAGCATTTCCAAATTAACGGCTCTTGATGCTTAGTTTGTGACAGACAATTCTTATTGATTGGATACGGGGGTGCATTTCGAGTATTTGAAATGCAAAATAACTTGTTTTTCACCCAATAAAGCATCATAATAAACGTAAAGACCAAATTGACTAGTAGTAAGAAAATATTAATCTGCGTTCGATAGAATACTTGAACCACACTGGATAATCATCGAAGGAATATAGGAAAGACCTGTAGTCACAATAATCCTGAAGTATCGAAACAAAAAGCTCCAGAACGCAAATTCTATTTTAAATTCTAGAAACAATCAGTCTGTTGGTTCAAGTAACTTTAAAGAATAACAATAGCGAGTACATTCCACACAAATAGCTGACATGCCACTGGACGAAATAAGGAGCTTCACGTTTGGTTTTACCCCAGATAAGATACTGTTACTCATAAGTGACCATATCTGGCCGAGTTCATTACTCGCCGCACATTCCCCGAAAGCCCATCCATCCATTGTCCGCGCCTTACTATCCGCCAGACCGCATGGCGGTCCCTTATCACCTAAAAGCCTCTTCTCACCAGCGACCATACCCTTGGAAGTAACCATAGGCCTTCCAGATGTTTCAAAACAACGTCCCCATCGCTCGGACGGCCGCGTCTCGAGGCTCTACCGATTACTGGCCAAGCCTGGAGGACCTTCACCTTCCGCGAGAAACGTGTTTAGCGCTTGGGTTTTTTTTTGTGTGTGCTGGAACCGATACGATAATTAAAATTCTTCGGAATGCCGCTCATCAGCTCGGAGCTGAAGCTGAAGCTGGACAGCAACCAAAAAAAAAAAAAAGGCACCCCAAATCCACTTTAACATATGCAAAGTACGAAACGCAGGTCGATAGCAGGAGTGGCGAAGTGATCATCGTCGAGGGCCGAGAGCGAGATGACAGACCGCAAATGAGTGGCGGCATTATTTGAGGCTCGGAGGCGCAATACGCAATAAAAACGGCGGAGGAGGGCGCGATCGCGGCAGGGATCGCTGCCCCCCCCCCCCCCCTCTTTGGGAAGGCGTTCCTCCGGCCAAGCGCAACCGAGTGGCGTTGAAACCTTACACCAATTTATTAATTTGACGACGGCCATAAAGAATCGAAATTAATATTTTCACCCTTGTGGTCATCTCATCGAGGCATCGAATAGTAGTAGCAGCGCTGGCAGCAGCCGCCTTAGACGCTTTCGGCTTCCACTGTCCGCCATTAGATGACCGGTTTTTGGCGCGCAGCATTTCGAGCGGCTTGCAAATCGTACCTCGCCGTTCCGCGTTGTCCTTTGTCTTTCTCGCTCCCATACACAAACCAGTCACCAGATCGGTCTACCAGGGCAATTAGCTAAAGGTTTCCGATTTCCGAACGGTGCCATCCGTTCGATAAAAGACTGATCGCCGGCCGATGGGCCAAGAAATAAGTCACCGAAAGAGACTCGCTCCAATGCGTCGTCGTCGTCTTAGCGTCCGAGAAGCATGATATCGAATGCATAATGTGTTTGTGTGTGTGTGTGTGTGTGTGTGTGTGCACATTTCCATTTTATATCCGCGTGTAGAACGAGTTCTTTAATCACCGCCCGACTGATGAATTGCTTTTCGGTTTCGGTCACAGGAGATGATGATGGCCAGGAGGGGGGAGGGGGGGGGAATTCCTGGGAATAGGAATATGCAAAGCGGAATCCTCCGTCAGCGACAGTTTTGTTGTGCAAAGTGTTGTGCGATTTGCCATCGGTGTCGGTGGCACCTGCAGCCTGGGTGGCTGCGGTGGCCTCCTCCTCCTCCTCCTCCTTCTCTTTTTCTTTTCTTTTTTTTTTGTTGTTGTTGAGGCTCTGAACTGTGGCACAAATCATGAGATCGAGAAGAATTAAAGAAAAGAAAGAAGCCTCATTTGGTGATGCTCCCATGGTTCTCCCTCGTGTGGAACTCGAAATGGAATCCAAAAATGGAATTAATTAGTCAATTCCACGAGATAGAAGGAGAGAAAGAGTGAGAAAGAGAGAATGACAAAAGAAGAGTGCGAGCGAGCGAGATGTGATCGCGCAGCATCCCCTTTTTGGTCGAACAAAACGAAACGAAACGAAAGACTCCAAGCGACGAACCCCACGGAACCGATGGGAAAGGGGAATGAAATGCTTTTTTGCGTTTTTTGCGACGGAGGAGGAGGGAGATAAGGGTGGTTTCGGTCATAAAATGGCTCGCGGAATGTGTACGCCGGTGTGGTGGTGGTGGTGGTGTGTGATTGCAGATTGCTCAAGGGGCCATTTTTATCAGCCGTTTTCCATGAGTGATTAGTCGACAGCCCAACCCGCCCGGTTGGCCGATGCTAATTTATGGAAAGTAGAAAAGCTTTCAGAATATTATTAACCACAAAAAAAGAAACCCACACACACACACACACACACACATTTCGGCATTTCAACATCGGGTTATAAAATGTTGATTTTCCAGCCAAGACACGCTGTAGATCATCTTTGCATTCCACCCTCCCTAAAACCCAAAAAGCCGCTAAAAGCATAGAAGAAGAAGACGACGACGAAGCAGAAGAGAATTGACAAAAAAGGATTCCATCATCGGTCTGTCAAACAGCGCAATCTCTGGCTTCGAAACGCGCCGCGCGTTTGCTGACAGCTTGGTCAAGCTGCACTCTTTCCACGAAAGAGTTCCCCCCCCGTTATAATGCTTACTGAGCCCCCCGCCCTCCCCGCGTTCCAGGAGAACCGAGAATGTGCTCGCGGGGCGCAGGCGGTGCTAAAACGTTCCCGTTTCTGATCCCGAGCGTGTAATATGAGTCGCGGTCGCTCCAAGCGTGGTGGTGGTTGCAGAAATGTGCCGATTGTGCAATGTGGCGCCCACCTACAAGCTGGGCATCGAGCTGGGAAGAACGTCCGAGCGGCCAGAGTGTGCGCGCACCCTGTCGGAACGAATTAGTCAGCGTAGCGTCCTCCCCTTCGCGATCATTGTTTTTGCAAAAAGAAAAACCCCAACCGCACGTTTCGCCGTACTAGTAGAAGATCGTTTTAGTGCGCGAAGTCGCTTCGGGGTACTGCGCTCATCGGTCACACGATGCGCTTCTCTGGAAACTGGAACTGGCCTTCCCGGGCGTTTGGGGCCAACGCTGATATGGCCATGGTGGACGACGACGACGACGTTTAGGACGACGCAAAAATCTAGCAAGAAAACGGCTCATATTACCTGTCGCCTGTCATTCGTCGTCGCAATATAAATGTAGCCGATCGCGACGACGACAACGACGACGACGACGATGGCGTCTGCGATGATGCCAGAACGCTATGGATCGCGCACACACGCACACACACACACACGCGCGTGCAAAGCGACGCGAGAACTGGTTAGGGTGGTATGTGGTGGTTGGTTGGCCGCGGGAACTAACATTTTAATTTGATCCTCACTCAGCTTCCACCCTTCCTTCCTCTTCCTCGTCGAGCAAAACACCTGCAAAACGGTTGGCCTGGAGCATAGAGGCAGCATAAGGGGGAGGAGGGAGCCGTTTATAACTCCGAGCCTCCGAGCACCCTATCAGCTTATGATAATGAAATGCTTGGATCCATTTGGACTCACATTTCAAAGCCATGGTGCGGCGTCGTCGACCAGGCATTAAGCCCGAGAAAGAGAGAGAGAGAGAACGCTGGAGGGGAACCCAAAAACCGTTTGTCCCAAATAACTTGGCCCACCAAGAGGGGGCTTTTGCGGTGCTCGAAGACATCTTGCTTTGCTCGTTCCGTAGCCACCTGACACGCGGCCATTTGATTTCTTCTCCTTCTGTCCCTCGCCACGAAACAGTGCTTTGATTGGAGTTGCTGCTGGTAAACAGTTGAAACGGTTCCAGTGTTCCTCTGGCCAATTCGATTGAGACCACATCGAGCCCATCCCCGATTGTGGCCGAACACACGAATGTACTTAATCGTCTTACCTGTTAGGGAGAGAGAAAAAAAGATAAACACAAGAATTAGCCAGATGAAATCAACAAAAGCCAAACAGATTGACGCTTTTTCCTCTTCTGTACGTGATTACCGGGACCTTAATGCCCCGGATGGCACATGGCAGCAGCAGCAGCAGCATCCAGACTCCCCAGTTCAGTGCCATTTTGCACAATGATTCAATCCGAATGACGATCAATCCATTGTGCAGCCAACATCTTATTATTTGTATAACATCTTCACCAGCAGCATCAGCAGCAGCAGTGGCCGTAGCATAAGTAGCAGCATCTGCTGCCGATGTTGCTGCGGTGCTGGCGCTGCTGTCGAACAAATCAAATCATGGTCTGTGGCCCTTGGTCTGCTGGTGCAGGTAGTGAGCGAAACAATTGGCGGCCTGCCTGCCAGGCACCGAAACAACCTGTTGTCGTTCCTAGCCGCGTGTACCCGTTCTCCTGCGGCATGTACGGGCCAAGTGAAACAGGTGAATGCCATACCAGCACTCCAGCACAGGGATGGGATTGTAAAAGATGTAAATTCCCCGATGTGACCGATGTTGTGCACAGACACATCGAAGGAAACGCCAATAAACGTTTATTGTTTTAGTGTCAGCAGCGGCACCAGCAGCAGCAGGAACAGATTTTAGACAAATTTCCTGGCCTCTTCTGCTTTCTTTGGTGCCGGTTTTCCTTCGGTTCGCGCAAGGCTTCAACAAGCGCGCTACCAATTAGGACGTTTACCGTGGCGAGAAGCCAGTCTGCGTTCTGACGAGCTCTGGGTGTCGATTGTTGCAGGGATTTTTATTGTACTTCGTCCGTCCGTCCGTCCGTGTAGGACTCTATCTTGGAGGTGAAACAGGTGAAACATTATGCTGCTAATAGTCACAAATCGGTGCGCTGTTGTCACTCGCCACAGCAGTGAAGGAGCACTTTGGATAGACCGGAGCATCTCATGAGGCGAGCTACAATAGGAATCATTCCTCCAGACGAACACCATGACATGTTTCCATATTTTTTTAATGTTATGTACGCTCACTAAAAGTAACAAAAATCTGTCGTTTCTCCGTCTGCCTTTCTCTGCTTTTGTAGATGTCTCATAAATCAGCTGATATAAGCTAAGAGTTAAATTTTGTTGATGTTTAATCATAAAATCCTGATGCCATAATGTGTCAGGATGATCAGAACACTAAGTGAATTATGAATTGATGAAATCGTTTCCGTTCACAGTAAAAAAACATTCATTTGCTCTCATTTGGCGAGTTATGAAACCTTCTGTACCATCCACGGCCATTTCAGCAACATTGTTTAACAACAGATATCAACATCTTTCATTTTAACCGTGTCTGGCTACAATAGCAACTTTATTTCGTTCTTATTTTAACAATTCTTTGAGTAAAGTTATTATATTGGCCTATAATACGACACCATACAAATGCTGCCGCTGGCTGCAACTGCAGAGTAAAAGGTAATAGAAATGGAGAAAGAACTTGAACTTCCGCTTACGAACAAGCACATTGTATCGTTTTTGCGTGGAAGTAGATGATTGTAAAATCAAACCATGGCATAGCGAAGGACGTAATGTGATATTTTGGATATGGAGAATTTCAAACTAGACATTTTGCTGAAATGACTTGTAGAAGAGTCCTAAGGACAAGCTTAGGTAAAATGTTAGAGACATAACACTTATGTTTAGCTGGACACATCATGAGATCTACGCCAAGACCATCTAGTTGCCTTTATCTCCAGAATACTTCATTTTCTGCCAGATAATTACTATAATATAAGTCAATAGCAGTTCGTTCGTAACCAAAGTTCGTAGAGGTTCTTAAATCCTGGTGATCTCTTTCTATCAAAGGTACTAGAAATTCTTTGCAATGCAATGCCAAATATAAGTTTTACAATTATTGACAATTATTGACGGAAACTACAGCGGCCATTTTTTTCATTGCTGAAATGTTGACTTCAAATTGTTGACATTCACGACCCAACGTCCCGCGTGTACGTTTAAACGAATTTCCCTCACTGTATTGGGAGCCGGCATTTTTCGCCGGGATTCCAACGATTGGCAAGAAACGCAAGAAATCGCGAGAGCGTGTGTGTGTGTGTAGCCCGGTTCGGTGCACGCCTATGTCACCATCAGCACACCACCTCCTAGTGTGCACCCACCACACTACCGCCACCGCCGCCGCCATCGCCGGATATTATGAAACTTGCCCTTTCAGCGGGCTCGTCGACATCGTCGACCCTAAGCTCGATCGGGACGGCTGGCGGCGGCGGCGGCGGCGGCGGCGGCGGCGACGACGGCTCTGGCAGCATTCTGCACCGGCCAGCGCTTTCCTTTCGCGCCTGCCTGCCTTCCATTCCACAATACATTTAATCGGAATCCGATTTATGTTTCGCGATGTTGTTTTGCGATGTTTGCTGCTGCTGCTGCTGCTAGCGGCGGGCGAAACTCAAAACCAACGTCGCGAACAACGACGGAGAAACAACGAAACTAACGGAAACATCAAGCCTCACGGGTGGGGGGGGGTGGTGCGAAATTAGGGTCGTTGGTTGGTCGCCGGTGTTGTGACATGTCGGCAAATCGGCCGCCACAGTTTCACCATCACACGTCGTCGTCGTCGTCGTCGCACCATCGCTGGGCCGTTGGCTGGGAATGCACCCAAGCACCAAGGGTTGTCATCGAAAAAAGAAAATGAATTCCATGCAATACGATGTGGAAAGTTCAAACAATCGAGGGAGGGGCAGTTCTCTATTCTTTCCCTTTTAATGAGCGATCTCCAATAGAGTCGTCATCAGCTTTCGTCGAATATGCTAATGAAATGACATTAGCCACGCTCCGGACCTTCTGTTGAACGTGTTCTTGATAATTCGCTCTCTCTGTCTCTCTTGGAGCTCTTGAACATCATGTGGACTTCAACACTTCCAGCATCAGCGCTCCGCAGCTCATTAAATCTCTCCCCGTGAAGCTGAGCATTCCAGGCGTAGACGAACAGGGGGAAAAAAAAACACAACTCCAAGAAAACCACAGAATATTCCCTCGATTCGCCCCCTCCAAAATGTCATTACGTTGATTGCTTTTAATATCTTGGAATCAATCTTCCCGGAAAGTTCTCCTCTCACGACGAGAGAGCGAAAGGCTGAAGAAAGGTTTTGAGGGAAGAGAAAAGGGACGAAAAGCGAATGTAAAGGTGATAGCGTTCTTCTGATTAAAATGTCGCTCCCTCCCTCACTCGCCGTGGGTCGTTAGAGAACCTTTTACCTAAGGCGAAGGGAGGCTGGCATGCTTCGCCGTCCACCCATCACCCATCAGCCTTCGCTATTCGATTCGAAATGGAAATCCCATTATGGCCGGGACCACGCATGCCACGCCGGACCTGTCGTCGGTGTTCGGGGTCGGGCACTGCTGCCTCAAACCAGTTTTCCCGAGCTCGAGCGCGACCTCGACGACCACTACTCCCATGCTGATCGGTCGATCGATCTATCTGGAGAAATAAATTAAAAGCATTTAATTATGAAACGAAAACAAAACGCTACGCGTGTTGCGCCGTCGCCGCCGTCGCCTGACGCCGCGCGTTAACCTGTTCAATCTGAGGTCCACTGATTTCTCTATTTCTGGCCGGTACTCGAAGCCCGGAACGACGATGGCGACGGCGGCGGCGAACCCTATCTTGATCGCCAACCAACCAGCATCCATTAGCGCGCCAGCGAGAGATCATCGCCGTCAGTGTTTTTGGCGTGGCGATTTGGCGGCGACTACGTCGGGGGAAAAAAAAAAACACTACAAACAAGGAGACCGCCACAGCGCATGTCGCGGAGAGACGCGTCAACTCGAAAACCGAAACCCATTCGAAAGCAACGTCGTCGTCCTCCTGCTTCAGCTCCTTCTCTTCCTGGACGGCCAAAAGCCAGCCCGTGGAATGGAGGTTACAAATATTGAGTTTGGCGTTCAATATTTGCTCTCGCTCGCTGACCGATTAATGGTGGTGGCCACACGGCGCACGGCGCACGACGCCGAAACCTCTGTTCGGAATGCTGCCAGCGATGGCCAGCAACTCGTTGGACTATCACGACTCACACGCCGGCAAACCAACCAACCCAAGGTAATGTGTATTCGATTTTCGGGGATTCTTTCGTTTTGAAGCATCGAAATCTCCTGAACACAATCCTTTGACGAGACCGCGCGAGGCTGCTCGATCATCGATCGCGAGTTGGGGATCGCGAGGAAAAACGATTTTTCATAAAAAAAAGATTTGAGTCCCGGCCGGGCACTGGCTTGATGATTAATGAGCCGCGGCGCAACATGTTTGTCCATCAGACGCGATCGACCAACGCTCTTCGCTGGTGAGAACCGCTGGTGACCACGGGACCACCACGGGATCGATGTGCGCGATGATCGCAAACGTAAACGCAAATGGCATGCTAATGGTATGCGCCGGGCCGCACCGCGCAAAGACCGAGAGACAGATGTTTGATGAGCGCGAGAGATGGCGTAGCGATGCGTAAGATACCATCATCATCATCATCATCTCGAGGATCGCGATCGTCCACTCAGTCCACAGTGTACGTGAAAGTGTGCGAGAATATATCTCGGGGAAATCGGGAATATATCAAATTTACACTTCGATCTTCGATCGGTCAGTGTTCGATTCGCTACACGAGTGCATGCACGCCCGTAGTTCCCACCAGCCGCCAGGCACCCTAGATTGACCTTTTCTCCATCCACACTCACACACACACACACGCACACAGCACCGAAATCGAATCGAGGTAACATTCCAACGTCCGAAGTCCGGAGCCGTTTTCACGCTTTTCATAAATTTAGAATCATTCTCCGAGCGGTCCGGGCTCCGTTTCGATGCTGATCACCGTGCGCCATATTGCGTTGTACTCCCGGGGCAGTTGCCGGCGCACTTCTTCTTCGAGGCGAATCGATTAATCAGCTTCAGGGCACGAGAGGGGGGGGTTCAGGTCAAGCTGGTCTGGATGGTCTGCTGGCATACTACACCTACTGGACGCGCCTGATCCCCGGGATGATTGACGGGGCACGCAGGAGAGAGAGAAAGAGAGAGAGAGAGAGCGCGCCTGGGACCTCAGCAGAAGGTTGGACCACAAGCTGTTTGGAACAAAAGGAAATTTCGTTCGAACAATGGACGAAGCGAGGCGATCATCAAGCTGTTGGCGCTTCATGTTGCTGGCCCGGATCGCTGATGCCTGGACTCCTTCTCATGTCTTATCATAACCAAATCACTCCTCACCAGCACCTATCCACGATCGTCCTGCTCGAAGTGTCCATCAAACACTGGACCTTAAAACGCATAATGGTGCCGGTCCATTGTCCATCTTATAAGGCAACACACACAATGCTGCTAACGCTATTTCCTCATCATCCTCATCATCATCATCAACATCATATTCTGGGCAGAGTTTTGTGATGAGTTTGCTACTTTCGAGGTGCAGAGTGACAGCGAGCCTTCGACGCAGGTCGACATTGATCACGAACCAGCCCGGATCGAGTACCCGGACCATCGCCTCGATTCGATCGATCGATAATGAAATTACGGTGTTTTCTTTGCCAACGAGCCAGAGATCGCAGCATAATGGGTCCTCTCGAAAAGCTTCAGATATTGGAATATGCATAATGAACTCATCAACAACAGGAGTTTTGTTGAGTGATCGCGAGATAATTGATAGCACCAAGGATCGAATGCGATGCTAAACACATGAAACACACACGCACACACACATGGACGCGCGTTTGCAAGAATCACAAAATGGAGCGTTGAAAGCCACTTCTCAACCGGAATGTCAATCGTCATTAAACCTTTTTGCTCGAAGATCGCTTCGTCGAGAGATCATCCAAACGATCATCTTGTTGAGGGATCCGTTTTTGAAGATGGCGAACCTCTGCCGTTTCTACGGCAGGTCAAAACGGACCCTCGTACCTCGACACCCTGGCACCAGATCGCTTTTGTGTTGTCCTTTTTTTTTTTTGGTCCAGGCGCGCTCACATCTGATCCTGCTCTGTAAGGGATCTCTGGAAAGATGCTAGAGCGAGCATATCACGCCGATGGCCGATGGCCCTGACCTCCATAGTCATGATCCTCTCATGCTCTCGTAACGCACTAGATCGTTCGGAACCCCGCCGCCCGTTAACGAGCCTCGCGCTATCGCGTGATCGATCTCGAGCCCCGTGTTTCATAAATCAAAATCCGATTTCCGAGGCGATCCGATCCGAATCCTCCATCCAAACGATAACGACTTTACTCGGACAATTACAAATATTTATGCAGGTCAGTGTGGAGAGGGGGGGGCACACAAAACATCCCATTTCCAAATCTCACGCCCAATCAATGGTCTATGTAGAGCATCGCACACTGGAGGGTCGATCGTTTAACGATCACGATTTTCGGTTCGTTTTAAAGGATGGTCTTCTTTTTTTTGCGTCCCGTTCGAAGCTCGGGGGTTCTAGCACTCCCACGACTCGCCACCCCCTCACTCGCCCCTCACGACGCCATTGTGTTCACCGCGTTTGCCCTCCACCGGCGATCTTTCGTTCGCGGGATCATTTGCGGGAAGATGAAATGCAAAACGTGAGCCGAAGGGGGTTTTTGGGGGGAGTCCTTCTGGTGGATCGTGTCGGCGGATCGGTGGAGCATAAGATGACGCCTAGACAAGGGGCGATATCACACGATATAGCGAGAGAGAGAGAGAGAGAGAGAGAGAGAGAGAGAGAGAGAGAGAGAGAGAGCGCGCGTCGACGTCACACATCACGCCGGCGTCCGAAGGTCCGAAAGTGCAAAAGCCATTAACAGGAGATAATTATGAAAAATCATTTATTATACAAGCATCACACAACTACGGAAACGACGGGAGAGGAGGGGTTGGTCAGGGCCGATCGGGCTCGGGTTTTGATGGCGGCCACACGATCATCACACGCCGATCGGTAGGCGCGCCTATTGTGCCGAAGAGCCGCGCGTTCTGCGGCAAAACGCTGACGCTGACGTTGATGGAGTGTTGTGCGAAGAGCACCTTGAGCACCTCGCGCGTTCTTGAAGCCGCTTGATTAGAGAGACGCGCGCGCGCAGAGAGAGAGAGAGAGAGAGAGAGAGAGAGAGATCTCTGGGACCACAATCAGAACGGGCAACGACGATGAAACCAAAGACGCTGCAACGTTTCTTGGTTCGCGCGACAGCAAATATTGACTGTCTGCGTTGCCAGAGCCCTCTTCCTTCTCACCACCATCATCCTCATCATCATCAGCACCGAGCAGTCGGCCCCGGCGTGGAAACGAGGTACAGAAAATGGCCGCTGGATGGTTTTTATCAATTTTGAAGCAGGATTTGCATTCCAGCACGATCGCGACCGGCGACCGGCGACCTTTCGCTTTGCAGATCCATTTCATGCTAGTGCTAGCTAGTGATGGGCTGTCCCGATCATAGCGTGGCATAGACGCTGGAATGTGTGACCTCTGGGAAGGGGGTTTCGGTTTCTCGCGTTCCTCTCCAATCAGCCTCGCTCGAACCTCGACCTCACGGATAGATCACGGAACCAAATCGTGTTCGTGATGATGATCCTAATCGGCACTGCCCGGCAGATGCCCGGATGCCCCTCTACCGAGCACCATCATTGCGTCATCTGCACTCCATTCTCCCTTTCGCGGCATAATGTGTGTTGCACATGAGCATAAAAAAAGTCTGTTTTTCGGAGAGAGAGCAGAAAAAACAATATGTTTAAACCCTCATCATACGTAAAACACCAGCCACTTGAGGGCGTTGTTATCGAGGACGAACCTCCCGGGGTGGCGGTTCCTCTCTCTCTCTCTCTGGGTGTCAGATTTAGCACCCTTCGCAGCTGGACATCCCTTCGGAGCTGCTCGGGTATTCGAATCACATTAAAAGCGATTCGGAACGCCACCAGCGCCGCCTCTCAAAGCAGGGCCGCCGTTTGCAGATGACGTTTAAGTCGCCCCGTTGGGATCCTTTTCGTCGTTTTCTGACCGTTTCGAACAGAAGGTGCGCTATCTCCGGGGGCCATCCTCCGGTGACCTTCGGTTCCGAGAGTCACGCCGCTCAAGCTCAAGCTCAAGTGGCCTCACAACCTCTTCAACTCCGCTTGGTTTTTACAAAATTTGTTTCCTTTTGTTTTCTGTACTATGCTACCACTCACACGCACACTTGAGCGATCGTCCATTTCTAAGGCGCTAGCGGGGTTCGTCACTTGTTCGAAGTCTTTCGTTCTTTCTGGCGCTGGCGGGATTTATCGCGCATAAAACCAAAAAGGTGTTTATAGGAATTCCTGAGTGGTGTTCGAAGCGCTCTTTGAAGCGTCCTTTCGTGCATGGCGTCGCCGTCGATCAATTGATCGATCTCGATGGCCGCCGCCGCCGCCGCTCGCTCGCTAAAATCCGATTTATCCGAGTCCGTGGAAAAGGTTTTAAAAATCATGACCAATCAATATTTGAGGCCCGTCTCTCGCTCGTGCAGTTGACAGAGACAGGTTGCAAAGGTGGTCAGTCAGTGCGGCCGCCCGGCTGCCCCAAAGCCAAGCCAGGAACCAGCGAAAAGTCGAAGCATGCCATGCGCGGCGTAATATGAAACCAAGCAAAGGGAATCGAAGGATAAGATCCTATCCTTAAGATTGTAAGTGTGCTGTTGTGTGTGTGTGTGTGAGAGTGAGGATCAACGATTTTGGGATTTTGGGAACTTTCACAATCCTTTCTCGTGTGGCGCATCCGCCTTTTAGCTCGAGATCGGATCGAGAAAGGACACCATCGAGGTCAAGCCCGAAACCTGACGATGAAGCGGCGTCCACAAGAGGTGTACACGGTGCGGTAAACAAAATGGCCAGGCCACTGCCACACCGACCGACTGACCAGACCAAAAGTGAGCCCGAGAGACAGAGAGAGAGAGAGAGAGCGAGAAGATTATCATCAATCATCCATCCCATACCCACCTCCCTGCCAATGATTAAGCCTCCCTCCTTCCTTCGTTCCTTTTCGCGCAAAAGCTCGCGATGGATGCTGCTGGAGGGTCTCACAGATATGCAGATTGTTGGAGTGCGCGACGGAGAGAACGAGAGAGAGAGAAGCGAAGAGAATGAAAAACGACGACGACGACGACGACGACGTGGAGCGGCATTCACTTTGCTTGAAGCCGCCACCGAAGTCCGAGCGGCCAGGCCAAGTGACCCAAGCGTCGAGCCAGGCCAAAGGTACATCCGAAGGCTAATGGAGAATCAGCGAATGGGAGGGTAGGTGAGGAAAAAAAGGGGAGTACAGAATGCTTGAGCGCCGGAGGATGCTGCTCGCTGGCTCGCTAGCTGGTCGAGTGCTTTATGCTCACGCAGCGCGCGATCGCGTCTTCGCGTTCCATTCCAACGAGAATCATGGCAAGGGGTGGGGGGGTGAAAGTTGCAACATATAATTTTAATTCCTCCCACCCACCCTCTCGCACCCTCTCGTTCTCGGTGAAATCCCTTTGTCACGAAGCACATCCCCGTTGCTGCTGCTGCTGCTGTTGCTGCTTCTTGCTGTTGCTGTTGCTGTTGCTGCTGCGGAAGGGTTGTGGACCTCAAGCGCTTGGACCACGCCGCTCGAATCACGCTTTTCGCTTACATTTTCCTTCCAATCCCTGTTTCGTGAGGTGCTCTGCGCGGTTGCAGCATTCTCGCGCGCAACAAGCCTGGCAGCTGACGTCGCAGCAGGAGAGAATGCATCGATCGAGGAGAGCGAGAGGAGAGGAGAGGAGGGTTGGGGTTTTGGGTTTGCAAACATTTTGCAGCATAAATGGAGCGTAGTATGCTCTTATCGATTTGGCATCGGCGGCACCATTTAGCCGGTGTGTTTGTTCGTTCGTTTGTTCATTTGATCGGCCTCTCTCTCTTGGTGTATGGCAGGAAGGTGAAGAGGAAGGGGTGGTTTGCATTACATCCACGAAAACATTGGCTGGGGGGCTGGGGGCCACCACCACTTGGGTGCGCTGAATGTTGGCTTAATGAGCTATATTGAATGCTAACGATGCCGTGTTGCTGATAATGCTTCGTGACGGAACAGCATCTCACGCGAGCGAACTGACCTCACGCTGCACGCTCTCCACAGCACTCTGGGGACTCTCTCTCTCCCCTCGGTATGGGACATTTGTCAAACACTAGAAGTGGTCCATGGAGGTGATAAGTCGCTATCAAGTCCTCTGGTCCGGTTAGGTGAGTCCGCGGTGCAGTCACTTGAATTTATTGGACAGCCTGCCAGCCAGAGAACCCGTTCCGTTCCGTTCCATTCCCCTTAGATTTACCAAAGCAGGCCTCTCGCTGTCTCCCTGGCGATAGATCCACATGTCGCGACGTCGCAGGCTGCTGCTTTATGCTTCAACCAGGATTTGATTTATTTTATTTCCAATCCAAGAAGGCTGCAAAAGCTCTCCCGATAGAGAGAAGAAGAGAGAACGAAAGAGAGAGCGAGAAAGGGAGAGAAAGAAAAGAGAAAGAAAGAGAGAGCCATGCATAGACTACTCTGTTGTTGGCCACTTTGGAGAAAAAAAAAAACGAAAAGAAGAAACGAGACTAGACCGTTGTTCCAGGAAGGCGGACAGCGAAGGGATGACAGCGCCTTGACCTTCCCGAGGAATCCTGTTTGCTGGATTAACCTTCTTTCCCCCGGGGCTCGCAGACATGCTCGAGATTCCCCGGGAGCTACCTGCCCTCCTAGCCGCCAGTGAAAAGAGACACCAAAAAGGACATTCAAAATGGATACGGCACCCAGGCGGGCAGCCAGGCACCATCAGGCAGACAATTGCAATTGTGTTCTAGCAGCACACAAAGACAACAACTGCACACAAGGTGCAGCAATGGTGCAGCATGGTAGCAGTTGATTCCATTTTTGCATAAATCTCCGCCACCAGCAATGCATTGACATTGCATACACGCGACGCAGCTCCTCGAAGGACGTCTGTCGATCAAATCGCGGCCTGGCCGATACTTTGATGGTGGATCCTGCGATCCAAGCGACGAACCCACGAACACGCGTAGAGGACGACACCATCATCATCATCATCGTCACCATCCGCATCATGATCATGCTTGGAACAAAACAAAAACGGTACCGCGATGCGACGCGCAGTAAAAGCAACTCTTCCAGAGACCAACCAAGCAACCAACCAACCAACCAGCAAGGCAACACCAACACCAGAGTGTCGCTCGACGCCATGGCCATCCCCATCGATCCAAACCGGTTTTCTGCGCTAACGGACCCCGCTGGCCTGGCCTGGCCTGTGCTGGGCTGGCTGGCGGTCTCGCTGGCGGTTCCTCGAGAGGCGAGTCGCGGTGCGCGCGGTTTTCGGCGACTCAGCGATCGCCACGGTACGCGGATATGTGTGCGCGCGGTGGAAGGACGTTTCGGTGGAGCGGCAGCCATAGCAGTTTCACCACCGATGGACCTTTGTAGTGGTGATGCCAGAAGTGCTGATGCTGTTCACCTGGATGCTGCAGATAGATCGATTCCTCGCTCATTCTCTCGTTCTCACTCTCTCTCTCTCTGTTCAATGCGTCTCGTTGGAAAGGGATGGAAGCGTTTTCGAAGGTGGATACGGGAGGCGACATGAATCTCGCCCCCCTTCCTCCCTTCCTCCCCACGAGGGGTGCGTAGGGGTAATGTTTTGATGGTTATTGCCTTGGGATTTACTTGGCAGCAGCGATCGAAGCCGCCGTAATATCTGCGCTCGAGCCTTTCTGCAGCCGCACTGTCAAATAATTAGGGCCTTTCTTTCTCTTTGCGTCATCGCGAGCGATGGTAGATGGATCGGGGAGGGTGATCGAGGATCGAGAGAGAGAGAGAAAGAGAGCGCACGCTGATAGCCTTAAGCGTTCACCGGGATGAATCACGGTTTAAGGTTTCGTAAGCAGCTTCACGCTGTTACTATAAAGGCACTTGAATTCGGAATCGGCATTTAAATCTCTACATTTCTGCATGAAAATAAAGGATGGAAAATGGCTCATCGAGAGTATGAGGGAGAGTATGAGAGTATGTGTAAACGCGCACAATATTGGCTGTGGGTCGTAGAAGAGTCCAACTATTTCCATAGGTTAGCTTGTACTTTAAAGATACAAGCGGAATAAACTAAACCAAGTGCCTTTAGTCGAGCATTACACTCATATTACTGTGATTTTATCCGTGATATTTGTCTTGTTTTGTGGGTCGTTTCATCCAGGATTTAATTCACAATCAATGCGTAGATGGCTAGGGCACATGAAAGATTCAATAAAGCACTTGTAATAACATCCTAGCGTTTGTTTTAACACAAAAAACAACAAAATAGCAAAAGAATTCCGAGATTTTTTCATCATTTTTTTAAGCGCTTCGAGAGCTTTTTCTCCTCAGTCTGTTCAAGCCGGGTTCAATTTAAATCAGACTTGAACGTTTGCTAGCAGTTTTACGCCTTTTCCGATGCCAGCGCTACCTATGCGGTAGAAAACTGAAACAACCATGAAGTGTGTCTCGACTCACTGCTTAGAGGGCGCTGACACCACGACAGTAGCGTCCTCTAGGCGGCAAACTTGCTAAAAATTCAAATTTAACCGTTTTTTCCTAATTTTACCAAAATTGTTTGGTTTCTGCACTAAAAATCGTCAAAAATATGCCTTTTTGATGCGTATAACCCTTGAGATTGCTTATTAACTTAAATGAAACAAAAACCTCTTTCTGTTCTTTCACGGAGGTAGAAGTTATTGATTCTTATTAGACAAAACTAATCATTTCTTTTATTAGGTGGTTAGATTGAACCACCTCTGCTCTGCTCCAGAGGCAGAGAGCCAAAACCACAAAGAACCGCGCCTAAATCGCAATAAAAGACTAGGAAAATGCTCTAAGATAATCATACCCAAGCATCATTGTCCAGTAGTAAAATGTTTACCACAAATAGGCCAATCCAAATGGATTAAATGTTTTTCATTCGTGGTATTTACTGTCTTCTTGAAATGTTGTTGTAATCTGCGACGTTCCGTGACGCTCAGAATGCTTAGGAATCGTCTTAGCAACCATAAGAGATACAGAATCTCGAAATGAACGTTAAAAAAACAAATCAGAAGTCGGAAAACAACCCTTTGCTACATATGAAATCAACATTCGTAACACCACACGGAGCGAATTATGAAACCGAAAATGAAGGGAGAATCTCAAACATTCAGCCAGTGTCGACGAACGCCAATGCTGGTGTTCTTCAGCGTATTCTCATCAAACTCGTTTTTGCACTTCCTGTTACGGAATTCAATAAACCTCCAACTTTGGAAGACTGTGAATGATCAGCAAAACCCGGAGGTCCCCGAATCGGAAAAAGCAACCGCGGACCGCGCGCGCTGTTGCAATTTACCGTCGTGCGTGTTGTAACAAACAACATCACTTTTTGTTTTTTCCCTTTTCAGCCAAACCGCGGAGTTCGTGCCTCCATGAGCGATGGGGTCAGCAGTTTTCTGGTAAAATTTTCGGACAGCAACGATGATGAAATCGCTATCAAATCGCAATCGAACTAGCGGAGTAAATCGAAAACAAATGGCCATTCTGTACTCATTCCGCGTGACTGGAATGTACCCTCAGTGCACACAAGTACATAACCGCCCAACCGAGCGCGCATTCCATCGATCACATTGGACATGCTCGTTGCCGCTTCCAGTGTCCAATCCAATGGCGCATCCAAGTGCCGCGGTGAATTGGTCTGCAATTTTACACCCAATAATGCAGCAGCAAGAGAGACTGAGGGCGACTGGCGAGAACATCCATTTACTTGACTTGAATCTTGATCGATGGGATCGCCCATCGTAGACGTCCAGTGGGGTTTCTTCTGCAGCTTTATCACTAGCGATGCGACGCAAGAACCTGAGCGAGAGCTCTACAAGTAGCAGCACCCTCTGCAACGCTCTTTCTCTCCCTGGGTATAGTTACTTAACCTTTTGACAAACGCTAATTAAAACAGAAACAGGCCGCTCTCTGGTGGCCCTGACGGCCTGCTGGTGACAGGGGAAAAGGCAAGTTAAGTACCAACTCGCCTCGGACATCGATTGAGTCCATCAGTCTAGACAACTTGCGCCCATGACTAAGACTATACGATGGACTCCGTCGAATTCTCAGCGCTTCCAAGTCCAAATCCCGCTCGCAAGTCCCTTACGTCATTTAACGACCAGCAGAGCGCCATTAAACGTTGCCGTTTCGATCGATTCGACGATCGACTCCCTTCCGTCGATAATGTTTCGATGAAGATTTTCCAGCGGCGATGGCCAAGGCTCCGCCAGAGAATCACCAGAAGGAAATAGGCTCCCCGGACGCTAATGTCTATGATTTAAATCCATCAGAAAATTCAAGTTCTTGGACTGACTGACTGACGGAGGGCGGTAGGGAGTATTGGTCATTCTCCGAATTTCCGATGAATGAAATATTCGTCCCACACCACCCAAGAATGGGTGGCTGCCCCCGTGGCGTTGCCGTGGATACGCTCCAACTCTTCCGTTTCTTCTTCTTCTCCTTCTCCTCCTACTCTGCTGGCGCTTCTTCCAATGGGGCTCGTGTGGCAATCAATGAACCACGTCAGAGGTCAATCGAGCTTAGAGACTCAGCAGAGAGCAGAGATCAGATGCAAAGGAATGAGAAAGACAGGCAGCGGGAAAGAGATGAAAGGGAAGAACCTTTTTCATCGCATCGACCCCATTAATAGACCATTCAGGGCTTGGAGAATCAAGAACCTTCAAGACAGCGAGCTAGCGAACGGGCGAACGAAGACTTTCTTCATCTTCTCAGCAGCACCAAGAGCCCTCGTCTCGGTGTGGCCGGAAGACATCT
>NC_064874.1:64496056-64506056 GCF_943734745.1 Anopheles darlingi
TCCGAATTGTTCCAGAAGCGGAAACTATCGTTCACACGCACCCGTGGTCGCGCACCACTCCCCGTAACCGGACGCTGCCAGCTGGCTGCTGGCTGCTTGGCATATCCCAATCCCAATCCCCAGACGAACCAAAAAGCCGATGGGTCCAAGGGAAAAAAGGGTGAAGAAAGGCTGCTGCTGCTGCTGCTTCCCAAACAAACAAAACCGGAAGTGATCGGAAGTGATCCATTTGTTGTGGAAGTTCCACGACGTTCCACGGCGCGCGCACGTTGTCGATGAATGATCGTTCTTTCGCTTTTCATTTCGGGAAAGGGCTTTTACGTCGGGTCAACAAGTCGTCGCCGTGGTTCCCTGTGGTTGGGCTGTGTCTCTCCAGTGAAAGTCTCGAGAGGTAGATTTGGCAGCGAGCGGAAACCATTCATAATATACATTTATTGAGGGAAAAAAGAAGGTTGCCCAGATCACCGAGACCGGACCATCGGATCGGTCGTTCGTTCGTTCGTTCGTTCGTTCGCAACAGAAGAGAAGCGAAGGAAAAGCGGGAAAGGCACCGACCGTTTTCTGGCATGGCAACTGCATGCCCCGTCGAAGCGATCGCGATCTGCTGTGCTGCGAAAATGTCAAACACGCGCGAATCCAATACCGCCACCATCAAACAACATAACATGACAATTTACCTGCAGCACCGGGGACCAATAAGCCAGTTCATTCAACTAAAACGGTATCAGGTATCAGCAGCCGGCCAGCAGGTATCAGTCAGTCTTCTTTCTGGTGACATCAGCGCAAATTGTTGGATCAATCACATAAAACACACGTTTTACCTTCCGCAAAAAATCATTCCCTAAAACAAGTGTTACACCAACCAGGGTGGAGTGGGGCTATGTCGAACCGGGAGCCGGGAGGTTTGTTTAATTAAGCGGTCGGGACATGGTCCCAAAAAAAAAAGGACCCCACGAGCAAAAAAAACCGCCAACCACAACAGGCCACAGGTTTGCGCGACGGATTTGAACTTTTCAGGTGATCGCGCACTGATCGTCGTAAGGCTCATTCATTCATTGACCGCAGAGAATCAGGTTTTTGGTGTTTTCGGTTTTCGGGCCATCGGTATCGGTGTCCGCTGACGCGAGTGCGAATGGATGGGCTCCATTCAAACTAACCACCACTCGCCCCCCCACCAACAGCAACCACCAGGTTTGACCTACAAGTCAGACAAGGCAGAACCTTCACTTCGTTGGTTGCCTTCTCACCAAAGACCTCCCCACAAAATCCACACACACAGACAAGCACCAGTGGCGTCAATGTCGACTGGGGAGCATAAAAACTGGTTTGCCCGGTTTGGTGGTGGTGGTGGTGCCTGGTGGGGGGGGGACCATTCATCGGTCGTGTATGGCGCGCAGGCTGCATGCATCGTGCTGCCACAACTTGTTGCATTTTAATTCAACTAATTTTTATGAATGAAGCAGCAGCAGTCGGAGCAGCAGCAGCAGCCGGTTTGGATGCCGTTGCTGTGGTCGACTCAGGTGTCCGACCGCTTGAGATTCTCGCCCGAAGGCCATCGACGCTCGCTGATAGCTCGTTCGCTCGCTCGCTGACTTCAACCAGCGAATTCCAGTCCGCTCACCACATCCGCTTTACTACGGGGGGGGGGGGGGGGGGGGAAGAAGAGAGAAGGGAAGGTACGGCTGGCTCAGCATTCCACCATGCACGCCACGGTGGCCAGATCGCAACGGATGCTGCGGAGCCAAAGACGAACGATTAACTCGAGGAACACACACATACACAGCAGACGGATCCGTCAAGCAATCAGCATAATGACTGCACAGCATTGACAGAACCACCCTTTGGGCCAGCCAGCCAGCCAGCCCATCCAGGCCAGAAAGGATAATTGCGGCCACACAGTTTAGGCTGCGTCTGCATCATTTCGGACGACGGAGCCTCCATCTCGTCGTCGTTACATATGCTAATCGGCGTTTGAATGAATCGTTTTCGGTTTCGGTGAAAATCCTTTCCAAAAACAATAAAAAAAATAAAAGGAACGTGCAACTCCGTCATGCAATCGGGCTAACGGTTCCTTCCGCCGATCCGTCGGCCTGCTTCTCACTCACTCGTGTCTTTCTTACTCTCACATCAAACTCGATTATCGATCAGCAACGACTCGTTCGCCCCTCTAATCACATAATCAAGCAAGCAGGCAAGCAAATCGTGCATCGATCGTGCTAGACAAGGCCGATGAGAAGAGCGTATCGCGAATCACCTCACCACCATGGCCGCCCATCTTTACAGTTACAAATTAATGCCTCATCCAGAGGGCCCCCGACGTTCCACCAGCGAGCGAACGAACGAACGAGCGAGCTGTAATCATCATCCACTGTGACCGTGTCGTGTCAATTGGCCATCTTGGCCACCTGTCACCAAAGGGCCCTCTACCCTCCCTACCGGAGAACGGTGATTACGGTGCCCATCCATCCATCGATCCATCTCCGGATTCTACCCCTCTCTCGGTCGGATGTTATGCAATCACAAGGGAACGTTCGCAGACCTGGGTCTTGTGTATCGTGTGTGTGTTTGGCGCATCTTCTAGAACCACACACTCGATCGCAAGTAGTGTGCTGGTGATCGTTAGGTGTAATGGACAATTAGTCAATCGATTCATTCCGTTAAGTGAAGATGAAGGCTGGCGGTTGTTGGCTGAGGTTCGGTACCGCTCACTCGCACTCAAGTGTGGGAATCATATAGTCATGCCTCGATTGGTTCACGTGTTTGAATATAGTCGTCCCTTCTAATCGTGCACAAAGGTGCACGGCACGAAATCGTTGCAATAATGTGCTTGAATAATGTGCTTCGATACATGATGATGAGCACCATCTGTTGTTTCAACATAGGCTTCACAGGTTCGGGAAATTGAAGTTGTGATATTACTAGCTCTGTATGGTTTAAGCGAAGTGGTGGCTCTGAATAAACTGTCCAGAACATTCTGTCTGACTGTTTATTCTATCCATACAGTCCAGAAATGTAACCAACTTCATGAGAAAAATGCGCATGCAGAGTCACTAATCGCAAAATCTTCGCATAATTTGCGTTTGTTTCAATGTAATCAATTTCCTATTGCGCCAGAGACTCACTATCATGAATGTGAACATGTACATAAATAATAAAATAATCGGGAGAAATTCGCGGAAATAAGAAATTACAGGTATAACCAATAAATCTTTTTTCATCTATCCATATTGATTCCAAAACCAAATTCTCGCTATCTTGAGTTGTCTTGAAATCTCGTTAGTTTGAGCTTATAAGTACAGTAAGCTGAGTCTACTTCTACGCAAACAAGTTGTTACAACTTCTTTGAGGTGCAGACCAAACCTTTGTTCAAATTTGCATCTGTTGGACGCATCAACTGTTTCTCTAGATATTAAATTACACTAATAATGTTTGCATTGGCTACCCTTTACATGAATCAAAGATTGACTAACAAATCCACTATACGTTTTTATACAGTTGTTGCAGGAGAAGTGATTTCTAGGCATCACAACAGATAATCCGCACGGCAATTGTTCTCATATCCCTAGTTAGTTTGTTATTCGCATCGACCATTTCACTTTGTCGAAGTTTTAGTTCTAGATATAGGAAGGAGAGCAAAACTCAAAATGTGGTACTAGAATAGCACAAACATAAGCACAAGCTTTACTTCACTAACCAAGGGTTGAGTCGAAGCATTTAGCATTTTACTAAGAAGCTAATAAGCATTTTATTTTTTTTTTCCTACCGGTAGCGATCGGATAGCGATAACTTCATCAATATACGAATCACAACTCATCATCCAATATGATTTCCAGACATTTCACCTCAGTGTATTGTCCGCATTGCATCTTTTCTACATGCGTAAGACATGCGTATGTAACGTTATCAAAAAGATTAATTTTGCACGTTTCATCGATGAGTGAGGCGTTTCATCGATGAGTGAGGCGGTCCCAACGGTCGACTTCTGAACATCTCTTCAAACCATATCTCCCCCGTGGTTTAATTACACTTCTTCGCGAGGAAAGATGAAACCACGCGCGCAAATCGCGTAATAGGCCCCTCCTTTCCGAAAAGCTGTAACATCTCACCCACCCGGAGTCGCGTTGAAAACACTGAATAAACGCAGCCCCACTGTCGTCGTCGTCGTTTGTTTGTTTGAAGAGAGGCTGCTGTGGTGATGGGTCAGTAAACGAACGATTTCCCGCAAAACGAAGCTGATTAGCAAGAAGCCGCTCCGGCGTGGCGGAAGCGATACGCGATCGTGTCGACGATGGGCGATCGACAATTGTGGTCAACACAACTGCGATGGATGGGGAGAGAGCGGTGGAAGTGGAGGGCCAGGTGCAGGTATTTAAACAAACATAAATATTTATGAGTGTTTGTTGCTTCTCATCCCCATCCTCGATCCGATCCAACCGATTGCCGCTGATTAGTGTATTACCGAGAGAGAGAGAGAGAGGCCGAGCAGCGTCCATTGCGTTGCGGTACGGATTGTGCTACGGAAGGGTGCAACTGAGTGGTGCACAGTATCAGCATTTTCCCTTTCGCTCGTTCAGCCCGGGACCAAATGGATCGTGTCGGTCGGAACCGATCCGTATGGCGCCCACTCAACACACCCCATCCCGCGCTGTTGATGGCCTTTTGAATGTATGTGCGTGTAGTGGGCGATGGATGATAATTTGAGCCACCCATCGCTTGGGGCCACATCACCCTTTGTTTTCCAATAGTTTTTTTTTTACTTGACGCCGAGACGGCCTGGAGAGAAAATGTTTTCCATTTTTCCCCCAAAAACGTAAACGCGCATTGATGGGTTTTTGGAGGGAAAATGGTGAAAATGTTTACAAAACGCTCCGCTGCATCCATCATCGATGGAATGAGTATCATCATCTTACGCTCAGGGTGATGATGATGATCGTTCGTTCGTTCGTGCGTTCGTTCATAAATTCGAGAAAAAAAAAATACCGGATGAACGACAACGAAGAGTAGCTGCTGGCGGGCTGGCTGGCCCTGAACGAGCATAATGTTTATAGAAATGCCCTGATCTGGGAGAGGGGGCGGGGGGTGCTCCTCCACTCCACTGGACACCAACTGGATGTCACCTCCGATGATGGCCCGCATTAAACCAGTCATAAAGGGACCGGAGCCCGAAAGAATGCCGGAAGTGAAGACGGATCCCGGAGCATTCTTTCCTTTCTTTGTCGGCACCTGGAGCAATTGCTGGACCCCGGGTTTCCAGCCGCTACTACGGAAGCATGCAGGAACAGAGAGACATAGAGAGAGTGAGAGAGCGAAAGAGCAACCAAGAGAGCCAAGCAGGTCGTGCGCTTTAATTAATCCGTATGCCGTTAACTAGCCGCGAAGATCGGCGTAAAATGGAAAAAAAGGTACAGAACCGGCCCAGAGGGAGGGAGTGCGGGAACGGACGGAACTTTAAAGAATTCGGAGCAAACGGCCTAATGCCGATCGTAGCTTCTTCAACTTCAATAGCACAACTCCCCAGAAGCCGAGAGTGCGGCCGCAGTTAAAGGGAGATTTGAAACGAAACGTTTCAATTAGTATTTAAATGGGCAACGAAAGAAGTCGTTTCGTGGCCGGAGAGTCACCGCCATCGCAGCATAAGTAGCGCAGCGACTCCAAAAAGGCCGCATGAACAACACACCAGAGGCAGAATGCCGGCAGCATCAGCACCGGAAGACAGGAAGCAATCGCGCAGCATCGCAACCGCTTAAAGGGGATTCCATTTCACGTTGTAGGCGATATGCTGGAGCAGCAGAAAAGCCGTTCTTCCGGACCAGAGCAAACAGCGAAGAGGAAGGAAAAGAAGTGGCCATTCAGTGCGGATCGTGGCACGAAGGTACGTCCGAGGATTAGAGTCCGCGTCCGTGTGAGGTTCAAATGCTGTGTACGACGTACCATACCGAGTGCTGCATCCAAGTAGGTCGGTCCAACACCGGGGCAGGTCTTAGCAACCGACGACGACGCTACCGCCACGGTTCAATGACTCTTCTGACTCCTGTGTTCTGTCTCTGGCTTCCGCAGTACCACAGTATGACATAATTGAATCACCAGTTGAGGCCGTCCGTTGCCACCGATTACTGGCCGCCAGACCATATCAAGGTGCATCCTCGTGGTTCTCCTCTCTTCGCTGGAGGCTCCGGCCAGACGCATTAATTACAATCCAGGTGCGCCGAGTCGCTGAGATCGAGTCGATCTTAATGTCGATGACCCAGAACATAAATTAACTTGCTTCTTCTCCTCTTCTGCACGTCATTCCCTCGAGGGGGGGGCCAAGGGCTTGGTATCCTTGGGCGATGGTGGACCACTTCCCGGCCGCCAGGGACGGAACGGAAGCGTCGTCCGTAATCACTGCTTGGCGCACTAATGCACGCCTTTTGCCCGGGACAAAAAGCCCCTTCTCTTACAGGGTTCTCCTCGGTTTAACCCACGCTAGGGTTGTCAGAGAGTGTGGCGTGGGGTTCGCCATCATCGACCATCATCGACCAACAATCAAAACAATCACGACTTTTGTTTTGATCGCCATCACTTCACCCCACACACCATCATCCAGGCATCATCAAGGCTTTGTCTCTGTCTCAGAGATGGAGCAACAGTTTCATTTGATCATTTGATGATTCGTTTTGTGTTCATCTTCTTATCTTCCAATGCTTAACCACCCACCACAGAATCACCTCGAATATCGCCCTAGAATGGCTTCGCTGCGCTGATGAGTGCATTCCAAGCAGCTGCCCCACTTTTAGGTCCACCTTCGTGCTCCAACAGCATATGCTGAGAAGCAACGAAGAGAAGTGAATTTATGTTGGAAATCATAAAGACAAAACACACGCACACAGAACGGGCGCTCGGTGATTATGGGCACCGGCAATGAAATCGGAGCTTCATCGAGCCAACAACCAACAACCACAAACAATGATCACCGTTTGATGATCGCCCTTTCCTGGCGTCCCGGTCCCTGTCCCGGGCACACACATTAAGAAGATCACCTCCTCGCTCTCCTCCTCCTCCTCCTAGCACCATATCTCGCTCCATTTTGACAGCTCGACTCGTAATGGCTTTCATTAATTCGAGATAAAATATGAAATAAAAAACCTCGGCAGACAGGCGGCACCAGGAGGGGGGGGGGAGGCGAGGTTGCCTTCGAATGATTTATGGAGCACGCATCTCGGTCCCGTTAGAGACCGCTTGGGATGAACGGCCAGCTCGTCGGGTTAAGTCCTTCGGAATGCGCAACCGGGAATGGCCGATGCAACTGGCTAATGGAGACGGTAACTTATGGTGGGGCCAGCATTGTAGGGGTTATGTCTCTGGGTAGCAGCCATAGTTCACTAAGATAAACTGCAGAGACCACTACTGCCTTGAGCGGAAACAAAGTCCACCTTGAGGGGTATCTCGTCTCTAGTAGCCATCCAAGGAAGCCATCTTAAGGTAGTCGGCGATTGGCACTCCATAGTGTACTACTCTGTCACGCACTCTCTGTTATGCCATCGCCAGCGCGAGTTCGTTCGCGCAGATAGACTACTTGGATACTCGTTTTTTGTTTTTTTTTTTTTTTGGAGCCAACCAAACGAGATCTGCTGTAGATTGTTTACCCGACCAGACACGCACCCTCGCACCCATACACAGAAAGACGAGACAAGACAAAGCCGATCTACGGGTAGCTCCGGTACCGGTCCCATGATGAGAGCTGGGAGAGAGGGTCACAGCGTGTGGCTAACAACGCCTTTTACACAATGGCTTTTGGCGTGAAATTAAATACAACCGCACGTCGACGTTCTCCGCGCCTCACCGGGCACCAGAAGCGGCCAGTTCACGCACACTTCGACAACAACGTTGGTGGTGTGTGTTTGTGTTCCTCCCGAGGGGCAGCCCAAAAGCAACGGCGTACCGTGCCTGCCACCGTACACCCCTTTCGAAAGTAACAGAGACCCTATAGTGGAGACCCCGTCCGCGCTGTTGCTGTTGTAACATTTTGTTTTCGACGTTCGCTGCGAACCTCACGCAACAGTGAGTTCGGTCAGAGAGAGGGGGGCGGGGGGGTCGTTTGCTGGAGTCAGTTTAGTTTGGAGAGCCCTTGACATGGGATTTTCTTAATTGCCGGCGATGCCTGGAGAATCGCCATCGCCAGCCCGTCAAAAATCTCGATTACGTATGCGTATCCTCGAGTTCTCGCTCTCGTTAGAAAGTCATAAAATTCGGCCTCATCTTGGACTTGGTCGGTTGGATGCCAATCAGAAAGAAACTGGGCTGGACTGGAGAAGTTGCTCCGCGCTCCGCGATCTGCGTGCGTTGATGTTGACTAATTTATTTTTGGACCACCGAACGCTCCAAGAACCTGGAACGTCGTTCCAGATCGGTCCCGTTTGATAGAAGAAGGAGGACACTTTATTCATGAAGGAAAACACACGCTTGTATGTGTGTCTATACGTGCTCGCGAATCAAAACTAGTCTCCTTGTATCGGGAGCCAAGTTTGAAGGTGGATCTTCAACCCCGTACCTTGGGACAAAGAATTCTGGGACATTGTTGGAACACAGAACTTTGCAAACAACACAGCCGCCAACACATACAACGGCGTTAACACGGGGAGGGAATCATTTCCGGAATCACGTTACATGCTCACGCACCGTTGCGGACGAGAACGGTGCGGGTGGCTGGTTTGGAGTTTTGTTCCCGCAGTAACTTCCGAATCCTACCGGGATCCATCTCTTCCAGCGTGCCAAGATGGCCACTCTGCTCGATCAGCAAATTATGCATTATTCAAGGGTGTAGCACCGTCCCTTCCCGCTTTCGGACCCCGCACTTGACTCATTTACATGTTTATGACCCCCGGGAACACGGGAGCGATACTACGAACCCTTCTCCCGGGGACCTGGGGATCATTCTCGCAACACATGTGGAGGAAGTTCGCGTCGATTTTGGCGTTGTTCCCGAGGTGGACCCGAGTGGTGGTTTTGTGCAATTTGTGGCCTCAGGGGTGTGCTGAAATGGAACCGGCCAACCGCTTCTATGGCCCCGGAACCCTCAACCATCGACCGGAACTTTCAAGAAAGTGTCTCCTTCATCCACCACCATTTTTTCCCGTTCTCTTTCGCACTCGCTCGTGCGTGGTTTTGTAAGTTTCATTTATGAAGTTAATGCCGCATACGATGCCCTCTCACTCCTTCACCACACGCGTCTGTAGATCATTTGCTGCCTCCGCTGCTCCGCGGTCTGTTCGTGGCAAACTGGACGAAGTCGGTCATTTGCTTCACGCGATCCACGCACGCATCGGACGTGCTGAACGGTCAGCAGTCAGTCCAGGGCTCTTCTATTAACTCACCTGCGCCGAGAAAAAGACAGAGAGAGAGAGGGAGAGATAAAAAACGAAAGATATCGTTAGCATATGGGAGTAATGAG
The DNA here is from genome assembly GCF_943734745.1 of Anopheles darlingi. Lineage (NCBI taxonomy): Eukaryota > Metazoa > Arthropoda > Insecta > Diptera > Culicidae > Anopheles > Anopheles darlingi. The sequence goes on from NC_064874.1 coordinate 64,505,487, forward strand.
CGAAAATTTGAAATAAATTAATTAAAATGATTAGCACTTTAACCCCCCCATCCAGACATCGGTTGTAGGCCACGGCTTTCGAGATTAATGGTTCGTACATTTCATATTTTTTCATATTCGGCACAATCTCCTTGGGTGCTAGTCCAGTCCGGACACACGGACTGTGTCTGTGTGAAACTACTTGATCCGAATAATTTGTAGACGCGATCACCGGATCGCGCGGTTCTACCGGACGTAGCCAAGTCACGTCGCGCACTTCGCGTGGCTCTTCGTTCGCTCGCGGTACCGTAGATGGTCGCGGAGGGTCGGACAGTAAAATGTTGTGACATGAAAATCAGCATACGCGCGCGCGCCCAAATATGGTCATAATGAAAGGAGAACCTGTCACCGGGGCCTTTTGCTCCTTCTGGACTCCGGAGACTGGTCGGGATGCCGGGTTTGAGTTTACGTGCCTTTGAAGCACGTCCCCTGATCATTTCGTTTGCCGCTTAAGGTGAACCGTTTACTGCCAGTCCCAGCAACGATCAATAAGCGTTTACGAGATCCGACGTGGGATGAAAGTGTTTTGTT
>NC_064874.1:64508556-64568556 GCF_943734745.1 Anopheles darlingi
GTCGTCGTTAGCGAGCGGCACACGCAACCTTTCCACGATCGTTACCGGATCGTTGTGTTTTTAGTGCAGAACGCGGCAACGTGGTATCGCGCGCGCGCGCGGTCACAGTTTGCCTTCACTACTGCCATATCCCCCAAAAACCCATTCTCGACTTTGCCTTTCCGTTCCGCCTATTTCCCGCAGATTACATCGCTCATCGCGTGGTGTCGCCTTTCTACGAGCTGAGAGAATGCGCAGCGTGAGAAACGCACAACGACGACGACGCCGACGACGATGCATCTGCAACATATGCTCGAACGAAAGCCGATTGCAGTGGAGCGAAAGCGGAAGACTGCTGCCAGAGCCGTGCCCAAGTGGCACGCCGTTCCGAACAAAACGGATAGTTTCGAAGCCGGTGACACAAACGGGCACACAAATAGCACACAAATCGCAAACGGCTTCCCTCAGCGTGCGAGCGTGCGTCCGTGCGTTTGTAGTTTTGTTTTGCGATCCGGATCCGGCGACCAGAAATAGCATATTCGCGCGATCAACGCGACAACGACTCTGCTGGCCACAAGGCACTCCAGCAGTCACTAATAGAAGGGGGGTGAAGAAACGAAGAGAGATTCCTCACGGTAAGGTAGCAACATCTCCGTGGCCAGTGACCTGCATCTCGCATTGGAGGGAGGGATGCGTCCGCCTTCCAGTAGCAGCAGAAGAAGAAGCCCCGCATGAGGTGCGGGGTCGAGTTTCCTTTTAAGGAAAGAACGATCGCGAGAAAACGCGATCGTTATGCGCGCGCTCTCGCGCGTGTGTGTGTGTGTGTTGCCGGTTGATTTGATCGCAAGCAATTTTCCCGAACCGATCAAGGTAAGGCCCCCCCTCCCTCGCGGGTCATTGATTTTTCCAACCCACCAGCATCGTCTTTTCCCGGGGAGCTGCTACCTTCCGTCACGCATCCGTCACAGAACGATGGATGGATGGTGTGCTCGCGACGCTGCTAGGTGATCGCAGCACCCGTATCCCGGAACTGCTACTGTTCCCAATCGAAAATGGTCACTCGTGGTCGCATGGTGTGTGTGTGTGCAACTGTGGGAAAAACTGGGCCGCAACTGGTTGCGTTACGAGAAGAGAAACGGAATATCGGGATCCTTTTTTGGACAGCACGCAGGCAGCACTCGAGTTGGTAGAAGGTTTGAAAACGGAGACAAAGACACAACGGAAGGTTTGAAGATCATGTATTCGATCGCAACGATTCGAATTCACACAAAAAAACACACAAAACCCTCTGCCATGTTCTACAGCATCACCTTCACCCCCTCCAAAAAATGACCAGCGACAAATGACATCGCGCATCGCGGAATGGGAGAACAGGTTTTTACAGTTCCGAAGCCGGGACCAAAATGGATCACTTAAACTTATGCGCGAGAGCTACATAGGTCGGGAGCCCCTTTGCGCGATCGTATGCGTGCTAATTATGCTGATTGGTGCGAATCTCCGCTCCGATGATGGCCGATGGCTAATGATAGACCCTCTCCCGTGGTAGATTATACGTCATCCGCGAGCGTGTCTCCATGTCACTCCCAACACATAGCACGGAGGGGGGGGGGGGGAACTTGCAAACCGGCGAGGCAAGAAGGTAATAATCACATTTTCCACTGCCGAGGTACAGGCCGTGCGCTGTCATGGTCCCTTCTTTCGTCGTACCTTGGCACAAACTCCCGGTACCTATTGCTAGGTACGAGATGGTACGACATCATCATCGTGAGTACATCCAGTGAGTGCTACTACCGTGCACCGCGCAAAGCGTGCAAAAGGGCGATCGATCGATCATTGGTGCAGCCCACGGAAGGTTCGATTCGATCGCGCGAGCGCGCGCCATCATACGAAGCAGCAGAACAGAAGCAGAGGCAGAGGAAGGAATATATAGGAAGGTAGAGTAGTGGAGGGCCAAAGCCCCCTCCAAAGCCGGTCTGATTTCCTGTTGTTGTTGCTAGCAGCTAGCTAGCTGCTGTTGCTGCTGCTGGGCTGAAGATCGATCGATCTTGAGAGCGTAGTCCTACGGGGAATACCTTAGGTGTGCGTGCATCACAGGACCACTGTGGGACTTCGTTTCGTAATCTTGCGCCTTCAATGGTACGGCCATTGTGACATGAAGGCTGCCGATCTGCCCCGAAAAGGTGCATCTGCATCATGTTTTGCATAATCGATGACATTATGGTGCCTCGATTGGGCAAAGGTTACCCTTCGTTCGCCTCTTCTTGGTGCACTTGTCCAACATATGCTCGAGCCCATTCTTCTTCAGCATCTTGTTCCTTTGTCGATTTTATCCCTGGAGACGGGATCCCAAGACGGAGAGGCGTAGATGCTTGATCAAACACAATACGCACACACACACGTACACACACACGCACAAGCGTCGAATGGCCACAAGCAATCAAGCGGGATGGGAAAGAATCTGTTTTAATTGAACTTCTGCTGAACGATGGTGCTGCTGCTGCTGCTGCTGCTGCTGATGATGATGATGATGAAGCACGTCAGCAGGCACACCGAGTTCCCCGAGTCCTAAACACAAAGAACCGAAACTCCACCGAAAAAGGTCTAATCCCTGCGGACCGACCGAAGGCCATGCCCCTTTGTCACGATCAACAAGAAGAAGAAGAAGATGCCAACTTCTTGATTTCGATCCAATCACGCGATCATCTCAAGCGATTTTCCCGAAAAAAAACCTAATTTTCTTGCCCAAAGCCAAAGGAACTAAGTGTTGTGGCCGACCAAAGGACGCCGGATCGCGGCCGTATGGCCGTTGATGAGAGGGAAGAGCCGTGAAGTAATTAAAACCCATCCAGAGCAGGTCACGCCCGGACCTGCGTAAGGTGAACGGCAAGGTCTTCTTCTGCAGCATCCACACCGCACCACACCGCTTCCTCGTACGTAGTTCCTCGACGAACACAAGAAGTTGTGGCAACCAACAAGACCCAGCAGCCAAGAGCATCTCCGTTCTCCTCTCCATGCATCACCGATTCCCCCACCCTAATTATCGACCGGTTGTGAAGTGTTTGGTTAAACAGGCGTTGAACTACACATTCCTGGGATGGCCGGCCCAGTAGCGCGGCCACACTGTGCGCTAAGGCGCTTCTTCAGTGCAGTCTCCGCCCCTCCCCTCCTGCCGAATCGTGTCGTAAAGTGACACAACGCTGCTCAGCTCGTTTAGTGACGAGACGAGCGAACCGAGCGAAGCGAGCTGTTGGACCAAATCAATTAAATCAATTGACGACGATTAAGTCAGACTGGTGCTGGCACTGGCGCTCGGCACTTGGCCGCCCGCGTCTTACGATCCAGTAACGGGCGCTTTCGTTCGGTAGTCGCCGGTCAACGCGCGCGCCGCTCGTGACTCAAGGGAGATGCGCGCCAGAGCGCCAAATATTCCCAGCAATAGAAAACGTTATCTGGTACCAAAGTGTGGCCTTGCGCTGATGATGCGTTATGGGTATCACCGCCGTCACCGCTCAGAATGATGTTCCAAGAAGATGCGATCTTGTACAAGTAGTTCTGTGTGGGTTCGGTCGCAACATTTCGCACATTGGCGTGACGTGAATCATTCATATTTACTGTCAGCTGCGTCGAAAGCGAGACCTCGAGGTGTTTTAAATTAGTTGCGATTCAAACTCCGAGAACTGAATTCCAAGAAGTGCCGCAGTCACTGTACCATTACTCATCAGCGTCCACATCAGCGGGCGTTCAGTTGGGGGAATACTTGACGTTACGGTTTTGTCTGTGGCACCGGTGATCGTAGTTCATAAAAACAAACCTCCGATCTACAAGCTATTCGTGGACGCGCATTGCAAAACGGAACATTCCATTTCCGAGAAAAGAGAGAGAGAAAAAAAGATTAACTCGTCTCCGGGGCACCTCGCGCACTCGAAATCACAGCATCACTGCCTGACTGTCTGCCTGCCTGCCTGCGCCTGACCATGAGCTCATTCGGTTTCGGCCTGGTACGACCAGGCACCACCATCACCATATGGCGGGAGGACGCATGGACGCAGCGCACAAAACATCTGAAAGCACTTGAGAGGACGGTCCGTAGTCCCGGGGCGTACCCAAGCCGGCGAGACCCGGCCACAGTTCAATGCAGTGCAGTGGATGTTTTAAGGGCGATGGGCGGTGTACAGCAGCTTAAGATGCATTTACCAAGTGTGTCCATCACCATCCCGAAATAACCTTTCGCCGATCCTTTCTTTTCTCTCTCTCTCGCACACACACACACACACTGCGCTTGTTGCTGGTTGCTCACTGGTACTGGCATTGGTGAAAGCACGAATACGGCAGATCGCGATCGACCTCATACACCCACTCATCCCCCCTACCCAAAAGTGATGGCCCCAAAACCGCAGGTCAATCATAAATTCAATAAATCGTGTAATGTTTCACCTTCATCGCCAGCGCACTCGCACTCGCCGGGTGCGATGTAGATGCAACCACTGGCCACTGGCAACCGAAACTGGCCGCCGCCAGTGTCCACTTTTGGTCATCCCTAGTTTGGAGCCACTGCGACCCTTCCGCGACTACCATAAACGGAGGCGGACTCGAAAGATCGATTTAATTGGCCATTTTTTATCATCATCACCACCACCACCCGGGGCAGGGCCGGCCGCCGACCGTTGAGTGAATGAATTGACCACCACCGATCCATGCGCCCACCGGCAAACTCCAAGGATCGACCAAGTATTCGATTGTCGAAAGGGGGGATTGTTGTTTTTTTTTTTTCGGGGCGAGAGGATGTTCGATGAAAGATTTTATGAGCTGGTGACGCGAGCTCGCGACCAACCGACCAACCCGACCGACCGATAGTGTGGGAAACCTGCTGCTGCTTGGAACTCAAAAAGAGCGATGAGGCTGATGAGGAAGATTCAAGAGTGTCGCGACCGCCATATCGCTTTCTCTCGCATCAACTGGTGGGCCTCGACGCCAGCACACCACCCCGAGCACACACACACTGTGGAGTCGCGGGAGCCGCGCGCGCGTTATCATCATGTGCACGGCCAGACGCAACCATTCCCTCGATCTTATCCAGATTCTCACGCTGCTGTGCGTGCGCTGCTGGTGCAATTATCGAAACCAGGACCAAGACGCCATCGTCTTCTTCGTCGTCGTCGTCCCGCGTTCACATCATTACCGCTTCAGGATCGCGGTGCATCGGCAGCGTGCATGCATTCGAGACGTTGCAACGCGAAGCGAGTAGTGCGTGTGTGTGTGAGTGTGCTGGCGACACTTTTTTTCCCCTGTTGTTGTTGTTGCTGTTCCTGCTTCGCTACCTCTCTTACGATCGCGGTCGTGGCCGTAGCCACTCGGGGCTTGGGAGTTCTTCAACTTTTTTCGCCTCTAGTGCTCCCGATTTGCTCTTGAAAATGAACGCACCACATGGCACCAGCTCGGTGGTATGGTGGACCGAGAAGGATAAAAAACAAGGAAAGGAAAGAACAAGATCTCCGGGAGCACACACACACACACACACACACACACACATGCCGTACTCACTGTGGAGTGGTCGAGTCGAGCGCGTTCCCTGGAGAACGACAAAACGAAGATCGGTGAAGATGTCACCAGATTCACCGCCCGCCCGGCCGCCTGCCTGCCTGCCGGATGGAACCAACATGACGATGATGATGGTGATGTTGATGACGATGGAAGGCCACTCCTAGAGCAGCAGCAGCAGCAGCATGTGCGGAGGCACTTCTGGTTGCGGGTTGTGATTTATTTGTTTGACGATGGAAAAGGCACCGACGACAAGAAAGGTCTATTCGGTGTTCTATCCCGATGCTTCCTTCCTCGCCCATCAGAGAGCAGAACAGAACAGAACAGAACAGAAAGAGGAGGAGCAGCAGCTTTTTTGGAACGGAAATCTCAGACCTCGCAGACCCCCAGAAAAGGGTGGATTTATGATGATGTGTAGCAGCAGCAGCACTCGATTTATTGTTTGAAAATTAGAATAACAAACAGGATTCGGCCAGCAGGTCATGTAGCAGGCCACAGGCCATGCCCAGGTCGCTTCAGATCCTTCTCAGATCCAGTGCTTCAGCCCTTGGTACAAGGATCTCTCAACTCAGGAGCATGGAACATGGTAAAGGGGTTGTTGCTGAAGAAGAAGCCTCTCCTTCCTGGAGAGGCTAGACAACAACAAAAGGAAGATGATCACGAGCTCCCTCTCTCTAGCTCGCTTGTCTCGGTATCCTCGAGACCTCTTGATTGAATAGCTTCGCCCAGCTGAAGGTTGCTCAATTAATGTTCAATTCATCAGACCCGACAGCGACACCAGCGGCAGCCAAGGGACGGATGTTCCAGTGTGTATAGTTCCGCGCTACAAGATCGGAAGTACACCACGTTGTCTGGTTGTTCTCCTATTTCTGTTGTTTTTTTTGTTTTCGGTGAAGTTCTATCCCTTACATCCGGTTGTCCTTTAGGGCACGCCACGACGTCACTGCCAGTAATTACCAGGACGGAAGGATGTGGCGATGATGATGGGAGTGTCATTTGCGTACCGGGAACCGGGTCCCAGGAAGGAAATGGGCTCGTGAGCGGAACGGAAGTACGGACGGCACAGGACAGGACTAGGAACTAGCTAGAGCTGCGCTTCAGAGCACACACAGAGAGTAGCTTCGAGGCGTGCGTACGGGCGAGCGAGTGATTTGTATTCTTTATCTTTACTCGCCCTAGGATGGCTAAAGTGCTGACCATGAACACCTCGTCACAGACACACACACACCTAGCTAGCAGTCGGTAGCGGACTTGGCGTAACGGACCGGACGCCATCGTCGGATAATTATCACTTATCTTGCAGAAGCGAACGAGAAGGGAAGCGAGCCGCTCCGCTCCTAGCGGCACTCGGTAGCATCCGGTCGCGAGATCTAGATGCTGAGTCCACCGAGTGCCAAGTGCCAAGTGCCAAGTGTTCCCCCACCAGTAGTCGCCTTGGAGCGGAAATAAAAGACGAGATCTCGGGGCACCCGTGGACAATTATTGTGTTGATAAGTCCCGACCCGAGAGCCGATAATTGCCCTCACACGGATGCAACGATCATTCGGCTCGGAATGCGTACTGCAACAACTCCCCCCCGGGGTCCTCGGCTCTCCTCTTCTGCTTACTCCATTCAGGTTTTTTTACAATTCTGGGCCACGCGGGAAAAAGGGACAATCGTGCGCAAATTCCAATTCTGCGACCACATTAATTGCTTCATTTTAACAAAATTCATCCGAAATCGGTCCGGACGAACGGAAACGAGCCTTCCCCCCCCCCCTTGGCATATCGGTTGCGTACGAATTTCCTTATTATCGCACGCAACTACACCACATACAGCTTGCTGGGAGGAACACGAATAAGAAGACGACTTAAGGCCATCAACATCAAGTCAGCGTGCCGCCGCCACCGTCGGTCAGGTTTTTTTTTTGTTTTCGGGGCGGTGGTGGTGGGCCGATCCGATCCGCTTGATTAGCCCGCGACCGACACCGGACGACACCGGAAGCCGAAACGATTTAACGGTATCGGAAGGGGCCGCGAGCGGCACACGCAACCCCGCGCAAAGTGGCAGCTCCCGACGATCGATCCCGAGCCGGTCTCATCAACGAGCCAGCGTCAAACGAGCCAGCGAGAGTCGCGAGAGATGAAGTTGTAAAAAAGGTTTTTCTTTCAAATAAACTCCAGCTTCAGCTCCAGCTCCAGTGGTGATGATGTTGTGAGAGGGGCACTTTTCTACGGGGCCACGACCGCGAAGGTGCCTAATTTTACGAATTCCATGCTCTCTCTCTCTTTCCTTTTCGGGGCTCATTAAAGCTTTATGATCGCCAGTAAAATGCTCGCGGATGCTGAGCGCTGATTAGGGAAGGCGCGTAGAAGAGGGTTTTGGACTTGGGAACAGACACAGAGTCCAAGTCTCCAACAGCAGCCATGGGTTCCAGTGTGTGTTCTGCCTTCGCCGAAGCTTAGAGTTGGTGGTGGTGGTGGAATGGGAAAATGGCAACAGGCAATCCCAGTGGCAACAGCAGCAGCTGTTGGTTGCATTCTAGGCATACAGGGCAGGCATACAGCGCGAAGGCCAACCACACATATGCATACTGCGAGGCTGAGGCGAAGATTTATGATCTTGCCCCAACCACGGAACCAAACACATATGTGCTTGTTGCAGTGCCACGTATGGTAATGGAGGCTCTGCAGCTATACACACACACACACACACGCATACGCACATTGCGGCACGTTGAGGAGATGCGACCTGTTGCCTGTTCTCGATCCCGGTGACACCGACATTAACGACATTAGGGCAAGAGGGCAAAGCGAACGGTGAGGGGCGACTGATCGTGAATCAATCGATGATGATGATCCTCGCTGTGTACGCTGTGAGTCAGTCGAGGCCTCTCCCCACTCCCATTCAGCCCACAGGCATCCAACGTCACGTACGAATCTGGATGCAACGTCTGTGGTAGCGATTCCATTGAAAAGATAAGATGATGCGGTAATTTCACACCAATACTGGCGGGCTGAGCTGCGCCTGTGGCAAGTGAAGTGCCGCGTCAAAGGGAATGGCAATGGTTGTGGTGCACAAGTTGTGCCTCGAAGGTGCCAAAATGGCGGTAAGTTCGAGAGGTTGAGTTATGTAGAAGAATCGTATTCCGAAATGTCACAAAAGCATGTTTAGGTTTGAGATTTTTCTGCCATTTGTCGTTATATTACCCATATTAATCTGCTATTACAACCATTTTGGGTTCTTATTTTTACTGTGACAGCTATTTTAGAAGCACGTGTTATAACCTAAGCTCAATGTTGTAATCACAGAATTGGCATTCAATCCTGTATGGAATAATGAAACGAAGTGCTTCGACGTATTCCAAGCGGCAAACATGACGTTTTACGAAGTTTCCTTGCATCAGTGTAAAGTATATCAATGATCTATAAGGTTCTTAAAGTGAGGAGAGGAAGTAATAGACAAAGAGAAGTGTTCCTTCTAAAACAGACAAAATGAGGTACTATCGTAGAATTTTTATTAAAAGAATTGCTGACGATGACAACATATAAATTGATTATATGCCTCAATTGAGAAAATAGAGAAGGTATCGAAGGAAGGTTTCTCAAAAATTCCACAAATGGCTTGAAGGATCACTTTTCTTTTTCTTTTAATACGCCAAACATCTTAACGAATATTTTTATAATTCAAACATGTTAAAAATACAGTTTTGAACGGACAAAAAAGCTTCAAGACCGCATTATGAACGCATACAATGGTGAACTCTTAAATTCGGAACACACAAGGCTGTCGTTGTTTTAAAATGTCTATTAAAATCACTGAAGCAACATGCTTCGCAGCTAAGCATGCATTTTAAATTTAAAATCTAAATGAATGCCTCTCGATTCATGCCACCTTCAACTTATACTTTGACTTGAAAGACTTTGTATGTATTACGACCTGACACAAAGCCATTTTGGCAAACAATTTGAAACCTTGAAACGCACCGGGTGTACCATAAGTTATGTTAAACGATTTTCCTCCTTTTTTCTAAGCTGAAAAATGATTCAAAATGGTGACACCGGCCAACAAGCCTGCCTGCCTGCATTGTGGCTTGTCGACAACCACCGTCAGTACGGATTAATAAATTCATTAAACCCCTTGCTCGTCTCTCTCTCTCTCTCTCTCTCTCTCTCTCTCTCTCTCTCGCTCTCTCTTTCGCTCTCTTTCGTTCCCTCTCACACGCTCTCGCTCTCAGCCACCTCGCTTACATACATATTCACAATGCTAAGCCGATGCGTGGGAGTTGTGATTACAAAATTTATTATTCGCCATCGGAACGCCACAGCCGCCACAAGGAACCAGCTTCAAGACGACGACGACGACGGCGTGCCTAGCATCACCACATCATCGTCGTTCGTTTGCTCGTTCATTCGTTCATTCGTTCGCTGGAAACCTGAAACCAACACAACAACGAACGGTCTATGGCACACGCAGCACAAACCACCAAACGGCCGATGAGGAAGGGAAGGTGGGATGGGGGGCGAAGTCGGTTCAAAGCCTCGTTTCAGGTTCAGCGGCAGTGAGTTGGCCATTTAACATTCACACTATAAAACGGCACAGCACTAAGCCCCACAAACAGCGTCGTCGTCGTCGTCAGCGTCGTCGTCAGATTTCATGAGGTTGCGATCGACCCCAAGGAGAGGGAGAGAGAAAGCGCGAGTTGCTGGAGTTGTCAATTCAGAGACTCCCCACGAAGGGGAGGGCTCCGGTGGTAGAGGTAGTGCCGCTAGTGGCTGCTGGTAGCTGGTAGTGGACAAGGCGGAAAGCTAGCGTGAAACGAGCGCTCCCGACGTCGTTGGCATGCGCCTCGGTATGGGCGGATCTCGATCTGAACGAATCGCAACAGCTGAGCCACGGGGGCCACGACGGAAGGCAAACAAACGATCGATCGAGTCATCGAGCCGACCCGAGACCCAGAGCCAGAACACAACACAAAGGGGCACGGGCGTTCCGTCCCGTCGAGTGTAAAATGAGTTTTTCTTTCTCCAGCTCCAGCATGATCCATGATGATGATGATGGTGATGGTGATGATGATGGTGAGGTTTGTCTCCAAATCCCGGCGTGACCGACGTGTTGATGGCCGCACGGTTTGGCTCGTGGCACTGATGAATGGAATGGCAGCAACAACAGCAGTAGGCCTTGGCGACTGGTACCAGTCATAGCAACCTACATTGCGTCTCGAACGCTTGATCGAACCTGACAATGAGTTGACGCAACTCAAGCTCTCTAATGCGTAGAACCTTAGAAGACCCAGGTGTTGGACCTTAGCACACACACACCGGAGCACCAACGAGCTGGTCTGGAGCTGGAGGTGGTCTCATCCCTCCACCCCTTCCGGGCCTCCTGTTCCTTATTAATTTCTTATCACTCCCCTGCAACCTGTCCGATATTTAATTTCATCAACCAGAAAAAAACCCAGCGCATTGGACATACGCAGCGTTGTCAGTCGCCTGCGCAATCCCAATCTCAGCCCAGGACGGGTAAGAAGCAATGTAAACAAGAGCGCAAGTTACCGTGCGTGGTGTGTGACCTTATCTTATCAGTGTCGCCCGTCGTCGTCGTCGTCGTCGTTGTCGTTACTGCAACAACAAAACCTCAAATCTCAAACAAACCATAAGACACCCTTCCTCTAATCAACCGCAGCGATGGTCTCGCGGGGTTTTACCTGAGCGGTCGCACTCGAAATGGGATCGGCCAAGATAAACAGCGGCTCGCTCTTCAAACCGACGACGACGATGAGACGACACCAAGAAAGCGATGGTCGGTTGCGACAGATTTTATCATCAAGAACCATCACTACCAACGCGAGCGAAAGCGTTGAATCCTAGAACGGTTTTGTGTATGGCACCAGTTTGGGTCCAGTTCGGGGCTTGGCATGGTGTGTTATACACACACACACACACACACAGATAGCGTGGCAAGAACTTATGAATTCATCGAGCAAACCAACTGTTTTGCGCCTCAGGGCCACTACTGCATACCACTTAATATGCAGTTCATTTCACCTGATCTACACGGCGTGCCGGAGCACCATGTACCACCATTCCACAAACCCACAAAACCATAAATCAGTTGTCCACGAGGGGAATTTTAATGTTTCGCTGGTAGGTTGTTGGGGAATGGATAAATCAAAATTTAAGAAAACACACGTTTTCGATCCAGAAAACTGAAGTTGGAAGGGGATCGCTATCGAGCATCGATCGCGCATTTCGAAAGCCTGCGAGAGGCCCCAAAACGCGAGCATACCATGGCCACTTCCGCGAACCATGCAGGTGTCCGTGGCCCCACGGTACTCCCATTTTGCGATCGATCGCCACCAGCAGCAGCTGGCGCCGACGTCTCGGATGTTCCCCAAAAAAAAATTAAAGCAGGTCAGTAAGTTTTCCGACCATTCCGATGGTCCGATGGTTTAGCCACACTCATACAGACACACACACACATTGAACAGCAAGTAGCGTACTACTCCGTGGTCAACGTGTGTGCTCGAGGTGCAAATGGGTGGCGCAACAACTGGCTCGACGACTTTTCGCGCGCACGCACCTCGAGAGTGGGAGAACTGGTGTAGCGAGCGAACTTAGAACGTGCTAGCAACCCCCAGGGAGGTCTAGGGGGGGGCTAGACCAAACAACGAACGACCACTACAAGTACCGACAACCGTTGCCATCACCAACTAACCAACCAAACCTCCTCCTTTCGTTCGTTCGCGATCCGTTCTCGCGAGGTTCGTCGTCTATCCCACACACAAGCGCGTGCGCGCTCGCGCAAGTTCTTTGTTTCTCTCGCGCGCTTCAGAATGCAGAATCAATCCGCGGATCCGAGGGAATTGAGTTGCTACGCCATGCCGCCATGCCACGTTTCATTTTGTGCTGTCACTCTGCACGGGGGGCACATGAAGAGGCCTGCCAAGAAGCAGACGAACGCAACCGAAGGCTGGTGCCATATTTCAGCGTCAAACTCACGGGCGGCTGCTACTCCCCATCGTGCCCATCATCCCCGCCCCCCATCTCGGTTGGGAACAACGAGAAGCGAGGTGGTTTGGATGGCGGTCGTGCGAAATGAAAAACATAAACAATTCAAACCAACTCGCTCGCGCGCACACACACACACCGAATGCTGCCGAGCTATTTAACTGTGTGACAATGTTGCCCCCTGCGGGGGGAAGACTCTGAGGTGCGTCGGTGTGTGCTGATCAGGGAGCGCTCCCTGGCACAACGAGAGCTTGAGATTGAGCGCGCTTGCTGTGCTACCCAACTGTTTTCTGGAGGATTTTTTGTTTACAAACTTAAGGTCTTTGCGGTTGTTTGGGGGCCCCTCTTTTTAACGTGCGAACGTTTGTGATTAACCTTGGGAGGCAGGCGCTTGAGTGAAGTGAATGCGAACGGTGCTGGAATGCGGTGCTAGAAGCGCATCTTCGACAAGCGCATCTTCGACAAGCGCCGTGACGCATACCGTGCAGTGATCGCGCAGCCTACTGCACACCACAAAGGCAACAACAAGGATCGGCTACATTCCATTCCGCGAGTGCCAAAGCAGGCGATGCATTGAATGATGAACAATTGTCACACGAGCGCGTGCCGCATGATAGCGCACGCGTTGACGCGTCCCGCGACCGATCATCCATCGATAACGCCCTTAGTCCGTCCTGTCACGGCTTTGTTGTTATCGATATCGGGCGTGATTAATCATCGGCACAGTTTGGTCGCCTACCTGACCCGGCGGCACCTTACCTCGGGGGGCAGCAGCTGCAACAACCTCGCCGCAAAACGAAAGAAGGAAGTGCACCAACCAGCCAGCCAGCCAGCCAGCCACAACGGGGCAACCAATTTTGCACGCGAGATGCTAAACCAAGACCAAGCAGGACAGCAGAGAGAGATAAAGAGAGAGCAAGAGAGAAGCAACATGGATGGAGGCTGGGTTGGCGGGATCGTAGCATAAATGGATAGATGGATGAATGAATGGAGCGAGAGCACCTGAGAAAATGGGAAGAGAAACAACAAAACAAAACCTTCCGTGCACGCGTGTGTGTGTGTGTCTCAGCATAGAAGCCACCATAGAGGACAACACCGGAGGCATCGGCAGCAGCAGCAGCAGCAGAGAACGCTCGAACCACTCGAACATCAGGGTTGTGGTGCGGCACGATCGGAAACCGAAAGCTGCGCTGGCAAATAATGAAACAATACCGGTGAGAGTGTGTGCGTGTGTGTGTGTGTGTGTGTGTGTGGCGAGAAAGAACACTCGCTAAACAAAAGCAAACACCATCTCAGGTGAGCTGTAAGGGGGATCGTAAAAAAGGGAGACACAGAGACGAAGCAAAGGGAGATAATGGACGAGAATGATGGCGGCGGCGGTGGCAGCAGCAACATAAATGCCCTCTCGCTCGCTGTATGTGTGTGTGCGTGTTTGTGTGTTGGTGCATCGGGCCAGGTCGAGCTCTCGCCACTCTCGAGACCCTCGATCTCGCGGAGTCATGTGAACCTTACCTGTTTTCACCTTCGCAGCATACACACGCACACGTAGCTCACCGAACCTCCCGCTCCAGGGGGCTGGCTGGAAGGTACAGTGTGTGACCTGTTGCTGTTGCCGTTGCTGCTGTTGTATGGCTTTTGCTTGGGCCAAGGTTTGATGGAACGCCTCGATGCGCACCGGTGCGTGTGGGTGTGTGAGTGTGTGTGGGTGTGTGTGTGTGTGCGGAAGCGGGATTCCGATCGGATTCGGATTCCAGGACACAAGGCACTGGTGCGCTTCGATGCATTTCTTCTGTTGGCTCGGCTCTCGTCCGCTTTTGTTTGCGCCAACGGAAAACTCCTCCAAACATAAAAAAAGTGGCCAAAGCGAATGTGTACCATCTGGTGCACAATTGCATCGACGTGTACCTCCCCCCCCACCATTCGGGGCATTGCATAATTGCATACCAGCCTCCCGGTGTCCTGATGTTTGGTTTGGCAGGATGATGAGATGCTTGCGATGCGAATCGGTCACGCCGGATTACCTGGCTGATCCCGAAGACCCACCCAGAAGATCCCGAAAATCTCAATCTCCCCCGTTGTCATGGAGGATGTGAAGCGTTTGCAACAATCTGGCTAGCGAGGGCGGGGATTAACAGGACTCAGGTTGCTGTTGTTGGCATGTTTTGCAAGCGACGCGCGTGGGAAATCAATTACCTCATTTTCCTGTCAAACCGAACGGAACACGCAACAGCCGGACTTAAATTGTTGCCAGTCGCACACAGAGTAGCGAACTGTAGTGCTCTTAAGGACCCGGAAGCACGGCTCTGTTTTAATGTCGGCGAACTATCGAAAATCGGATCGGATAAATCAAGTGTTTCAGATTTTCGGAAACATTCCCCTTTGTAATGATCATTGAACTTAACCCAAAGTATGATCCTGAGAACCCTTATCCGAGATGGTTTGTCTGTCACACGGTCGACAAGTATCAAAGCAGAACCCCAACAATATCTGTTCCAGTTATTGTTTGGGCGTTAGCAAATTAGCCAGAGAGTCCCTTAGTTACTAAGACATTCACCACCACAGTAGCAAATCTGGCCCTAGGCTGATAACCAAAGATCTCATCACAAGCAATACGATAAAGTTCAATGTGTAACATCTATCAAAGTTTTGACCAGGCGCCCAAATGACCACTTCTTTATTTAGGTTCAACCTGTGATGTTGGATTTCCGAATGAACTTAAATGTTTATCCCTGAACTAATGCGAAGCCACATGTAGTGAAAGCGACTTCACACAATTCAATTGAATCAGTTAGCGATCGTGTGGGAGGAAACGTTATCTTATCGCACAGCAATTACTTACTAGTTGCAATGAAATGAACCCTAGCAATTCCCGCAAAAAACCTTGTGGTGCTGTAGAGGCGTTGAGATACAACGAGCGAGGCCATCGCCAGTAGGAGGCTAGTGGACGATAGTGGCGTGATAAGAGAGTGTTGAGCGGAGTAGTCAAAGTGTAGTGCTAGCCGGAGAAGCCAGTACATATATATATCCAAGTTGATGTCACTTGAACCTTCGAGTGATACTCTCGTGAGCTTCCTGTTTTTGTAGAATGATTGGAAGCAAAATGAAAGAACTTTGAGCAATAATAGCAGGCAATTTGAAACTGTGCCTCTTAAACGTTGATGGCCACGGCTCCAGGGAGTCGAGACACACGAAAAAAAAAACCTTAAAAACTACATCCGATCAAAGTGTTGCTGCTGAGGCACTAACACACTGGCCGCCGACGAGTGGAGCTGTGTATAAATAATTTATGACGCAATAAGATTTGCTCGATCGACTAGCGCGCCACAACAACGGCAACACCCCTTCATCGCTAGGTGTTGCTGCGATCCGGCGTGGGCGACACATATAGTCACCTTGAGCGCTGGTCTGCGGTCCCATGTGTGCCGTCGTCGGAGCCGGAGAAACACGAAAATTCGTTGACTCCGATAGCTAACTACCCAATCCGATTAGCAGCGGCCCCACCAAAGGTTTCTCCACCAAACAATGCGAGGAAATCAAAAAAAGTTAATCGTCGTGGTCGTCGTTTGGTCGGTCGTGTTTTTCGATGCCTACCTCTCATTTCGTTGATCTCGTGCCGACGTTGACTCATGTCCTTGACGAAGCAGCTGCCACCGGCGAGCAGCATTCCGAGGACGAGCAGGACACATCCTGCCGACCGTATAACACCCATTTTCACTCCAATTGCACTGTTTGCTGATACACGGACACTCTGCTGATACTCCTTAATGCACGCACGCATAAACACGTGCAGCAGGAACCACGGAACAGCGCAGGTTGTTGTTTGGAAGATTGTCGCGGCGTACAGCTTCACTTCTCACTCTGCGGAACCACCTGTTGCACGACGTTCGCACACACTTCAGCGATTCACAGACGCAAAAACACGCACTACTCACTGTTGCTGTTATTAGCGTTGTTGTTGCTGCAACTATTGCTGCCCGTACACTGGTCGGCCATGGTCCAACCCAAAACTTCTTGCTATTTATCTGCTGGCGTTGGAATGATCTTTCACGGCACGCCAATGTTTGCTCGTCACACCGGACACGCAACAACCACAGAGGTACGTTTCGTGGAGTAGATCCTCATCACCGGTTTACCACCGTTTTGAGCCACACTATTGTTGACACAACTGTTCCGCGATGATCGCCGTGACGATCGACGAATGGCAAGACAACGCGGCGTCTTCACAATCACGCGCACTGAATCAACGGCAGAAGCACACGATCGAGCGGAGCAGAACTGGGAAGCCGTTTGAACCAAGTCGGTGGCCGCGGTCAAAGCACCGTGACATGGTGGTTACGGACGGGAAACGGCAGCAGAAAACCTCGGCTCCAAACGGAACCCCTTTCGAAACCTTCAAGAGCACTGCTGGGACGGAAAACCCACGCTAAATGCACGATCCACGTCTACGATTCCTCCGATTCCGTCTACGACATCCTTTGTCCACCGGTCTAGACAGGATTTAGAACAGAGAAGGCACACTTTTGGCTATTCTTATTGTTTTCGTACATCAATGAGCGAAGGTTGAATGGATGGCAGGATCAAAGAACTTGAAACAGCGCGATCACCGACGGGGCGACTGAACGGAACGGAGCACGCGCGAGAAGTAAAAAAAATGATTCAAGCCCGTATAGCTAGGACACAGCCCAAAATGGCTAGGACACAAACCATTTTTTGAATCGTTCAAATCGGGTTTATAGCTCATAGTCGAGTTGAGTTATAGTGCCACCGGTATAGTGCTAGGCTATAATGCCTTTTTCAAACTAAATGCACCAACGGTTTCTTAACACGAGGAAACACGGGAAAACACAAAAACAATGGTTTACATCTATTGGTGGTGAGTACTAATCGCTAATTCCAGCATTTGTCATGCAATGAAAGTCTCTCAAGTAGCCATAGATAGCCTTCAGTTCTCGTGAGGAGAACAATAAATCCTCTGTCCAACACCTCTGTGCAAGCTACCACAATTCTTTTGTCTTCTCTTCATCAGAACAATTATTCCCCCAAAGGAACGAGTAGTTCTTTATCAGAAGAGCTGTTTTATCTCTCCTTATAAGAATAATTTTCCTCCTGAACACCGATGCTGACCCAGTCTTGGGAGGATTGCGGACACCGCCGGTGACCTTATTGCACGTTGCTCTACCATCCCGAGAGGGGTCGCGCTCGCAACAGTCAGTATGACCAGTTTGTTCAACACCATGATCATCTTTCGGCAGGTCAGTTCACCGATGATAATGCATTCCGCCGTCAGTGGTTGTATGCCTATTGTTCGGCATCGATTACCAGCAAAATCATCTCGCGTCTCCAGTGCAGTGCACTCAACTGTCAAATTCTTATCTTTGTCTAAAATCCGGTATCCGGTGTTTTTCCCCAATAAACAGAATCGTGTTCTGATGAGCGCAAAATATGAAATATTTCACACGCCCTACACCGACAGACACAGAACAGATGAAATCAATATTTCAAATGGTCAAGGGTTCCACACCAACAGTGACACAGATCAAATGAAATATGCCGGCAAGGGTGAAATATTTCACAATACTCTTACAATATCCCACACAACTTTTCAGGACATCTATGATATATTTCAACTAGTATCTTAATTAAGTGTGTGATATTTCATGAAGTATTTCATGACAATAATGAAATATTTCATACAATATTCTACTGAAGTATTAATATTCCATGAAATATTTCACAACAATTCATGAAATATTTCAAACATGATTTTAAGCTATTGTGATGTTATATAAATTATTTTGCGGCACTTACGAAATATTTCAAACGATATCTTATTAAGCGTGTAATATTTTGTGAAATATTTCAAACCAATATAATGAACTATTTCATGATACTTATGAAATATTTCTAACAGTACCTGTTGGGGTTTGGATACTCGTCACCTATTGACGAGATGACGGCCCACTCCGTCGCTTTAATGGAACTGAGAACTCACTGACGATGCCGCACTGCCTACTACGCCGGATCACAACACTCGTAGACACCTCTGTCCCACCGAGCGTCAGCCTGTAGTTGGACAGGCGTGTTAGCCGTGACAACGACCGTACGGTTGCCGTGACAACGGCAGATCAACTGAAGAGAGCTCCTCTAGTACACGCCGCACCGCATGGTACGCTGGTTGCCGTAGCAACCGAAAATTCACTGCTTGTCCCCGGTGTAAGCAAGGTACTTTAAAAAGACAGGTAGCATCTTAACCGCTTTGACAGGTCACCATTTTGAATTTGTTTGACATTCATAGGAGGGCGCTTTTATAAACAAAACCACGTGAGTTTCAAGAAGAAGAAGAAGAAGATATGAGCAAGTTTGGTGGTTTTATCAAGGAAAGTACCTGATTTCACTCTTTTTCGGATGTTTAAATGATTCATCTCTCTATTTAAGATCATTCGAGCGACCGAGTTGTGTTTTACAGCGAGTGAGCACGGTCCAGGAACGCTAGCTAGCTCTTGTTCTAGGCCGGGTGGCAAGACCTACGGACCGATACCATATTGAAACACTAGGAAGAATTTTGAGAATATTTGCATAAACTTTAACTTTCGTGCCACTTTTCGTGAATTTTAACTGTCGTAATACCACAGAAAAGCGAAAACAGCTCCGAAAAGAGCGTTCCCGAAGTAAACATCCCACCATCCCGTGAATGTCAAACTCTGAAGTTTTTTCTAAAATAAAATCGGGGATTTGTTCTGGATAAAGCTACCTGTCTTTTTAAAGTACCTTGGGTGTAAGGAATTGCTGCCGTGAAAACAGTTCACTGTTTATCCCCAGTGACGGGATGGTTTGTCGAGCAAACGACAGTCTAGATGGAGAGAGCGCCTCTAATAGTTAAGCAGGCTATAGGGCCCTATTGCGAGTGTCTTGTCTTGCAAACGAGACTGCTGTACTACTGCTGAAAAAACTTAGCAGTCTTGTTGAGCTCTTATGAATGAACTTGTGAGTTTTTACAGCCGGATTTTAAAACAAATACTAATACTAACAAATTATTCACCAACACCACCAAAACCCAACATCTTTCGGTCTCGTTTTCAAGACTCAGAGTCTGGTAGGTTTTAGCAACAGACTCTGAGTCTTGAAAACGAGACTGAAAATGGTAAATTTTTTCGTTTTGGTCGTAGTTGCCATTGGAGCGAAAGATGTTGGTTTTTAGTGGTGTTGGTGAATAATTTGTTAGTATTAGTATTTGTTCTTAAATCTGGCTGTAAAAAATCACAAGTTCATTCATAAGAGCTCAACAAGACTGCTAAGTTTTTTCAGCAGTAGTACAGCAGTCTCGTTTGCAAGACAAGACACTCGCAATAGGGCCCATAAACTTGAATCCTGTTTCTCTCTCTTTATTCCGGGTATGGCTCATCATACCCATGTATAGCCTACATTCACCGTTGGCGATACATAGTCAATTTCGCAAAGATTACATTTTTTCCATCCAGTAGGCCATGAAATTATTAAAATAGGTTTCTACCTTTTTTGAGTTCTGGTATCCATCGCCAGAACAGTCGCGGGGCTCTAAATGGAATTGAACTTGAACTTGAAAATAATTCGTTTTGTGAAATATTTCATATCTCAGTAAAATATGTTTTGAAATATTTCATGTACTCATTTTTTTATATAATATATTCACTTTTTTATATAATTTTATATATAACAGTTCGGCAAATATGTTTAAGAGAAGTTTTAAGGATCTTGACCTTGAAGGATCAGCTGTTCGAGAATCAGCTGATCGACGCCAAATTTGAGGACCAATCAGCAATCAAAATCAAAAAAATCTGACTCTTTCCGAAAATCTCAGTTAGTCGTTTTGGTGTGTTTTATATTATAATTGTGTTATTTAACTTTTATGTATAATTTCATCTCAATAATGAAATTTAAGGAAAACGAAAAATAAAAGGAAAAATTGAAAAAAAAAAATCAACACGCTTATCAGCTCGGTTCGGTATAAAAAACGTTTACGCTTCGTGTGGCAAGGGTAAACACCCCAAAATTTATATCGAAATGTCAAACGTATTGTTTAGATCTGTGTTTTGGCCGCAGAAGGTAATTTCCGAATAAATTTGGAAGTTTTTAACGATTTTGTTGCTGTTGCTGTTATATTTATATTAAAAATGGAAAAACAATACAAAAAAGAACCTACATTTTCGTAAATAAAGCGTTTGATAGCGTCAAGGGTTCAGTGAAAATGTACGCGGACGTATAAAAATTTGACAGCGTGTAAGGGTTAAACGAAACCGTTTTGGCATGAATTTTTTCGTTTACGCTAGAGTTTACGCCCCGTCTGGCACCGCCTATTAATTTGTAAATTTACGCGTAAATTTACGCGTAAATTTACGCTCCGTCTGGCAGCATCTTATGGTAGACAGGTGTTGGTGAGGGCGTGGGGAAAAAGTGGAGGGGGACGAGTCTAGGAATGGTCGCGCTCGGCGATACAGGGTGTTTCAGCATTGCTTCTGCGGTGCATTAAATTTTTTTAATTAAACGTACAAAAAAATATCTACGTAACTCAACAAGGCCGATCAACCACCAAAACTGCAGACCATTCTTTTTCATTGGAATAAGAAATTTCGATCGATTTCGATTTCGATTTCGATTAATTTTAAGAAGCTGCTAAACCCAGGGTACGCAGCCGGCAAAAACCCGTCAACCCGGCAAAAAAGCAGACAGCATTTGCTGTTAGCTGTCAGTTATTGCTGTCCTCCTCTCTCTTTGGGCAAATTGTTCGTCCTAGCTCTCTCATACACACTACAAATCGGACCCCTAAGTAAGCCTCTCTATTTAGCGACTATTTAGGGGATTATTTAGGAGTTTTTGCTGGCAGGTCAATCGCCTACCACAAACATTTTGTGAGCTGCTGAGAAGGACAGAAATTTTACAGAGTTGTTCCTCGATTGCACAGTGAAGAAACTTCCCAGCTGGTTCCTTAGTGAAAAATCGATCGATCCCCAAAAAAAGCGAAGTAACGAGTTGCGTGTCGAGCTGTGTTTTTGTGTCTGTTTTTCTGTTTCTGGGCGTGTGTGAGTACGCGTGCAGGTAAGTGTGTGTGTACTATGCCCAGTGAGCAATGAGAAGAATTGTCCTATAGAAATTTCCCTTCACTTTTAGGTGACGATTTGGGTCTCGCTACGGTCATTGTCATACATTGGCGCTGAAGAGCGTTTGTTCCTACCACCCAGGGGAGACCCAAAATCAATTAACCCGAACGTGATCTGTAGTCTCGCTCTCTCCTATAGTCTCCTTTCTTTCTGTTCTATACTGTTTCCCTACCCAAAATGAAGTACGCTTTGATTGATCGGTGAGCCATGGCGGAGGCGTTTATTTTTGCTAACTTTGCCAATATTTGACTGCCGCGATCGGGACTTTTCCGAATTTTGACCGTCGCAGGCCGAGGGGTCTACTAAATGCTCACTGGGTTATTTTTAACTCCAGCTCCGAGTTTTGTGTTATAAAAGTGCTTTTATTTACTCCATGATTTCCAGATCCCCCGGGCTTCCGAGGCAAAAATGGCATACGATGAGCGGAGTAAGTAACGCTGTACTTTCAGCTTGAAGCTGCTTTACCTGTGTTTTCTTGTCGACAGAGCTGATAAAGAACAAAACCAAGTGTTTGTGAGAATAATGGATAAGTTCGCCGCCTTCTCTTCCGTAGTCCTTGCAGTCTGCTTCTGTTTCTGTTTTCTATCGGTTTGTCCTTCTTCTTTTCCTTTTGAGTTACGGCACAGATGAATTGTGAAACACGGAAAAACGGCCAAAGACGGAGCTTGCGCTGCCAAAAAGAATCCGCGTACTCGGCCACAGTCGATAGTAATATTTCGTTTTTAAATTGTTAATACCCGTTTGTTTCGTTACGTTATCGATATCGATGTTAGTCTGCGTTTTTAACATATTAGTGTAGTGGAGAGTGTGGAGTAGGCCACGACGCCGATTCAGTCTCGAGAAACGCAAAAGACTGCAGGTTCAGCTGCAGGTGATGTGAAGTGCGTGAAACTGACCTCCGGTAGTCTAACCGGTGTTACCCGATTCCGTGTTAACTCGAGAAAATGCAGCGAATCCTGCAGCTAGTGCTTCCGTCCGTTCCGTTCTCATTGGCCACCGGAGTGTGTGGTAATTCGGGCACCGCAGCCCCACCGACCGTCGCAGCCGTCGTCTGTCCTTCTGTTCTGTACGGCGAAAGGTGAACGGGCGTTCGTGCGTGCGTGCATGCGTGCGTGAGAGACTACGCCCTCCCCCTCGATCGAAATCCGTGTTACCGCGAGTGCAACGCTCAGTCATCCGGTGTGTTCAGTGTTCGGTGCTCCCGGGTGTGTACGCAACCAGAGGTGAAACGGCCTCCGTGGCTTCGGAAAAACCATCAACCACCCTCGCGGAGAAGAGCAAATTTGGCAGCCGAAACGGATGGGTGTGTGAGCGATAGTGAGGATTGCGTCCAACAACAGGTGAGAGTTGTGTCGTGGAAAAGGGAAGGAGGGTTCGCTACACGATTTTCCGACTCCAAAAGTTAATTACCCCCGCACACCAATACTCGGGAGGAGCGAGCGCCGGCGGCGGGATGCACTTCGATCGGAAAAATCCCGTTCAAACCGAAGAGTAACTTTCACTCACTTGCTCTCGCTCTCTCCGTATCTCTCCTGTTTTGGCGGGGCTGAGATTATTTAGGGAAAAACAGGGGCACGACCGACCTCCAGCATCAGCGGCCGCACCAGGATTGTGCAACAGCGCCGTCCATTTTCAATCTCAACAACCACCCACCCGCCGGGTGTGTAAGAACCTTGCGATAGTAGGCCCGGGGTGGGTTTCACCTGTGACAAGAGACCGCCACCGGCTACCGCTACCTTGTACGAGCGTTTGATGCTTTAATTAAATCCCCGAGGTCGTCGGAGATATCCGCGTGTGCCCGTGGCGACCACCTGCCGTGCATCCCGCACCAGCGTTCGCCTTGATGCGTTGCTTTGCTTCATCGAGAGGTTTTCACTTTCCCGGCTGTTTTTGCTCTGATCTTATCTGGCCGGTCTCATCAGACCACCAACATCACACACGACAGTAGGCCACCTCGAGAGAAGGAGAACGGTTCATCACGAACACCGACCTTTGTGTCGTGTCGTCGTCTCGTGCCTCTTTGCCGTTTTCTTGATCGTCGTAGTAGGCGGCGTGAATAGCTAATTGCGACGATAACCGCTGGAAATAGCGGACTGGTAGGGTTGCCTGGAGGAGGAAAGACGGTTGCTGTAGGAACGCAGCGACACCCATAGCCCCACCCCCTTCAGCCCATTCTAGCACCAGACGGCGGCAACACAAAATCGGATCTGTTTACATAATCCTTGGATGACGGCGACGGCATTGGAATATTTTAGCGTCCGCTGGTTAGCACCCTCCGGTTTGCTCTACCCCCTGCCATCCTACGGCACCCGCGTGTTGCTTCGGGAGGCGCTGCTTGCATTCTGGTTTTCTGGTTTTCTGGTTTCGGAACTGCTGTGCCCGGTTTGCGTCTCATCCGTTTTGAGCGACAATCGAACGTCCTAAGGGGCACGCGGAGAATACTGATTTGATTTCCGCATAGCACAACATTTATTGAAATATTACTTCACTCTATAGGGTGAGTCTTTGCGCTCCATCAGAGTGATGGGATTTGAATTGTTAAAAAATGGTTGTGTGAAAAAGCATTGTTTGTTTTTCATATATTTTTACAAAAGTGCGTTAACAATGTGCTACTCAATTATTTAAAAAATGATACATTTTGATTTAATATGTCGGTAAAAATAGCAAAAAATACCTCATTTTGCAGATAACTAAACAAACACCTCTCTTTGCTTTTTAAAGTGGTGTATATTACCACATAAAGTTGCATTTCGCGCGCAGCACAAAGAAGGGTAACGATTGCCATCCCGACATTGTCCATTATTTATAAGGTTTTTTTTAAATTTAAGGTTATGATTAAAGCGATCCTACTGACTTCTGCACCACCGTAATACCAACCTTTTGCTCAACAAAAACCAATCAATTTCCGTTCGCACTCGTGTACTATCAACTTCCCTCCGGTCCCCGAACTCATGCATGTGGAATGGTGTGTTAAACGCGAAACAAATGATGCTAGAAACAGCTACGCTCTGACCCACACACCCCGTTATCATAAGCTTACAACGGAGATTCCACAGCGGTGTGACATGTTAGCCGTAGCGGGTCAGAAAGCGATAACGACGGAGCATCTGCCTCCGTACAGTTCGCGGCAGCAGCAGCACCAGCGCGAAACAACACAGGCTTCTAATCTCAGAATTGCCGATTGAGCTGCTTTAAAAAGAAGGCGCATTATGACTAATTTTTGCTCTCCTTTCTGACTCACCCACTCGGATTCACGCGGTCGAACCACTGGTGATTCCGGGTGGCCTAAGCACTGAGCTGAGCGCATATGCCGCAGATAACGCCTGTCCGGTTCCAAGATGGTGCTACGCAACGTCGGGAACTGTATTCATTTC
The DNA here is from genome assembly GCF_943734745.1 of Anopheles darlingi. Classification (NCBI taxonomy): domain Eukaryota; kingdom Metazoa; phylum Arthropoda; class Insecta; order Diptera; family Culicidae; genus Anopheles; species Anopheles darlingi. The sequence continues at coordinate 64,533,572 of NC_064874.1, forward strand.
CATCGCCCCATACCACCATATCGCCACTATCCGGACATTGCATTGCAAGCCATCAGTGTCTGGCTCCATCACCGGACCATTATCGGTCGAGTGACATCGCGAGAGGTTTGTTCTTCCTCTCGGGCGAACGATTGTACTTTGGCACTTTCTACCAGCCGTTCTCGAAAGGTAGGCCACGCTCAAAAAGGGGAAACCATAAAAAACCCAAAGCCAACCTTTTGCGCTATGCCTCTCGGATCAGCAGAAGTAGAAGTACATGTTGCTAGGAGATAACGACCGTCCTTACCACGAGGTCCACAGAGTGCTGCTCCTTCTGCTACTGCTGGCTTCGAGCACAACCGAGACTCCGGGCTCTAGAAAGTGTTAATTAAGTTTACCCAAACTTCGGAACAACGCGACGCCGCGACACGGATCTTGTGTCTATTTAACCAAGCGCGGGGGGACGGCCGTTTGCCAACTTGTTGAACTAGCCCGGGGGCCGCCCAGTGTGGCTCATTAAATTGTCTCGTTCTTCCTACAGGGAGAGCGCACAAGGATGAATGAGAGCGGGTGCTGTGTTGGCGGTGCAATTAAGTACCGGGCTGTTTTACCGGCCGGTTTTCGTGACTTCCTGTGGCCATGTCGTGTGTGTGTGTGTGTGTGCCGCACCAGCGCGACCAGCACAACTCTGGAAGACTCTAACCGGCGCTCGCTGCTGACTCAACTTACCATTTTTTTTTTTTGGTCAGCAATTACCCAACCGAGGACAAGAACTCCGCCATCGCCGCCGCCGCCGCCGCCGCCATCATTCATGTCGCAGTGCGGTGCCGGGAAAATGTCGAGTTGGGCAATCATGGTTCCGCAACAAACACACACACGCCCGAAACGGTTGAGTCCTGGCCCATCCCATGAAGAGAGGCGTGTTGGGCGTTGGGCTTGTGATTTGGTTGAGGAAAAATTCATCAGCCGCAGTAGCATGCAATCTCCCCGAGGTCTAAGAGGTCGGCGTTGGTCATAACAATTTGGAAGGCTGGAAGTGGACGGAGGGAACGGGTAAGAGGAAAGGGGGTCTGGTTTGTTGTCCTTCCGTGGCTTTCGTGGTCCGGGCACACCTGTGTGCCGTGCTTGGCCCGCCCTTTTCTCGCATTTCGATGTTACACATCGCAATGAACCTTTCGATGATGTTCCGGAGGACGACGGACGGGCCGGTGTTTGTGGTCCTGTGCCACGCGTTACATAATCCTTTGTCCGTGCGGTGGAGAGAAAGAGAGAGGGAGAGAGAGAAGGGCGGTTGCGGCTTGCAGTCGTGCGCGCCCAAACCAATCGATTGCCCCAGGTTGCGCTTGATATTGGAAATAGCGCGATGGGTTTCGGGTACACTCAGCCAACCAAAAGCAAGCGGCGACTGCGACAATTCTTCTCAAAGCAAACCCGCCTGCTGCTCCGTTGGTTGTTCTGTTGCCCCTGGTGGCCCACGCTTCTAGCAACCGTTAGTTTACGAACCGATCGAAGTAAACGAACGGACTAGAACGCATTTTTCACGTGCAAATTGAAGCGGTGCAGCCGCAGTGTGTCGGTGCTGTGTATAGGTAAATAAATATCCTTTCCATCGGTCCCATCCACGGGTCAATATTTGATTTTCCTCTGACCCGTTCTTGCTCGCACGTTGCTGCTGTCGTGTATTTTGGAGATCAAACAACACTATCGGCGCAAATGAAGTTCGCAAGTGGTGTAGTGTGGGGCTTGCGCTATTTGCGATGGGAGATATGGTCTCCCACCGAACGCGGGCCTTCCGGAAAACAAACCTCTCCCGGGCTCGTGGCGATGAAATCCATTAGATAAACAAATGAAATTGTCGTTTGTCGAGCGCCCGAGGAGCGCCTACCGGTAACATATCCATCTCCCCGATAAGGAACAAGAAATGTAAATGCCACTCTGGTCACTGTCACTCAGCCCGGCAGTGTTCGAAGAATCCCGATCAAGATTATATCGGCACGCAAAGCGGATTGATCGTCTCGTGGATATCGTATGTGGGGTCAGAAATTGAATCCCCCCCTCCCCCTCCCCATGGGTGGAACTCACTCGTTATCACTACCGAATGCCACCACCGTCCTCGACCACTTCGCGTCGTGTTTATCTGTCGCTGCTGCACCGGGGGTTCAAGTATTTACGCGCTAAAGCAAAGCTCGATGCCACGCGCCTAGAGGAGAGATAGGTTGGACTTATAAAAGTGTCCCCCTCCCTATGCAATACGCTTCCCCGCCGATCGCTGATAGGAGGATTCGACGCTCTGCTGTGTGTTTGATCTTCCACCACGCTTCCAGAGGCCGTTAACGATATGGGGGTATATTAACTACTGTTGCCCTGCGGTTAATTACTGACCCTCCACTGTGAGTGTGATGCTGGCATGGTAGCGGTGGTGGGTGGTGCTAGTCGTGGTGGCTCGTATGTGGAAACCAGTCCCGCCTAGTGGTAGACCCATATCAACTACTCCCTAGACTAGAGGTGACATCTCCGAATCGTTTTCACTTACTAGTTCTATCTGGTCATGAAGCAGCGCACAACGGTTTGCCCTTTTGGGTTCGATTGCATTACAGCGAACATGTTGTAACATAGTGGTGTGGTAAACTCAGCCCCAGTAATTGAACCCTAATAGAAAGACCGCGTGAGAGTAGCGTGAGCCACACAGAAAACGTGGCGGGTATTAGAGGGCATTAATGTCTTGGGCCACTCGATGCGAGGCGAGCGGTGAAAAAGCGGCACGGCGTCGGCGAGCATTCCTAGCTTATCCTCCTATCGGAACATAACGTTATCAGTTGAAGCCTCCGCGGTGTATCAGCGGTACACCGGGTGATAGTGAGAGTGGTTGTTGAACTGATTTCACATCGTCCACAACATACGCTGCCAGTGGTTCAGGAAGGAAAGTACATTAAAACCACATCAGGGATTGCCCAAAGCAGGGGATCGATCATTGACTGGACTGGTGCAAGGCAAGGGCGGTTCCGGGATCGACTAGGGGACGCCACAAGCACCCTGCCATGGCGACGACGGCGTGGCGACATGAGCGGGCGCCAGCTGGTCCTGTTGGGTGCGCTAACACGCACCTTCAATTTACGATGACGAACTGTGTCCATCACCTTGCCGTGATTCGGAAGTCGAATACAGTGTCGCAATGCACCCAATTTGCTGTGCTAATCGGGGTGAACACATGCTGGAAGTAAGAGTGTGGAGTCCGTACCTACCGCGAGCATGGTGTGTTTGCTTTCGTTACTTCGTCTGGCCGTTAATACCTGATAAGAGTTTGTGCGGTTGACGAAAGAATCGTAGAAGGTTCCACCACCGCGCCTAGTTGGTTAATTCGGTTCTGCTACGCTTAGCTTTTGGTATGCTTTTGAGGGGAAGGGAAGTAAGTGCCAAAAAGAACGAAAAATTGTCGAACAAGAAATCACAACGCAAACAATTGGTTGACGAAATTCCATTGACTAGCCCCGTACCGCTGTATGGCTTCACCATAGTAACCAAGGCCATATCTGTGCCAAAATGCAAATATACGATTCTGATTGCAGTTCGCTCGTATGCGAGTTCACTATGTATGTGGCTCGATTGCATAGCGGTCGGGCACTGAAATGTAAAACGAATTCTTACACCCTCGCCGGGAATGGGCAGGCGGCAGGCAGAAGCAGGCGCCAGTAATACCACCCATTATCGCAAACTGTATACCGTGTCTGTGTGCAAAGTAAATGTTGTGCCTCTTTCACCAGCGACACCTGACTTACTAATGCCGTTTTTTCGTGTTTCTTTTCATGCTTTTCATGCCACCGAATCTCCCTATCAGGCTCGGGCTTCGCACACTCCTCGTCACATACTGGCGCGCCTCGTTCGATATTCATGTGCGATTGGAACGGCACAGCGTAAAGGAGGCAACGCAAACGACGCAGCGCGACTAAGAGGGATACAACTCCTCGATTCACGTGCCAAGGAAAGGGTGAAGTTGGTGCTTGCGTGACAGGCCGAGGAGACGGTGGACGAGGGAGAGAAGCGTTGCGACGGAACTAGCACCCCGTGCGGATTACCGTGCGGTTAGAAAAAGGATAAGAAACCATGAGAACGAAACCGTTCCTCCTGCTCTTGACGTGCGTGGTAATGACCACCTTTCTGCTGATTCTGTTCGGTTCCGCCGGTCAGCAGAACGAATCGTTGAAAAATATTGTCTCGCAGACGCACCAACAGTTTCGGAATCTTAAGGTGAGTAGCCACCACAGACCATGGTCGACGGTCTCTCGTCCGGCTATCGCTAATTGCTTTCTGTTTGGCTTTCAGAAAAATCTTCGCGAATCAAACAGTGACCCCAGGCCAGAGATTGATCCGAAGTATCTGGCTCAGCTTGGCTTCACGCAACCAATCTACAATGGCAGTCGGTCGAACTTTACGATCGTTACGTACGCTCTGCCGGGTGAGCTAGCGTCGACCGTACTGTTCGTGCAGAATGTCGCCATGAAGCTGCCGAACCAAGCGCTGCTGGTGTACGATCTGGGGCTGGCCGAGGCGGATCTGCACACGCTGCAAGCGTTCTGCAACAGCTCGACCGTGCATTGCACGGTGATAACGTACGATCTGAGCACACTGCCTGCCCACGTGTCTGACCACAGTATGCACGCATTTCGGCCAATCATCATACACGATGCCCTTGCCCGCGCGAAGGTGATTCTGTTCACCGAGAACAACGTCCGACTGAAGGGGGGCCGGAATGGGGCGCGCGACATCGAGGAGATACGCATCCGCACCGAAAATAGCACGTCCGGTGTACTGGGCTGTGCCACGAAGCAACCCGTAACTAGCCGGACGCATCCGAAGATGTTCGAGTACTTCGAGATCGCAGTCGATAACTTTTTCTTCCTGCCAATGACGTCGCTCGAGTTTGTGTTCTTCCGGAACAGCCCAACGGTCAACGAGAAGGTGCTGCTGCCCTGGGTGCGCTGCGCCCTTACACTCGAGTGTCTCCACCCAATAGGTATGACTGCCAGCTGGCTGGTTGGCTTGCTACCTTGCCAGCTATATGTAGACCCTAACGCTGACGTACCGTCGCTCGACTGCTATGATACTTCTAGGTGCTCAATCCGGTGGCTGCAAGTACAACAAGAAACCGCTCTACCGGTACTCGGGCTGCCACGCATACGATGCCTGTGCGTTCAACATCATTCTGGGCATGACGTTCGGTTACGACGAGAGTAACTACTCGAACCAGGATCTGGCGAATCTCTACTACCTGGAAACGCTCGAGCAGGCGACGAAAATACTGGAAAATCGGCGGAAAAACATTAGCGACGCTTCGGGCGAGCACTCATTCACGGAGGATTAGGACATAGGACATAGGAAGGACAAAAACAGGATTCAAGAATCGGAAAAAACAGCGAACCTTGTTGGGAGATTTGGAAACACCAATCGTCCAATGAACGATTGTTTCCCCATCAACTGCAACAGAATTGCCGAGGTTCGCATTTTTAAAGGTTGATTTCTCAACCTGATGCGGTTGGTTTTTCCATTTTCTTCCATTCTGACTTTTTGTTTACTCGTCATTTCTTTCATTTCAGTGCTAACAACGACTACTTGCGGACTTTTTGGTTTTGTTTTTCCTGTTTCACCCGTGCATCGCCTTATGCAACGATATAGTGAACGGAAGCGACATTGCGCACCGCGGGTTTGTATCCCGTGTTGGCTGTTTCAATTTGTGTCATCCATTCTGGTCGAAACGCGTCGTCACTTAAGTGTGTCCGATCGGAGGGCCAATATTAATTTGATTTCGAATGCTGTTTGCTGGTTAGCCGGATGTCGTAAATCACTCAACTCGCTATATAAGGGTAAGGGTTACCACGGCGGTGCACAGACATCCCGTCCCCAACGTTACGTTCCGTCGTTTTCGTGTTCATTGGTCGTGTAGAAATCAACTTAAATGACATCATACTGCGCGCTTGTAAATACCGAGTAAAGCGAGTACAACTGCACATACTCTATTTAGAGATGAGACATGTTATGAATTACTGCTGCACGTACACAACGTACATAACACGCCGCCAGGGAATCGCCCCTCCGTTCGCTCCATTTATAGATTGTTGGATCATCTTCACTTGCGTTACGAGGGCATAATGCTGTTATTATAATTTTTGAATCTAGCTCCTTCCAGGTTCACGCTACCCTCTATGCGCAGGTACTATAAGCAGCTGTTTGGTTTGCTGGTGGCGGCAAGTTTGATAAGTTACAAGAGAAGTAGCGGGGTAGATATTGTTCGAACATATCGAACCAATTTTTTAGGTTTCATTAGGTAGGATGGGATGGGCCGTGAACAACGGAAGGACATGTGCGATGAGCGTACGTACGTAACGGATCAAACAAACTATTAAAAAAAACGACCAAAATCTTTAGAACCCTGTCGAGCGGACAGCAGCAGCAGCAGCAGAAAGAGGAAGAGGAGGCTAGCCGGCCGGTCGGCAAAGGGTTCGTTTAAAATGTGATCTATCAAATGGCCAAGGTTAGCGTTGTTAGGTCTTAAGCAAAGCAAGGACTGTGTCTCTAGCCATCGCTATTGTCGCTTCTCTTTACTCTGCCTTTATTTCCCTATCATAAGAGCTGCATAAATGATCTGACAGGATCATATGAATTAGTACGTCGTGCATTCAGTTGGTCGCTTTTACAATGTGTTAGCGAGGGAGATAGATGTAGGTGTTCTAACGGTATCTCGGGGATTCGAACGCACTCAAAGGCAAACATAATCGCATAAAGGCAGCAGCGCAGAACAGTGTGGATAAAAGATGTAACACGCAACGTCGCGTTCATTTAACTAAGTTGTGTTAGTAGAGTAAGGTTCCCTCATCCCAACATACCGACAAGTGATAATATGTAAGGAGCTGCATTCCTCCTGCGAACAAACTGCAAAAATGCCCACATCAGCCAAACAAACGAACTACCGTACCCAGCCCCTGCATAGCACGGCATATAGGTTATCTACCCTAGCGTGGAAGAAATGATTGCTGAACGAACAAACTGACCGGATCAAGCTGTTAGCCCCCATCCATGGTTCCAGCACAATTAGCTATACGAAAAACCACTCAATTGAAACTAGGTTTTTGCTTGCTTTTAGGTTAAGAAATCAGTATCGGAACACGCCCACCTCATTACCTTCAAAAAACCGGATTCCGCGGCTACCGCCAGAATACACCGATTAATTGACAATCATTTTCGGCTACCAGGCCCCGGACTAGGTTGGCAGGTTGGTCGTCTTCATTGTTTGTTTCGTGGCAATTGGAGAAATACTCAGTGACTCATCGTATATATACAATCATCCATCACCTTAAAGACTATGTTTAAATATGTATGTAAAGAAGTGCTTGGTCGTTTGGGTAGATGGTACGAATCTTGCTACTAGCACATGTTAACGGTTACTACGGTAAACGCCGCTTTGATAGCACCGCTTAACTATTTTAGTTTCCAACATCATTACTTAGCGTTCCCTTTTATCGACAATCACAATGTAAGGATGTTGCGTTGTACGTTATCAGGTCGAGTTACGTTCGACGTTGGACATACGAGAGTTTGTAGGCTTTTAGGTGCTTACCATTCAAAGCATTCGTTTTTGCCGAACACAACAGGGCGGTATCGGGTTGCGTGTTAACCGCAGAGATCGATTGTTTCTGGGATGACCTGCCCCATACAACCAATTCGCCAATAATCTAGTCAAGTTCGGAGACGCTTCTTTAATGCTCGCTGTATTCATTCCCCAACATCCCCGCTTTTTTGGGTGGGACGGGTTGCTAGCCCTAGGCGGCTTATAGTCGCGGTCGCTGAGTCAGGTCCGCGACCACACGCCGACGGTTGACAGGTTTACCGATTTCCTGTGATAGCTCTAACTACTAATAAACTAGCTTGATCCAGCATTTGGCGCCGTCCAGGCACGGTACGACTGGAGTGGCTCAATGAGGGGGCTTCAGTCAGTACGATCGGCACACTTACGTTCCTCCTTCCGTTTCAATGTGGCCGACGTGTAGGTGTGTGCATTTATCAACCCAATCGCATGCACCAGAATAATGATGAATGATTGCGATGTTCGAAAAACCGGTGTTGTGCAAACGATTAAGACCACGACCACCAACAATTAAGGATCTCGTGATAAGGTCTCGTCTAGGTGGTATCTATATAGTCTCGATTTTGAGTTGAGATTTTCCACAGCAATCTTGCAAAACTCTACCTTACGTTGAGCAGATTTTCGGCGATTTAGATAAAGATGTTTCAGCAAAAGCATAAAAGAAGAAGGCCGAAAGGCCAATGGACCAGCATGTAACGGATGGTATGATGATCACACCTCTGTGTAACCAATACGAAACCAAACAGCGGATGCAGTTGTAACTTCCAGAACATTACAGGACTAGTGTTTAGGAGTGCGATTATGGAAAATGAGCCTATTACATTCATAACGTACCCAACCTCACTCACCCATGCAAATCAACATATCCTAGAGGGGCGAAAGTTATGATTCTCTAAGGCGAAGAGCGTTCGTTTCTTTCGTTGTTTTAGGATCCGGCTCCAGCTTTAATCGAATTATTTTTACAAAAGAGAGAAAGAAGCCGCGCAGTCAAAAAACAAATATCCTACTCAACGCAGAAACCATCAAGGTTCGAGTAGATAAACCCGCCATCCAGGACGTGGTGATGCTAGCTAGCATGCAATGCTTACTAGCTGCTGGATGGAGATTAAAAGGAAACACGGAAGTAAAGAAAGGGATTCATACAAAATGCTATGAGATATGCATGCAATGGTGGCAAATTTATTATACATTTATGATACATCGCGAACGAACATGAAATGCATGATTACAAATGCTAGCTGGGAATTACAGTAATAATATTAATAATACTATTAACAATAATAATAATATAGAGACATATTACTAAACGTAAACAACTATTAAGCAAGAAGAATCTCTACCAACAGTCTGGCGGAACGATCAAGAGAGGAATTCTTAACTTAACCGCATACCGTACCGCGTTACATTTAGCTGCCCACTAAGAGTAATAAACGGAGAACACTGTAACCTTAATTAACATCACGAATACTAGGAGAACCACACACCCTATTAAGCGAAGGAGGGTTAGTGTTCGTCGAAAAACTGCGAACCGAGGTCGGAGTGACTCTTAAAATTTAAAAAAGAATTAGGAATAAATTTGGAGAACCGAGTCCGTTGCGGTGTTTGGCGTGTTAGCAAGCGTTTCATCCAGTTTACTTCTCATCTCGCATGAGCCAAAATTAATTTTCGAAGAAGCATCGTTACGATCAACAATTGAAATCACAGAGAAAGTGCATAATCTGTTTTGCGAAACCTACGGTTAAGTTCGCTATTGTTGGTAATTAGGCATTGAAACCCGGCATCTGGATTCTTTTCTATTTTCCGCTGTAATTGCTATTGTTCTCGAAAGAGAAACACACAGCGGTCTGCGAAGCACACTTTGTTCGTTTTTTTGCTTTCACATGTTCTGGGATCCAGAACCAGCAAAATGCGCTCCGATAATAATTGAAATTCATCATTTAAGAGAAAGAGAAGCTGAACGAGATTGCAACGCATGCCATGCCAGCAGGACACACACCGATTCGAGGAAGTGAAGGTAGTAGGGCATAAGTAAAAATCGATCAAAACCAATACTAGAGGGCAGAAGATGCAAAACGAGTTAAGGCTACAGCTTTCCATTAATGTGCTGTTTTAAGCACATGGCCACCGGTGGAAGTATTGCGAAATCCAAACCCCGGAACATGGCCCTTTCCCCCTTCGCACACAGAGCAGCAGCAGCAGCAGTGGCAGCAGAAGAAGAAAGAGAACAGGCATTGAACGGAACAGAGGGCACCTACAATATTCTGCGGAAATGGGAAAATGGAATAATTGGGGGTATACGGGAGGCGCTATTTAATAAAATTTAATTACTATTTCTCAATCTCTCCCATCTCTTTATTCATCAAAATGGACGAAAATCAACGGCGGTTGCCGGTGTTCCGGCGCTCCTCTCGATACATTTCCGATCCCTTGCGGGCCAATTGATCGGCTCGTTCGTTACCCACGATACCACTGTGCGCATCGACGTGGTTCCACTTGATCGACATGTTGCCGGTGTTCATCTCGCGATCCAGCTCCATGAAGTCAGCCTTGTTCTTTACCGGTCCTCCGCTGGCCAACGTCCAATCGCGGTTCTTCCAGCCCGGCATCCATTGCGTGGTGGCATCGATCAAGAACTTGGAATCCGTGTTGATAGCTAGCCGTTCCACGCCTTGCTCCCGGGCCAGACGAATAGCCGTCGAAGCGGCCTGAATTTCGCCGCAATTGTTAGTCGCCCGTCCGCTGACCGGTTTTGAGGTGTTTCTGCGAACATGGAAATGTGGGATACCAACAGAAGTCCTGATGGAGTCCTTTCCAAAAAAAAAAACCTCTGACAATGGTACTTACAGCGCGTGACCCTCGTCAAAGTAAACGCCCAAACCGGCGGCCGCATTCGGCTTTCCATTGCCCTCACACGAACCGTCGGTGTACACGTGCACATAGCCATCCTGATCCTGCTGGAAGGAGTGCTTGCCGTACCTGGCCATCTTAAGCACCGGCTTTGGTTTGGACTCACGAACGATCGCTTTCCTCTGTTTTTTGCTCAACGGTTGATCAGCAGCGGTTCCGCGATCCTCGATCGGTGGCAAACTTCGCTTTGTGCTCGATGTAGTAAACTGCCGCACAGATCCGCCTCCTTGAACAAACTCTTTGGCCTCAGTTTGCGTCGCGAACTTTTTATACCGGGCGCCCGTGAATCCTTTGACCTGCGCCTCGCATTCCGGCCTTCAACGGTGAAGTTAAGAAGAGTTCATCAACGGTTATGAAGGGTTCAAATAACTATGGGATTTTGCCTGCACTTACCAAGTGTTGTATATGCCCACCGCACGACCCTTGGCTACCGCGTAGAACGGCATTCTTCGAGGTAGCACAGCAAGCCACCGGCCAACAATCATTCGCCGAGCCGCCCCAGGATCGCCTTTCTTCCCAAAGGATTAAAGCAAAGGACATTCAGCGCCTATTTTATCAATTTCTTGCATCAATCAATGCCCAAAACAAAACAAACTGGCAGAGTGGTACAGTGCGACCGCGATCAGCACTAAAAAAAGGGGAAGATGTGTAATGAAATACCTGAGCGGGCGAAAATTTTTACAGCTGCTTATGTTAACAACTGAAACGAAGAAAAACGAGTAATAATAACTTGCCATTGTAAATTTAAAAATTGATTTTTATTGCGCCGCCCTTTGGTAACGGCGGCCAGAATGTGTCACCCTGTGCCTGGTGCGTGCGGGGTTTCAAAACGAGTAGAACCGGTAGGGTTTTTGAATTTACGAATTCCGAAGATTTTTCCGAAGAGATTCCGAGGAAAAAATGTTTTTTTATATATTTAACGCAAAGCATTTTATTGTGCTTTTTAAATATTACATCTTCTAATTCATTTTCACATATTCGCAGACTTCTGTTAGAGATGCATTCGTTTCAAGAGAACAAAATTCAACGTGTTCTATATATCATTACTAAGCGAAAAGTTACGTCGGTTATACCTCCATCAATGTCTTTTTTTAATTTCCTTCCATGAAATGTTCAATGTCAATCCGACATTCTACATCGTTGGGGAATTGTGGATGATCCAAGATGAATCGGTACCTGCAACCGAAAATACAACAATTTGATATGACAAACAATGATGTTATTATTTAGCAACTTACAGTTCTTTTCGATGTCCTTGGGGCAGTTTTAGCGACCATGGTTTGATGCTTTTCATAACCTTGGAAAAGAGAGAACTTTTATTTCCATCGCTTTGCATATCGTTCAGACCTAGCAAAAGTTTGGCGATGGAACGAAGAATTCCGAATGAATAAGCGCTGGAACTCTCTTCCGGTAAACATTTTAGCTGAAATTCGTGAACCTTTTTGATGAAAACCTAAATACACAAGTGAACCGGTGGTAGATCAAAGATAAATATTACAACAAAATAGTAATATACTAGAAGCATACCTTTCCTCTGGTAATGTTGCCCCGGGTCAGAAAACAGTTAAGGTACGCGAGGCCTATGACTTCGTTGTAGTGATTGTTGACTGCAGCATGAAATATGGTCAGCAGCAGTTGCTCAAGTTCAGTTTCGAATTCTTTTTCTCGACCGTAGTGCCACAGAACGTGGCTTGGGCCCATTGAATGGGGCAGGCTTCTGTGCAAACCGTACATTGCGATGTACTTGCCCAGTACATTTTTCCTCTGTGATAGCAGTGTTTTGAATGTATCTGCAATGAAAAAAAATTCCATCATGCTGCAGGATCAACGATCTTCGGTTTACTAGTAGCCGTCAATCCGATACTAACCGGGATCAGTATTATTGAAAACGTGCCATTCGACCGCTTTTCCCAGCGTATCTAACAGTGTCTCTTCTACCTGAAATTCGATGTTTTCTATCCCGGACATCTGATGGAGCTGTGAGGCAGGTTGCAGCAGAATCACCAGATCACAAAAAGCAACGATCAGATGTATCGCTCCACTGAACTCCAGGTCATTCACCGTTTGAATTCGCGAAACTAGTTCCGACATCAGAGTCCCTACTCGACGACCTATCACTCGTTCTGTCATAGCCGAAGGAAACATAGTAGGATTCTCTAGCCAATGATTCACGAGGACATAGAGAGTGTTTTTGTAGAGACGGAAGAATATCATCTCCCCTTCGATACTCAGATCCATTTTCTCGAGCAACCGAAGATCATTGGCCAAGTATTCGGCTAGCGTGTCGATATCAAGTGAAAAACTGTTAATTTCCATCAACACGCACAAGCGCGTAATGGTGGCGTCATAGGCATTCATGAGATCTTTGTCGATTCCCTGTTATTCGAGAAGGAGAAAAGTATAAAGATGAAAATTGTACTCCGTGTCATTCAATAACCAAAAGTGACTTACCAAGTTGTAGCGTTTTAGACGGCTTCGTACATGGAAGAAGAAGGTAATGTAGTCATCCGTCAACTTCTGCCAGATCTCCTCAGAGATGTACATGATCCGATCGTAGCGATAGATTGTAGCAAGAGTGTGGTACAGTACGGAATACGAGGAACAGTCAAGAGCAATTGGTAACAGCGTTTTGTAAAATACTTCCACACAAAACGCCTCACAATTCATCCCGCACATGCCATAGCATTCATTGTACTCCGGTTGTAACGGATTCAAGAGCAACACAAAGTGTTCCGGATAAGCCGAAATGTCGCGCAAGCTCTTTGGATAGCTTGCGATGAAGCTCTGCATGCGTTCCCGAATACGGCCCCACCGAGTTCCCAGCGTATTGCGGTTTGGATCAGGTGATATCTTTTCTTTAATATCGTCGACCAGCATCCCGTGACAGTGCGTGATCGTATGCACAACGCACTTTGCGAGGAACGTGTCCACTGATATGTCCAAGCTCATCAGCAACTGGAAGAGAGCGTTGAAACGCCGAAAGAACCCTTTGACCCACAGCTTCTCGATTAGCCTATCCAATGTGGCGATTGGTAGTTCATGCACTTGGAACACTTGGAGCAGATCCACTAGCATCTTGCATTCCAGCTCATCCGCGGGAGTGATCGTAGTGTAGTACAACGTGAGCAAGTCGATCGATGCATTGACCACCGGTTCTTCGGTGGCTGTGAAAATTCTGTACGCAATCTTTGTTGCCACTTCTTCGGCGAATGCTTGGGTGCCAATTTGCCTAAAATAAAAAAAATTAAATTAAGAATTAAGAAAGGTTATTGTTTAAGAAAGATATTAAATTAAGACAGGTTAGATGTTCTGTCATGACAACTCACTTTTGTGTTTTTAAAAGTAGATTAAGGACAGATAGTTCTAGCTGCTTGTAAGCATACATCACTCGCACAAGCAGGTCCGCCTCGGAAAGTATGAAAAGGGCCACTCGATTTTGTAGTTCCTCATCCGCCGTGTCATTTGCTAGGAGGTTCTTGAGACATTGCAGCACGATCAGAATGGCCTTTTTACATTTCACCTTCATAATATCGGCCAGAATTTCTAGCTCGTTGTAGTGCAATACGATTTGGTTCGAAAACGTATTGAGCAGGCGACAGAACCGTTCTGTGAGTGGTACACAGAGCTGTTCGAAGCTTAACCCGGCGCGGCAGCACCGGAACAGCGAAATACAGATCTCGTCTAAGTACCGCTGCTTTCGCTGCAACAACTGCTGGCGTTCACGGTCGCGTATAGCGATAGCTCGCTCCAAGTCGCCTAGCAGCGTGCGTTGTGCTGCGCAGAGATACTCCAGCTGGATGCTACCGATAAACGCACCGACCATTACGCACTCGTCCTGCTTGCTGGCGCAGAAAGCGAGCGTCACAGTGATCATCATGTTAATCCAGTCATTGTTGGCGAGCAGCTCGTTGCAGGGGCGGACGAAAAGGTGACGGCAAAACTCATCGATGTTGGCGACTTGTTCCGAGTTTTTTAGAAAATTATGAGCCTCAAAGGGCTGAAAAGATGGCGCGAGTTTTTCCATGAGTTCGCACGGGCAAGGGGAAAACAAATCTTACCGCTTTTGTAATCCGCTCTTCTTCTAGGTCGCGTGCATTCTGACTCAACAGTGCAGTATCTTCTGTACGAAGCACATACTTAAAACCGGACATGTCCACCAGAAGCTGTAGTACGTTCATCATCTGGTCCGGGCTGGACAGCGCACTCCATCTTTGGTAAACTTGCTGCAAACATCACGAAGGAAAAGCGAAACTTTGAATAATTTTTGCAGGGTTTACAAGGTTAAAAACTGGATTATAACCTGTCCACTCGACGTTCGCAGTTGTTCGTAGAGAGGGTTATCCATGTTTTCCGGATCACCGATGATTTCCGGAATTCGAGCGCTATTTGAGCCGAGAAAAGTAGATGAATAAATGGCCCAATATTTGCTAACCGGGCATTACAGGGTTGCATTTTACCTCGGGAGGTTGTTATCAAACGCGTTTTTCCTAGTCCAGCTAGCCAAACTCAAGCTTTTCCAGCAAATTTTCCACGCACCGAAATTGTTTTCCGGAAGGTCTACTTTTCTAGGAAAAAAATAACCGGTTAAGAACCGTTTCAACCGCCAAAAATCGAAGCGTTAGGCCAAGTCCACATCGTGCGAGAAAGAGGAGTTTATTTTTTTGCATTTTAACCAGTTTGTCCGTAAAAATGGTGTTTTATTGCGATAGCACGACACTATTTTCTAGATTGTTTTATTAATTAATGTTACGCATCGGTTCCTGTAAAATGTGGTCGCAAAAAAGTTGGAAAAATAGCTCTTTCGCTAATTCGTGCCGTTGCTGTCGCGCATGATGTGGATCGTTGGCGGCCCGAATTGATCGTGGGTGGTCTTTGCTTGGCGTGCGCGATCTTCAGAAAAAAACAAAAAAATAAAAGAAGAAAAGAACGCCGCCCGTGTTTCCTTGCGGAGCAAAACCCGCATTTTGTGAAATGTAGCGAACAAAAGCTGGAAAACAATCTCCGTCTCAGCGTGTTTCTGTTGCTGGAAGAAGCGAATCGATTGTAATTCGTGTTGGCGAAAGTAAAACCCTCGAAATCGTTACAAACGCACCAGCAGAGTTCCGATTGTTGTTCCTGAACAGCGATCGCGGCGATCGTTCCGCTAATCAAATCGATTAGTATGCGACTCAGGAAAGGCAAGCGATAACGATTCGCTGATGCGGTAAGTAATCCTGTCGCAGTACGCATTCCAGCGGCGGCCAGCAGCAACAACGACCTCAGCTGCCCGTTTCGTCTTCTTCGGGTACGGAAAATTGGGGTCCACATAAGGTACGTGAAACGGTTTTGCTGTTGCAGTCGGGGTAACTATTTAATAGAAATGTTTCTTTTTCGGCGATCTTGCGACATCAAACAGATCGTTACCCTAGGCTAAAATGATGCGCTTCTGGATGCTGATGGTTCTCGGCTCTTTCGTAGCCCTGGCCAAGGGGAAAGAGTTTAATCCTACGACGAACCTCATCACACCGGAAACGTTCCGACCGATGCTGGAACCGATCAACGGCACGCACAACTATCGCATGCACGGCAAGAAGGGTAAGGACGACAAGACGTGGTTTGATGGTCGCGAGATGCGCTACATTTATTGTGTTCGGCCGGCTAAATGTCAACCGATACGCCACAAGTCCTGCCTCGGCGCTACGCTCCCATACTCCTCGATCAGTCTCGATCTGAGCGACTCGTACAGCCAGGAGGAGGTGCACGACAAGCTATACCAGTACAACGCCCTGCGCCATGTGCCCAAGTGTTGGGCGGTCATACAGCCGTTCCTCTGTGCCGTCTTTACACCCAAGTGTGAAAAGATCAATGGACAAGAGATGGTTTATCTGCCGTCGCTCGAGATGTGTCGGATTACGCTCGAACCTTGCCGCATCCTGTACAATACTAGCTTCTTTCCGGCGTTTCTGCGCTGCAACGAGACGCTATACCCTTCAAAATGCAACAACGATGTGCGGGAAGAGATGAAATTTAATGCTACCGGACAGTGTCTGAAGCCGCTGGTTGCGGCCGATCTACCAGCCAACTACTACAAGGGTAAGACACCGAAAACTAATGCGGAAGTCACGTGAAATTGATTGGACGCTTCGTCTTTTGATTTGTAAAATCCACAGATGTCGATGGTTGCGGGTTGCAGTGCAAAGATCCGCTTTACTCCGACGACGAACATCGCCAGATACACAAACTGATCGCGTGGGGAGCGGGCGTGTGTCTCACGTTTAACTTCTTCACACTGGCAACGTTCGCGATCGATTGGCATAATGCCAACAAGTATCCTGCGTTGGTGATATTTTACATCAACTTTTGCTTCGCCATTTCCTGCCTCGGGTATGGTGCTTACATGGGGAGGACTTCGAGGAAACGTGCTCATTGCGATCCTTTTCTTACAGATGGTTGGCCCAATTTACACCCGGCGGACGGGAGGATATTGTGTGCCGGAAGGATGGTACGCTGCGTACGTCGGAACCGAGTGCCGGGGAGAATCTGTCCTGCATAGTGGTGTTCATTCTGGTGTACTACTTCCTTATAGCGGCGATGGTATGGTTCGTCATCTTCACCTACGTGTGGCACATGAGCTTCAAGGCCATCGGCAAGATACAGGATCGTATCGATAAGAAGGGCTCCTACTTCCATCTAATCGCCTGGTCACTACCGCTCGTCCTTACGATTACCATAATGGCGTTGAGCGAAATCGATGGCAACAGTACGGTCGGTATCTGTTTCGTCGGTTATCTGAACCACCCGATCCGGGCCGGTTTGCTGCTAGGGCCGGTCTGTTGTGTGCTGCTGGTCGGTGGCTACTTCCTTGGCCGTGGACTCCTCACTCTGATCCGGTTGCGTATCTCCAGCAAGGAAATCATTTCTGCCCGAGCCAGCCGCAAGATCCACCAGACGATCGTACGGATGGGCATCTGTACGACGTTTATCTTCGTGTTTATCGTTGCGACCGTCGTCTGCCATGCGTACGAGTTCCGACACAGTGCTTCATGGGCGACAGCGCTACGCGACTACATTGTCTGCCAAATCGAGACCTCTTTCACCGACGATCTGTTGGGAGGATCCGGGGGATGCCGCATCATACACCGACCGAGTGTGGCCATTTTGCAGGTGCATCTACTGTGCCTGTTCGCATCGGGCATCGTGATGTCGTCCTGGGTATGGACCAACTCAACGCTGGAATCGTGGGGTCGGTATTTTCGGCGTCGCTTCGGTACCGACACGGACGAACCGGTGAAGCTGCAGAAACATAAGGTGATTGCGCAGGCCTTCGCGAAGCGAAAAGAGTTCCAAAACCAGGGCCGCCTGTCGATATCGTTCCACAATTCGCACACCGATCCGGTTGGGCTGAAGTTTGACATCAACTCCGCGATTGGTAGTCACGATTTTAGCTCCACCTGGGCCAACAACTTGCCACGGTTCGTGAACCGGCGCTGTGCGCTGACGGGAGCGGCCACCAGTTCCGCCAGCCACGATCCGCGGAAGAACTCGGTCGATTCGGAGATCAGTTTTAGCGTGCGGCATGTGTCGGTGGAATCGCGGCGTAATTCCATCGACTCGCAGGTTTCCGTAAAGATTGCGGAAGTGAAAACAAAAGTGGCAAGCCGCAGCACCCGCGGAACGGTTAGTGGAGCAGGAGCGAGTGGCAAACACCATCATCATCATCACAAGGCCACCCGTTCCAGCCGACGGCGTGATTTCGGAAGCGCCGGTGGTGGTGGTGGCGGTGTGGGCCGCCGATACAGTCGTAAGGAGAGTAGCACTTCGGTGGAATCGCAGATTATTACAGCGGCCTTGCACCAGCAGAAGGTGGCCGGTAGCAGTCATCGAGGAAGGCATTCGGGAATGGGAACCACCGGTGCTGGAAACATGCAACGGCGAACGGGGATCGGTGCTCTAGATGCAGAGCAGATCAACGATTTGATTGCGAACGGAAAATTGTTGCTTCCATTTTTAGCTCAGCAAGGATTGACTACGTCAGAGGATGATAATGCATCGGTTGGTTCATTCAAGCTGCACGATTCCCGGTTCGACATCATTCTCAAGCAGATTGAAAGCGGTGGCCATTCGCACGCAGATGCCAGTTTAGTTGGTGGGCGAAATGATGGTGTGAGCAGTGGGGTTCCAGGCACTGGCGTTAGTGGCGGATGTCGTATTGAGGAATACCGGAGTACTGATGATGATGAAGATTCGGAAGACGACGACGACGACGACGACGATGTGGACGATCTGAAAGCGGAACGGAAGGCAATGTTAAACACGGGAAGAACCATGGCCGGAATGCGACCAATAGCAGCCTCATCGATTGGACGCGAGGCAGAAACGTCCATTACACATAGCAGGGCGGCAGCTGTGGACGTAGCGTGTGGCGATAGTAGCGGTAACGGGGCACTACGCAGCAGTAAAGACGGCCTTACAACGACGGGTCGTACGAGCAAAAGCACCATAACCAAAGGCAGTAGTGGCCGCAGTCGAAAGGGCGGGGGCACAACCGGTAGCTCGCGACATGGAACGCTGCGTAAGTCACAGCTGCACCATCATCACAACCCTCATCATCCTGTCCGTACTACATCGATGCGCAAGGAGCGCGAAAAGAAGGAGAAAGCGCGTGCGGCGGCAGCTCGTGCCAGTGTCGTGGATCGCGATAAAGAGCTCGAGCTATTAGAACGAGTAACAGGGCCGGATCGGGCGACGGGGACGGGGACGGGAACATCAACGACGAATGATCCGCTGTACGATTTTAATGATTCTTCGTTCACCTCGTACTGTTCCGAACTATCGCCGCTGAATGTGAACAGTTCGTATTCGGGAGTTTCGATCGCAAAGACGAATTCTCGAAATTCGAAGCGCAGCTGTGACGTTGGTATCCAGACGAACGCCCACGAGATTGCCACCCAAACGATGTCATCGTTCGAGTTTAGCGAGAAAGCGCTCAAGAACGAAGAGAATGAAGATATCTACACGGAGAACCATCAGCTGTTGCCGAAACTGTTGCAGCCAGCTATTACGATGCCGGCTACCAACACCGTCGGTCGAAAGCATCGCGATGTCTGTGAAACGGGCATGAGCGATGCCGAAAAGCTTAAAATGCTCCTACTACCATCGAAATAACGGTCGGATCAAGCCATAAAGTGATCAGCGAGAGCATGATCAATAAGCAAAGCAACTAGACACTAAGTGAAGTATGAACAGTAATCTCCCATGTGCCTTTAAGCAAAGGATTCGGAAGCATTTAAGATATCATTGTATTAGATGTTAGTATATCTAGCGTCTCTTTATGTGCATTTCATGGCGGATAGTATACGTAGTGACGGCGGTGTCGCCAGTGAAAGTCTACTCAATTGTAGGAGCCGTACGGTATCATCTCACTCCGCCTGGCCAAAACATACTCATAATAGAAGACTGATGAAACAAGGGCAGCAACACTCAAACGAGGCAGCTTTATCCTCAAACGACAGATAAAACCTTCTCAGTGTCATTAATCGAACAAACTGGAGTGCTTCCATGGTTAAGGGGAAGAAGGTTCACGAACAACGATTTATACAAGACTAGCTCGTACAGTCCAAATCTAAAATACCGTATTTTACTTCCTGTTTTTTTGGGAATTCTTTTTTAACCCTACCTTTGTTGTTCCTGCTCTACGCCAAACTGAACAGAGCAGCAAATGGGAAGACGACGATGTTTTGGGTGCATCCCCATGGCTTAGTGTAAACTTAAGATATAGTTGTAGATTGGAAGAAGATGGTTTCTTTCGTGGTCTTAAATTTCAATAAACAAAACCAACATTAGTACGAGCTTCATGGTTTGGTCGGAATCTAATATTTATATCATTTCGCTATCTACGGATCGTGTATGTGGCGACAAAGATTACAGCTAGAATATTACACTCACATAACGTAGTACATCTAGATACAATGATTACAATGTAATGTAGGCTGTAGAGCAATCGGAACCAAAAGATCTTTTTCTTTCTCGTGAAAATTTTCCCCCCCTTTTGCCTGTTAGAACACTATCAATCAAGGCTTTACGTTAATTTCAGACAGCTTATCTATAGCGATTTGCGATCCTTTTGAGATACCGTCTCTCAGCCCTGTAAATAGTTAGCTAAAAGAAAACAAAACCTGCACCTCCACCTACACCTACACCTACATAAAGTTGTATGTTCCCTTTCCGTAGCTGTTTGGACCAAGTATGAATGCGCGCATCGAAATTGGAATAAATGGTGCGTTTTAGCTTAGAGGTACACGAAGCCACGCCGGTACCGACTTACAACTGTGCTGCGAGACGTTCAAAATAGACGAAGGATATAAATGCACATCTAAATGACGATGATTAAAAATTGTATTATCCCAACGCTACGTACAGGTTTTTTTCAGCTTTGGATTTGAGTATGCACACATATCGAAGGTGAATCTGAATGAAAATTAGTTATCGCGTGGGCTCTATAAAATGTTGCATTTACCATTTATCAACGGATTAACAGGCTTTATAGCTCAGTGCACGCCATTAATTGTTCATAATTGATATCGTTATCATTTCCCTAAATGCCTTTAAGTGGTTTACTGTGCTTTGGTCGACTTTAAATGAATATTGAGCCTTGTAATCACTTTTTGTGACACGAGGAGGCATTTTTCTAATATCTGTTTGCTGCTTCCAGTGAAATATCATCGCTTTGGTGTGAGAGCCTCTCCGTGACTGTCTGTGCTGCACCGTGAGCCAGGGTTCAAATGGTAGCATTCTGAACTACCTTTCTTTTTTCTTCCCTTCTGCTAAGGGTGATGCTACTAAACGGAAACACGTGTTTGGTCTAAGTTTGCAGTCACTACACAATGTCCATAAATGCTTGCTGTTCGGTTGGGTTTTCAGAGGACGTGGTTTCTGGTGGACGTGGCACCGTGGCGTACAAAGAAAGAGATAAGAACGAAACTGAGTTTAAAGCTAGAAACCAACCACAAATCATCCGCAAACATTCATACCCATGCATATTTGTAATATCATGACTACACTACACACAACACGTACAGGATGATATAGATCCACTCCGCGTATCCACTCTTAAGTAGTAGTCCACTTGGGAATAGGGATGCACGGTATTAGGCAAAGTTTGAGTTTAATTCAAAATCAGAATGAAATAAATGAAGGTTAGTGCTCTGTAGTAGACGAGCAACAGAGATGAGCATTTTGACCCAACGACACACAGCACGCGCACACAGCAAACACACAGCACACTCGCGCTCGTCGCTTGTCGCGATTAGCGACGAGGCAATGAATAAGCCGCCTGCTCGGATTTGATTTGATTCCTTCCATAGGAATCATATTCATGCATCTGAATCCAGCCAAATCTCCCCACTATCACGCACGCACAAAACGAAAGCCCTTCTTTAGTAGGCGCTTCTTAATTGGACTTCTTACTCGCACCACCCGCCGAGGTTGCGCTCTTCAGCTGCTTAAGTTCCTTCGTCCAGATGAGATTGTTGAAGAATTCACCGAGCAAATACAGTCCAACGCAGAAGGCCAGCGAAACAGCGAAGAAAGCGATACGCTGCGGCATGTTCAGTACCTCCAGCACCGGGTACACCCAGATGCCTCCGAAGTGATGGATGACGTGCAACCAGCCCAGATAGGCCGACATGAAGATACCGAGCCCGGTGAGGCCGGCGCGGCGCGATGGATACTGCCGGAAGCTGGTGCAAATCTCCAGCACCATGAAGATGACGATATTGGTGTGCATGACGTGATTCAACCAGCTGGAAAAGGGAGTGTCAGAAACATTATACAAAATCGGTATCGTTTCTAGCGGCATACCGCACCACCCTTACCCGGGAAAGACGGCATCGAGTGCTTTCGGAAAGACAAGTTCCCGGTCGATGGCCATCAATGTCCAGAAGGTGACGCCAACATTCAACGCTACCGGGAAGGCGAACGCAGCTAGAGTGTAATCTTTCACCTTGCGTATCAGTGGCATCCGCTTGGGGGCCACTTCGTTTGTACCGATGAAATCGTTCAGCAGACAAATCGTAAAATAGACCGCTTGCAGTATCTGTAAAGAGGAAAAATGGAATGAAATAGGTATTACACTTCTTCACTAAGGGTATCACGGTAAACGCGAGCGTTTGGTGCCCCTCCGGAATCACCTACCGCATCCCACACGGTAAGGAACTTAAGCTTTCCACCAAAATCCCCCCCGGGGGCCCGTCTCATCTCCGGCGGAAAGTGTACGTATCGAAAGTCGTAGTAAATCGCGTACGAGAACTGCACGGCGGCGATGAAGTGCATCAGGGTCCGCAGCGCCCCGTACGCACCGCGCTGATAACCATCGTTGCTCTTGGCCACTTTTCCCATATTCCTCCCAGGTGCGAGATGTAGTAAATCGTGCTGAAACTGCTCAAGTTGTTCCGGGTTGCCCAGACACCACTCAATCACAAGAGCTGCGGTTGCCGTTTGAGCCTGGCGCTGCTGCGGAACCGGCGGTTTGCGATAACACGGGGCAGCACGGTGCGATGACCGAGCAGTTCTTCCACTTGCGCGAGCGAACCTGATTTGGCGGACCAATAAATGTTATCTCGTGGCACTTGTGCAAGGAGGGGAAGCAGAATCTCGCGTGGACTTTGCCCGGATCGTCGCCAACTATTTTCGTAGTATTAAAAAACTCGCTCAAAATCAAAACAAATGCTGGAGTTCGCTTTTGACAGTTATGTTGTGGGTGGCAAAGGGGGAGGAGAACGGGGAAAAAGTGGAGTTTGCGCAATCTAGTGATACTCGTCGTCGGTTTTACTGTGATAAAGAGTGAGGATTATCGGTATCCCATAATCCACCTATTCGAATAGTAAGTGGACAGCTGAATCTGATCGCCCCCAGGGAGGTATGTTCGATTTAGACCTCTTCGATTAACCCCGCACTATCTCGTGCGCGGAACGCGGAGTGCATCCGATGATGCAAATGCACTTATCAAAGTTCATTGAACTATCTCTTCCTCTATCTGCTCCTTGGGATTTCTTTGTCCTCAAGAAGGATGCAAAACATGGGAATGGTTGGTTCTATCCCGGCGAATAAAGTCCATCGAGCGGATGATGCGAATCTAGTGTTTCGCATGAGTGGACTCGAATGATATTTTTAGCAGATTGCGTGCTCCCCATCTCCCACATCATCATTTCGTTACTTCTCACATTGGATTTGTCTAAAGTGCGACACTACAAATGCTCATTTATCGTGTAAAATTTGGCTCAATACTCATATTAGTAGGTAAACAAGCGCTCCGGTATAGGATTGTCCAGGAAAGTCGTTCTCTGTCCCACTTATCCTGCACTGAGGACCAGCGCGATCGCAGGGCACCATGGAAAATGATAGGTTTTCCCAGAGCCCACACCCTTCCTCCATCCATTTGCATACCAGCTACTCTGTTTACTTTGGTGTTCAATTTCAGGAGGTTTGAGCGAAAGGAACAACATCATCTCTTTTACGACATGATGCTGTGCTGCTCGACGGCTCTTGCGCTGGCGAAAGTGGAAAATGTTGCCTCCTGCCACCACCAACGCTTGCCAGCAGCGATCTACGCACCAGCAAACATTTTATTGAAGTCCATAAACCAACAACCCACGTTCTCCTCTTTCGCCGGTCGAGGATCGCGAATCGCCTCCCCAGCAGGCGTCCGTCCTCCAGCACATACCACCACGACAGCTGGAGTATTAGTAGCTAGCATATGGTTACTATCACCCGTCTGGCCGGGGGAGAACAGGTTGTTTTTCCTACCATTAGCTACCGTCCGTCTGCCGGCTCGGCCCTACACCCTATGACTTTGGCGATTTTCCCGGGATCTCATTCTGGAAAGTGGATATGGAGATGATATTTGAGATGACAGTTTATGTAAACGTTTAATTGATGGTCAGTTGCTAGCGCGTGAGCTGCTGGCACCATTACCATTTGCCTACATATACTGTTGTGCATTGTCAGCAAACATGACCGGATGTTTAGCGGCGTACCGAAATAATAATACGACCACCGGTGTGAAGTTGACCAAGACGTTAATCGTTGCACATTAGGTGATCCACTTAGATATATCCGGATGCAGATGCATTTCTTCGAGGCACAACGCAAAAACTGTTACTATATCGCGTTCAAGAAGAACGTGTGTGATTAAATATGAAATTTGAAATTCAATACCAAATTATAAATCACATTTTAGTATAATGTTTTCTGTATAATCCATAGAAAGCTAATAAAATGTATGTTTTCGATAAGTGCTTTAACACCGAATCATATAAGTATTTTGATATAGGCTTAGTGACCTTCTTATCCCTGACGGAGGATTTCTACACAGCAAAAAGTGTGAAGGATATTCCTCACAGTAAAACAAAATGTTGTCACTACTACTACGGTTACTAGTGTACCCATTATAATGTCGAATTCCAGAGAATACCGTACCCAGACTATGTGTATCCATGTCAGTCACGAGAAATGACGTCATGTTAAACTATCCGGTAATGATGGTCCAGCCATGTATGTCCAGGCTGAAGTAGGGTCATTGCATGCTCTCCATTGCTGTCGCTATGCTTTCCGTGGTTCCAAAACAGCACGAGAGAGTATTAATTGAATTGCTAGCACTCCATAGCAGTGGCCCGTGCTAGACCGTGATGACACCCGGCTGATGAACCAATTAACTCACCAACGGTGAGTGTGACAAAACTGCGGGGATGCCCTGCCTGCCAGCCTGGCGGCATTCCGTACGGTTCCCATGAACAAATGCAGAAGCCGGCAAAGTTGCGGGCATGGCATGTGGCTTTACGTAAGTTCGACCACGATGCGACCCATTTGCTACCAAGCCGGTCGGACAAGTGATTGTACGATTTCTTACGTTGGCCTTACGGTACAACTACCCGAACAAAGCATCTGTCCAAGCAAATGTGTATCGATTTTACTTTGGAGAAGCTCTAGCCGGTCGTTTCTAGTTGTTCCATTGTTTGAATGCACGCGACAGTTGGGGGGGATGTCAGCCGGCGACCTTTAACGATGGCCTCGAGTATGCAGTCATCGTAATTTGGTCCAAAGGTTGGATTGGTTTAATTTGGTCGAATGATTGCTACCGACATCAACAAGAGGTTATTCAATAAAATCGAAGTCAATACAAGGCACATGACTTAACCGTCCCCTCTGAAAGAGGAACGGTTAGTTCTTCATCCTTTTGTTGTATGTAAAGACTCACATCAACCGTTATTTCTTGGCCGTTATTTAGCAAGGGATAGAAGTAACAAACGGTGTCAATGCCGCTAGATGCCGCTAGACAGCTATAAATTTTGAGGCAAACAAACAGCCTCCATAATCTGCCGGTTGTTGTGAGTGTTCGCGTATCGTGATGAGAGGTTGATGAGTGGAAAGGTGGCCCCGGGACTTTCTTTTACCATAGTGTTCGAAGCGAATAGCACGTGCCCTGATCGGGAGAAATAGCTATCAATTCTGATAAACGGTAATTCAATCGGTGGAGTGAAGTTAAGTGAATTTAGAGCGACTTGATTGGTTGGACTACGATTAGGAATCGACGGACTCCCATTGTAAGTATTTGTAAGTATAAACGTAATATATCGCAATTCACATAATAATCACCAGAAACCCATATTAACAATACTTAATATGGACAACATAAAGCTGAACTTTCGAAATAGTTTTTTTTCATCACATTAATAAATTAATAAATTTTACGCATAATCGTACTTAAGTATGCTGGAAACATGTGCAAACGGTAAAACATGATACAGCGTTTTTCGACAGCAACATAATGAAGTCATTCACTTTGCCAACTGTGGCATTGAGGCATATATTGCCTAATTTAGGTTGGCAGTGGTATATTCCAGCGGAACAAGAATGAGCTTGACTCAGGGCCTGAAACTGGAAGGGCAAACAAAGATAAAACGTGCAATGCGAGCATCTCCCCAGTAGCAGACATCTGTCGTCATCAGCGGGGGCGATGCTGAGTGCGTCAAAATTATATCCACAATCCCAACTCTTATCTCGAGTGATAAAAGTACACTTTTGAAATCGTTTATTTCGACGCGCTAGTGGGTTCATCGCAATGGCGAATTTATGTTTAAAATATTTGTCTTCCACTACACTATTATTTTTTACATATATAAAAACGGGCCGTATTTTTTTCCACTACGTAATTTAATATTGCTAAACTAAAATAAATCTTTTTATTTTCGTAAAAAAGGATCAAAATTGCATACTGCTTGTTAATAGATTCAACAAGCAATATACAATTACGATCCTTTTTGTATAGATTCCCGGAATATTTGCATTGTAGATGTTGGTACGTTATTTTCATACTGCTTTATAAATTAGTTTTAATTGGAATGTAATAGGCATTATTATTGCATTCTAATAGTTTGATATAAACGAAGATATTTTGCTTATTATTATGATTTGTGAACTGTCTACAACAACAATAGCCAACTCAACTGAAATATAAAATAATCTGATGGTTTAGCTTCCTTTGCATAAGTTATCAATAGTAATCAATAATAACCTATGGAATCTGCAACATTGGCGTGCTTTTCTTCCCACCTAATGACCAGCTGCCAGGCGGCTCCATTGCTCCAGGTGGCTGCGGTGAAGATCCGTGGGTTTTTTTGCTACCACTTTAGATCCTTCTTGTACCAACACTCGTCAGCTCGTTACCAGCAGCGAGATAATCGCAATCCGCTTCTCAAATTTCACACCCTTCCCTATCCTTTGCTCCTTCTACATGCCCCACTCCTCCTGTTGCCGGCTTTCATGATCGTTGTTTATGTTAACTTTTATTTTTAACAAATTACGCACATTTTATCATTTTATTTCCTCAACCCCTACCTCCGCGCGAATGTGCGAATGCGTAACAGTACTCCTCGCTTAGGGTAAGGTAGGTGCAGCGGGAAAATGGCAATGAAAACAAACTCTGGAAATTACCATCCTCGGCATATAGAGCGAGGAGGTCGGTCGCATTTCGGTGGCTTAGAGTAGTGTTTTCGGTTTTTATCTCATCCGCTTCTCGCTCGGGAAGCTGGAAGCTATAAATCTCTGCCGCTTTATTGATCCGGTCGTACAAACGAGACGGATACCATGGGAGTTGTTGGTTTAATCACACATACGATACGGTTAATAATATATCATACCATCTTCCATCTTTTGCATCTTTTGCTAAACATATTAGCAAAAAAAACATATTCCAAAAAAACATCTTTTGCTAAACATATTAGCAAAATCAATCGTTTGCGATGAAACACTAACAAAGCGTCACCCGAACGAGCATGTTTCTGGCCTCTCGGTACACACACCAAAAACATTCGAGTTGAAATAGTATCCCTTTTGTAGTCGGTACTGAACGGAGCACCCGGTCCAGCGCGTTTGAGTTATGATGATTGCCGGTTTGCCATAGCTGGAACATGTTTCTGACACCGACGCAAAATTTGCAGACTAAGCGGAGTGCGTATCTGCGAGATGTGAATTTGTTTTGTTTCAGTTGGCCTTGGGAAATGTATATTTTTGCGCCAGTCGGGTTGGCGAAAGTATTATTGATTAAACATTGTAAATCCAGCTGCTCCTTAATGAGATGCCAATCACAAAACCTGTTTCCAGCCAAAGGCACCCTCTACCTATGCTGGCGGTATATTCGTTAAAAGCACACGAATTCGTTCCAGAATCGGATACTAACCAAACACCAGTAGGTGAGAAACTTCGAGCGGCCACCGTACTCCGTCGTCGTCATCATCTTCGGTATGGCCAGATCGTCAGGGATGTGAATGAAGAAGCGATCGAAGTAGATCGCGTAGCAGTACTGTGCGAATGCTATTAGGTGCCAGGTGATGACAAACGCCGGCAGCTTGTACAGCTGAACGCTGGACATGATGATGACGTTGGTTTGTTGCACACTACACTAACTGAAAGGGACACTCCAGATACACGATGGAAGGACGTTTTTTTGCACGAGAGCACACTGAAGTACCACCCCTAAATGGCTTCGCTCCACCTCCACGCCTTTGTTTCAACACCTAGACACTATTAGAACAGCTTTAAAAATTCACATAAAGGCACACTTGGATCGCTTTGAGATAAACGTGCAAACAAGAAAGAACGATTTGAAGGAACAGCTCAATCTTTTTGTCAATGTCCACCACGACACTGGCTTCCTTTTTACAGCAATTTTCCGGAGAAGATTGCATCCAGAGCGAACCCGCGGGAGCGCACTAGAGGGAACCTTGACAGAGTAAACAATGTCGGTTCACTGCAACATCGGGTTACCGCAGTGCCCTGCCGTCGTTGGGTGGTTGGGATGAATGGTTCGGAATCGTCTGCGCGGAAGCAGTGCTCCTCCATTCAGACACGTAGCCCCTCGCACACACATACACACACTATCTCACAGAGAGTGCACAGCAATCAGTCAGAGAAGCGGGTTTACTTCCTGGACTGAAGGCAGGTACTGCACCACGAAACTGGTATGCCTGTAGGCCGGGTTTTGAGTTTCTTGAGGTCGTCGCTTGAAGGACACCCAAAATCGACCGACCGGTCTAGCAGCAACCACTGCAACACGGTTCACGGCCACGGTAGTCGTCTCCGGAAGTGTGTATGTATGTGTGTGTGTGTGTGTGTGTTTCTTTTTCCCATTGGTCCCAGTACAATAATCGCGCACTTCTGCTCGGTAAGGTTGTTCCGGGCAGGTGACAACGTTCGTGACACTTCTTTCGTATTGGCGAATTAGATACCCGTTTCGTGATGAGTCCTGACAACGTGTCCTGCAAACTACCTCACGGGAACTTCACGAACCGACCGGCGACACGTGAGTGAGAGCTCGCGACCGTTTGGCGAGCGTGGGACCGAGAAGATGCAGCGCACTTCCGAGCGTGAGAGAGGATGGCCACTTTGATAAAATATTTATAGAACGTCTTCAACGCTACTATCAAGCGAAATGAGAATGTGCGAGTCGGTGAGAGGAAATGGTTTGAACTCATAATTTGCATTTCTCTCGCTCTCCACAGTTGGGGCGAACCTTGGTTTGGGCCGTAATGCGGGGAAAGTATGATAATACTGCACACGGTATCGTGGGGGCACACTGGGATCCAAGGTATTACAGTTAATGCCGAAAACTTGGCAATGAACATTTTAAATTTTTCTCTTTTGGTATGGCGAATTCATGTTGGAAGCCATATCTTAAGATCCTTATCAGAACTGAGTAGAAAGAGAATCTGGTACTGTAAATAGTTTGTGTTTGTGTTTATGTTTTAGTTTTTGGCCACTTTGGTAGTCCTTGTTAACTATCTGGTGATTTTCTGTATTCTAATACATCAGTTTGTCTCAGAGGCTTGAATATATTGTTCTAATTGATAGTGAAAATGTATAGAAAAATATTAAGTTTTATGTATTTCAGTACCCATTCTACATTAAAGAAGCGCAGTGGTTACCAGCGTTTCATGATTGGTTATTAACACACTGTGGGCAATTCAATGTGAATTATATCGTAAGTTATCTAGTTTAACTATTCTACGATTATAATTATCGTCCGGAGACAATATTTGATTCTGAGAGCATGCCTTTGTTGTGTTGACTCACCAGATTCCAGTAGGTAAGAAATATAATTCGGCCTTTTAAGGGTAGCCGAAATTTTTCACTTGTTGTTAGCAGCTTAGTGAACTCTTTCAGTTCTGGTAGATTCTTGTCGGACACCGTATAGTCGTAGTACATCGCAAAAACGTTCGTTATCACTACAGCACCGTACATTACTTTAAGTAGAACAGATCGGCTAGCATTCATGTTCGTTTGTGATATCGATCACTTTAGCTGTGGACACCTGACGCTGTGGAATACACTGTATGGCGTCTAACGAATGGAAGCACAGACTGACCGATCAACTTGCAAATGATAGTGACTCTGTGGCTCTCAGAAGCCACTTGATTCGCACAATATTGCGTGAGGGGTACTGAATTAGCGAGATGGTAATGATGGGCTCGTGTGGGCCTTCGCAATTTGCTAGAATCATCGTTGAGGTTAACCTTGGACGTAACGTCACGCTGCTGTAATGTTTTTATGCCTAAACCATGCCGACGTTACAAATAGTGTCGTGTTGGGTTTTTTGTTGTATGCTTTTAAAATGACTCCTTAGTATGGTCCGGCCTGTGGTTTAATAGTGCTTGATTAGGTTAACGTTAAGCGTTATCGAGTTTTGATGGTAGCTGTGGCGATTTGTTGAATGTTTTAAATTTGACAAACACGTTGTACAAACAAGAATAAAGACATACAGAACGAGTACAAAGAGGAACACGAAATCTACGTATCTACGAAATCGAGATATAGCCTCATAAAACCTTAACAGCGAATAACAGCGAATAACAGCGAATAGGACATTACCTTTTTGCTACAACGTCCAGATTGAGCATGCAACCGTGCATCACTGCGACAAGCTAATCTGAACCGGAGTCAATAGGAGTTCGTTACTCCACTCATAATTCGTTCAATTTTAGACACGAGTCATGGACACAACGGATCTACTAACCATTATTCCGGCCAATGACTGGGCCCAGTTAAGGGATCTTTACCTCAAGAACTGGCCTGAGCATCATGTCGCGTACGCAACGATCGACAATTACTTGCGCTGGTATGAAAAGGATCCTGCTATTAAAAATCTCACTATTTACTGTCTGAACGGAAGCTGGCGAGAGGATGGTACCTACTTGGTCGTGGTGAGTAATTGATCATTCGGTACAAGTCTTGAAATATTATTAGTGTTTTATTGTTTCCTTTTGCCCATAGGATCGCTATGAGCTGCTCATTTACTCATTGGATCCTACAAATCGTACTCTAGCTAGGGCACTCCCTTTGCTAGACTGGAGTGGTGGATTGAAAGTGAGCTCACTTTTGGCACGACACCGACAACCAGTCATTGATGTGATCACAGCCAAGGGTTTGACTAAGGAGTACGACCTTGAGACGTATCTATACTTTATGCCTAAAGAACAATGCAACGCTTTATTGCTGCAAGTACCGGACGGTTTCATGTTGAAGACCTTAAGCAGCAAGGACGCTAGGGAAGTGGATGAGTACTGGCCAAATCGCCACACCGGTTCGTTATTCTTAATGCAGCGGCTAGCGGCTTGGAATCCGTGCGTGGGGCTTTATGAGCAATCTACGGGGAAGCTGGTGGCTTGGTGTCTTCGCGCGCAGTTTGGTGCTCTTGGATCGTTGCAGGTTGTTCCGGAGTATTTGAGGCGAGGATTTGGAACCGTAGTGACAGTGGCAACTGCGAAAAAGGTTGCAGCCCTAGGCCATGATTGTTACGCAGTGGTTATAGCAGGGAATGTCCCATCTAGCGGTTTGTTCGAAAGACTTGGGTTTGAGCACAGGGATAACGCCTTCTTTGTTAGAACCATGCCAACTGTCCCTAAAGA
The DNA here is from genome assembly GCF_943734745.1 of Anopheles darlingi. Classification (NCBI taxonomy): domain Eukaryota; kingdom Metazoa; phylum Arthropoda; class Insecta; order Diptera; family Culicidae; genus Anopheles; species Anopheles darlingi. Next base: position 64,565,531 of record NC_064874.1, read on the forward strand.
ATGGAAGGATTAATGCACTTATTCCAAATTTATAAACTCGAATTTATGTTATGTTACGACTACAAAGGTTTTATAAATTGAATAAAACTAAATTTTGTTGTCTTATATATTTTAATGGTCTCTCTGGTATGCAGCAGTCTATAGAGTTTATGTTAACAATGTAGTTGGTTATCTCTTCTCGCGAAGAAACATAAATGTTATTAAGCCAGGCATGGTTTACTAACACCATTGATCCGAATTAACTTACACGTAGGATGTTGTGCATAGTTTAAGGATATTTTAATTTTATATACGACTTGACAACATGCGGAAGAATGCTTCGAATTATGCCAGTTTAAACCCCACCAAATGCATGGTCATTGACTGCTTAAATCAATTTAATTTGTTGTTAAACTTACGGTAAGATTGGATCTTCCGCAATTCCAATCCTTAATTCATATAGTAAATGCTCCAACCGTATAACATTGGAGCATGTGGTTTTTAATATTTTGACCACGTCGAACGACGAATATGTCTCGTCGTGCTTCCCCTTTTCCGAGAAGATAAGCTTACCAGCAGGCATCAGTAGTTCGTTACCCCACTTATCATTCATTCACTTACAGACTGAGTCATGGACACAGCGGATCGGCTAACCATCATTCCGGCCAACGACTGGGCCCAGTTAAGGGATCTTTACCTCAAGAACTGGCCTGAGCATCACGTCGCGTACACCACGATCGACAATTATGTGTGTTGGTATGGAAAGGATCCTGCTATTAAGAATCTCATTATTTACTGTCTGAACGAAAGCTGGCGAGAGGATGGTACCTACTTGGTCGTGGTAAGTAATTGATCATTCGGTACAATCCATTGCGGAAGGTAATGTCGTTTTCGTGTGCTCGTAGGATCGCTATCAGCTGTTCGTATACTCACTGGATCCTACAAATCGTATACTAGCTAGGGCACTCCCTTTGCTAGACTGGAGTGGTGGATTGAAAGTGAGTTCACTTTTGGCACGTCACCGACAACCAGTCATTGATGTGATCACGGCCAAGGGATTGACCAAAGAGTACGACAGTGAAACGTATCAGTACTTTATGTCCAAAGAACAATGCAACGCCATATCGCTACAAGTACCGGATGGTTTCATGTTGAAGACCTTAAGTAGCAAGGACGCTACGAAAGCGAATGATCACTGGCCAAATCGCCACACCGGTTCATTATTCTTTCTACAACGGCTTGCGGCTTGGAACATGTGTGTGGGGCTTTATGAGCAATCTACGGGGAAGATGGTGGCGTGGTGTTTCCGCTTACAGGCTGGTGCACTTGGAGCGTTGCAGGTTGATCCGGAATACTTGAGGCGTGGATTCGGAACCGTAGTGACAGTAGCGATAGCAAAAAAGGTTGCAGCTCTAGGTCATGATTGTTACGCGCTGGTTAATGCAATGAATATCCCATCGAGACGTATGTTCGAAAGACTTGGGTTTGAGCACACGGATGAAGCATACTGGGTTAGGACTATACCCACTGTTCCGAAAGAGTGGCAGGACTGATGACGGATTTATTTTGCCCTAATAATCTCGAATTTATATTAGGTTACGACGACAGCATGAGGCTTTATAAATTGAATAAAAATAAATATTCTTGTCTACAATGTAAAGTCAGTTTCTCTGTTTGAAAGCGGATTAAATCACTAGAATCTCTTATTACATTATCAGCAATTATTGACGCAAACATTGTACTTCGTTATCTCTCGTTGTAGAATGTTCACTAGTCTTGACTAGTTGTTGATAGAGCATGGTTGGAAACGACCGTCTTGTGGAAATAAGTGACGAGCACTGGAAAGAACTGAGAGATATTTTTCGAAGTAACTGGCCAAAACACGAGTTTGCATACTATCTGCTAGAGAACTACATTCGATGGATATCTGTTGATCCGGCACAAAAAGAGGCCATTAGCATTTATTCGTTAAACGGAGGCTGGAGAACCAATCAATCGTTTTTATTGAGAGTATGTACGATCAAATAGAAAAATTGCGAAAATAAAAGAATCTTTTCAATACTTCTCTTAGGATGGGTTCGAGATATACTTTAGCACAACTTCCAACGAGTCAACACTCGGTCCACTGGCACGACTGCTCTCTTTAATAGATTGGGAAGTACTGTCTGAAGTTAGCATGGATTTTCAAGAAAGATATCAGCCAGTGATTGAACATATCATCAATGATCAGAAACTGGCCATTTCAAGCAGCAATATAGCAAACTATTATTTTCTGGAACAGGAAAAAGCACAGCAAATATGTTCTCCTACATTACCCAAAGGCTTTGTGTTTGGAAGGCTCAACATTCACCATCTGGATTACATCTACAATCAGTGGCCCCTGAAAGATCACATAAGCTATGAGGCTGGCCATGGTTTACTGGCACGATTGATACGATTGAACGAGAGCGTTGGAATATTCGATTCCCTTGGCGAACTCGTATCATGGTGTTTAAGGTACAAATCTAACAAACGGTTTGTTTTTTTAAACACAAAAATTTTAGTTCAATCACTTTTTGCAGTGATCAAACCGGTGCTCATTCTGATCTCCAAACGGTGGCCACGCACTACCGTCGTGGTTTTGGTCGAATGGTAGTGATAGAGTTAGCCAAACGTTTGGCACGCCTCGGATCGGCCTCAAAAGCGTATGTCCTGAGGAACAACGAACGGTCAATCAAACTGTTTGAAAGCATCGGGTTTCAGAAGCTAGAAAATCTTCGTTGGATAGTCGTCAATGGTGCTGGTAATGGAATCGCGCGTACATGTTAGAACAAGTATCGTGCATGAGCTCATCAGCAGTATCAACAATAGCGGCTGTTTCAGGAAATTAATCACAACCTGCTGAAATCATGGTTGCATCACTGCTGCTGGGCCTCTAGATAAGATTAGCCAATCTTCTACCCAATATGTTTCTCTATGGTGCTTTCCACTTAGAGCTTTCGCAATATTGTGCCGGTAGCTGTAGTCGATGTATTAAGATAACTACGGCTTATCTCAAATTTTCTTTT